>NC_074711.1:8305933-8905933 GCF_947242115.1 Biomphalaria glabrata | reverse complement strand
TTTCATAATCTTGGTTTTAATAATGTTACGCCTAAAACAACAACAAAACAAACAAAAAAAAAACAACAGAACAGCCAAACAGTCAACTCGAGGCTAGATCTAATTCTTAAAATTAAATGTCACACATTGTTGACTTCAAAGGTTGTGTCCATAAGATTGATCGTCCGGACAGAAGTTGAATCCTCTCAATAAATTTTTTTTTTTGTTTACAAAAAAAAAAAGGAGAAGATAATAGGTGCTGAAACAGAAAATGAAACAAAATGCCAAATCAATAAAACTGACATAGAGAGAGCTTAGACAGATCAATTGTAATCTCACTTCTAAAGCATTGCTTATTTCATTCGGAGAAAGAATAAAGACTTGTACACACACGGAGTTTCTCAATGGCTATTCCGGTGAGCAGCCACACAGCTTTATAATCAAAAAGTTTGTTATTTAAAATAAAAAATTTTTTTATTCTGTTTCATAAAGAAACTATCCCTATATTTTTGTAATCTCTGAATTTTAAATTAATTGAAAAAATATAACAACAAAAAGCATCCAACATAGATCAGTGCAGAAGTCTTCATTCTGTTAGTGTTGCAATGACATGTTGGAAATCCAAAGAGTTTCGCTATTAGAGCTTATCTTTTTTAAAGCACAACTTCTTCACTTTATAATAATGATAATAATAATTATTATTTTAAAAACGAAAAAAGTATTCTGACAGGCAACGAGAATCTTCTAAAGAATGTTAAGGGCCCTGAAAGGTATCTGTGAGGACAGTTGTCATTATCCCCTCGGTTGATATAACGAAGGAGTATTTTGTTATCTTAGATATCTTCCAGAAAACACCTAATCTCGAAGCCTAGTTTCGATATTTTCTTTGTTTTTCCATTTCAGTTTTTTTTTATGTTTTGAGACAGTGGTACGGCGATGTCAATAATAATAGCGTAGCGTTTTCTTTCTTTGTATCAATAAACAGCAGACCAGGGCGATTAAAATATACCGTTTTGTCAGTCAGTATAATAAGTGATCAGTAGACTTGAGAACCTCTTGTGGCGAGTATATGTAATAGGGAAAGGTATTCTTATTAATCGAATTAGTCTATGTGTCATAGCCAAGTGCTGGTGTATTCATTTTGCAACTTGGTTATGGCGACCTAGGTAGGTAGATTCCTATAAGGCTGAACATCCTGCCATTACGTGTTCAAACGACTCAACCACATTTTCAGCATTTGTCAACAATATTGAGGTTTAGGATATGTTTCTCGTAATTCTTTGTCCTAATTACTCTGTCCTGTATTGCTGTAACAAAGCTTTCTGTTTCAGGATACAGATGACCTGCATTGAGCTATGTTAAGGAGGCAGCCTTGTGTCAATGTTGTCACCATCTAATAAAGCAGGGAATTTTCCCTGGAGTGTTTTTTTTTTCCCATTGGCGAATATCCATGACCTGCGTCGTCCTAACCAACATGAACACAAGCAATATTATAATTATTATAGATTAACGAGTAGGGCTGTGGACAATGTCAAGTGGAAGTAAGCGTGTTTTATTTATTTTTTTTTTAAAGATTTTTACATGTACATAATTAGTGTGGTAGTTCTTCTTATTAATTTAGATGTAGGAATAAAAAAAAAGTCGTCAGAAAGTCATTTGGCAATTAACTAACGCGAAAAAAAAAATGAAAATAATGTTGTTGTTTTTTAATAAGATCGAGCCAGGGGAGGAAAGGATGCAAGGGAGAGAATCATTTAAACCTCATAGCACTTTCTGAAATCGAGTTGTCTCGCTTCAATCAGTTTCAGTTTTTCTAACACAATTACGTATACATAACATTTGTTGAGTTTAGTCTATCCGGAGTTACAATTGGAGAAATGAAGCAAAGTACATAGTGGCGTGGATGCAAGTTAATGTCAAAACTTTGTGTGTGAGTGTGTGTGGTATGTGTGTTTTTTTCTATGGTGACGGCGGGAAGAGGCAACATAGGTGGCATTGTCGTCATTTGGTCTTAGTTAGGGGAGAAGACTCTAGAACGTTAGACTGAAAGGTTGTGTTATTGTTGTGAGTTAGATTTTGTTCAGAAATATTATTCCTAAAGTCTAGTACATTTATTTTATCGTATATCCACTTGACTTTTATCTATATCTATATTATAAAGTAGAATGTAAGGCGTATGTATGTATGTTACTTATAGACATCAAAACCGCTTGACCAATCTTGATAAAACTAGGCAGGAATGTTCCTTGGGTATCAACTTCGACCGTAGTGTATGTATTGTAGCCCCAAAACAAACTTAAGACCCTCAAAAAAATAAAGTTGTCCGACTCTATTACATCTATAGTATTTTATGGATCTAGGCCATGTCTACAATGTTGACATGAGAAAAGATAGAAAGGATTTAGACCTAGATCTAATTTTAAGAAATACACTTTGCGCAGATAGTTTTTTACCTTGACACATGAAAATACAAAAGAAGATCCATTGATTTCATTATATAATAAAATTAACCTTCAATTTTGTGTTTCAAAAGCATTTTTTACATTAATTAGTTCCTTATATCTGTGATTACACATTTCCTGACGAACATTCTTTCATTAGACAATTCAGTAATGAATCGCGTACTAAATATTAATTCGTTTAATTGTTTACTTTATAATCCCATCCCTAGATCTAAAACTCTAATTCAACTCTAAGATGATAAAACTTCTCTTCGCACAGATAGTTTTATACTTTAACACATAAACATATTAATTAAAGTCCATTCATTTCATATTTTGATCAAATAAACATTCAAATTTGGTTTTCTAAAGCTACATTCATCTACGAAAGCTGCGAAGCCGAGTTAAAGGCCTAGATCTATATTCATTCATGAATCGTGTACTAAAAATTATTTCGTTTTATTGTTACTTTATAATCCCATCCCTAGATCTAAAACTCTAATTCAACACAAAGATGATAAAACTTCTCTTCGCACAGATAGTTTTATACTTTAACACATAAACATATTAATTAAAGTCCATTCACTTCATATTTTGATCAAATAAACATTCAAATTTGGTTTTCTAAAGCTACATTCGTCTACGAAAGCTGCGAAGCCGAGTTGAGATAGGCCTAGATCTATAGGAAAGGCCCATCAGCGAAATGGCATATAAAGCGAACACCTCCCCGTAATTTTTATCCATTCTTATTTATTTCAAAAGTAACTGCAGAACTAAGAAAATGGTATTACAAAGAGTCAATTTTTATACATTTCCCACATAGTCACTTTCGTTTTCCCTCATAAAATAAAGCATAGCTGAAGGTCAAAGTTGACATGTATGGAAATTTCATTCTCAAAACGTTTCCGGATAAACGAGAATAGGTCCGAACTTAAGGCGATTTTAAAGCACCAATGGACATCGGCCGAAATAAAATTGCATATTATACTTATAAATTGATGAGGAAATAGTTAGCTAGAATAGCTAAGGCTATTCATTCCGTTGAAAAATAAATATTATGGGGTGTTCGCTCAAAATGACCCTTTTAACTGAAAACCTATTCAGCGAAACCCCTATTATATAAGCTTAAAAAGCCATTAATAATAATTTAGTTACTGATTTAGTCTGTTTTCTTTTTGTCTTATCTATTGTTATTGTTTGTAAACTGAAATATTAAAATAATAGGCATATTTTTAACCTTAACCCAATGTCTTGGATTTCGAAGATTAAGGATGAGTGCATCACTACGTGTTTCGCATGACTACGCCCAGTTGCGACCAGCATATTTTCCCGCATTTTCTTTCCGTCTAAAATGTTTGACTCGCAGCTCTCCAACAGTCTCAGAGGTCATTTGCTGGCAGTTACTTTCCTCTATGCCAGTGATCTTAACAGCGCTTATACGGGGGGGGGGGGGGCTCTGTTTTGCCGTCCTCCTTTTTTTTTTAACTGGCTGGTTAACATCTTGTTACTAATTAATGATATTAATATGTGTATAAATGTTTAAAAGAAGTGCAGAATTCATTTTCACAGGGTTCCCCCACCATTCTGAGATTAGTATTATTAGGAGATTTCCAAAAGTTTTCCAGGAGAAAATATTCGATTTCAGGATCGGAAAAACGCGAACTATATATTTAGTAATAAATATAAGAGTTACCATATAATATAGATGTATAAAATTACAAGATCTCTCCTGAGCCTTTCGTCTCCATGCCCGAAACCCAAGCTGTTGTAGATCTGTCTCCATAACACCATCAATCCATCGCATTCAGGATCTGCCTTTGGGTCAATCAGCTTGTGTGTGTGTGTGGGGGGGGGGGTGAGATCGAGTTGATGGTGATTAAGTGCACTAAACAAAAGTTCTTTTAAAAAGAATAGTTGCAGTAACGAGAGTTTATGAAATGGAGAGTAGTACGACGTGGACTAGCCTATAGGAAGGTGGCGAGATAGAATTTTGTAGTTTCTTTCTTTCTTTTAAAAAAAAAAATAGATCGCAAGTTTCGTAGGCTATATATAGACATCAGTTACAAGCAGAGAAAGGAGATGTGGAGCACGAGAAAAGTGAAAACAAATTTAGGCCTAATGCCACAAGGAGGACAATAATTATAATGCTTCATGGAAGAAGTTAGATGATAGAACTAATTGAAGCATAATTTCCTATATTTTAACATGCTATTTCGCTATTTTTTACGGCCTTTCGCTCATTATGACTCCCGCGAAAATTGCGTTCGCTGATTAGGTCTGACCCCTACCGCAAGTTGACTTGATTTATAAATTTAATAGCTGATATGGAAAAAATAATCAAATTTAGTTTTATCGCCCAATAGCTGAGGAGTCCGCAGATGTTTTCATTTTTATTATAAGTTTAACCATTGCGGAGTTATAAATTCTAAACTAAAAACTGGCACAAAAGCGTTCGCCATTGGTCCTTTCCCATATATTCATTCATGAATCGCGTACTAAAAATTATGTCGTTTAATTGTTCACTATATAATCCCATTCATTTAGCAAAGCTATCGCTCTTTTTGTTTTTTAATAGATATGAATGTATCGGCTTCGGGTAATCCCATTTTCGCAAACCTAATTTTATTTTCGTAGCGAAAGAGAAAAAACTTGAAAGGATCATTAGTTAAGTTTAACATACATCTAAATCCAATCCACTAGATTATTCAAAAGCATTTTTTACATAAATTAGTTCCTGATATCTGTGACTACAGATTTCCTGGCGAACATTATTTCATTAGACATTACCAATGGTTACACATTAACACATCTCTCTACTGAGTCTATTCCTAGGCCTAGGTCTAAAACTCTTATTGAACTCTAAGATGATAAAACTTCTTAGATAGTTTTGTGCTTTAACACATAAAAATACTAATTATTGTCCATTCATTTCATATTTTAATCAAATTAACATTCAAATTTGTTTTTCTAAAGCATTTTAATACATTCGTTCGCTGTTCGCTAAAGCTGCGTAGCCGTGTTGAGATAGGCCTATATTCATTCATGAAAAAAGGTCACGCATGCGCAACACAGAACTCTATAAAAGGCAACTAGATTAGTGTAGATTTAGATCTATGTCTACCTCAAGATCTACTTTATACTTTAACACATGAACATACAAAATTAAGTCTATTCATCTCAATTTTTAATCAAATATATGTAGGCCTACAAGCAAATGTTTTAATTTGGAAAAAAAGGATTTAAGCCAATTAGCTATTCTGATTTGATAGCTTCATTCACACTATTTTTACATCGACACATTCGCTTTACTTATTACATTATTGTTTCGTTTAATTGTTTACAAAACACTCTCAGTGACTATATCGATAGTAATGCGCAAATAAAGACCCGTGGGTAACATATGTCTAGTTATAAATATAATTCTATTTACAAAAAGTTCACAAGGAAGTCATTCAAGTTATTTGAAATTGTATTACTTAAGGTTTATTAACCCTACAACGGTTCAGTTATCCACCAGCAGCTTCAAGCTACGAACTGATAACCGGTAACCACAATGGGTAATGGGCGTTATTATCGTTGTAAGGACCATTTTATTTTAGTCTCGCAAAATTCGTCACCCTGAAGATATTCGGCATTCGGGAGAAATTGAACCGTTACGACACAAGAAAGTGAAGTAGACATTTTGGAATTTCTTCGTCCAACTGTTTTTTGACTCTTTATTGTTGCCAACTATTTTATATTTGAATTTTCAAAACACTGGAAATATTTTTTTTTACTTACTTTTACTTTTTTACATTGAAAATAAGTTGTTGTTTTTTCTTACAAAATTATGGGTTCGCATCCCGCCTACACGTTGTGAGGACATCTCGCCCACTTTGGAAGGACATCTCGCCCACTTTGGAAGGACATCTCGCCACTTTGTTAGGACATCTCGCCCACTTTGGAAGGACATCTCGCCAACTTTGGAAGGACATCCCGCCCACTTTGGAAGGACATCTCGCCCACAATTTGAGAAACAGTGTAATACACAGGGAACTTGTTTTAGAAAAGAATAGAGCAAATAAAAAATTTGGCGAAGAGGAAATACGAGTCATCCGCCCTTCCACGAGGAAGAAGCGAGGGGAACTTAGTGAAGGTGGACTATGTTCCCGTTCTGTGACACTAAACATACCTTTCAGTTCCTTTGGTCACATCTGCTGCTGTGTGGGCGACATAGTTCCGGTCATAGCTTATTTCCTGGCACTAATTCAAGGAGATGATCCATAGTCGTTTTACAACTGAAGGAGGCTATAACTCATACCTCAGTGCAATGGTATCTAATCTTTTCGGTCTAGGGGGAATAACAACATTATGAACTCTCAATAGAATGGAGCCATTGAGTCTTTTTAAAAATGTTTATTTCTGTCTGTCTGTCTGGTACATGTTATTTCTTCAATTTCCCATTTTAGGATCAAATTGAACATTTGCGCGATTGTATTCTAACAAACCCTGAATAAATGAAAAGATGAACCAATAAGTTAATTCAATAGTGGGAATATATATTTTTTTTTAATATTGGGAAATGGGAGATAAATCTTTCAGTATGGAGATATGTCTGTAAATGTGGAGTTCTTCCACTTAGATAAGTTACCGTTTTATTTTATTGTTTTTTTAACAGCATTTTTTTTTACTTTTTATTTTATACTAAAGAAAGTAGTTTCTAGTGGGTCCTACAGCACTTCATCAGGAGCCGGATAAGACCCGCGGTTTTAGATTGGACATCACAACCTTTGTGCACTGCGCGAGGCGTATGCTAAAGTTCAAGGTGACCACACATAAAGGAAATACAGAACATGTTATACTATACTATATGTGTGTGATGTATCTGTAGGTGCCTTGATCCGTAATGTGTGCATTGCTGTGTCGCTGCGTTACGAGATTGGTGACAAAATGTATTGTTAAGCTTACAATTCATATAACGTAATGTTGCATGTATGTAATATGGTTCATATCGGGGACATATTTGGGGAAGAGAGGGGTGGGAGAGAACGAAGAAAAATGAAGTGCCCGCCAAGACCACGCGCTGTGTGGGTGACGGACCATTTGTCAGCGAGTCAAGGCGTGATGTCACATTTCTGCTATTTCTAAAGTCTGCTCTGTTAACGTGAGAAGCGCAGAGCCTTAACCAGTTTCCGTTTGTATCAGTGATTCTCAGCTCTGGGATTTGTATCCTAATGCAGATAAATAGTATTATCTGCTTATCTTATATGATACAGACGTTACTTCAAAAAAGAAAATAATAATAATAATCTTTATTATCTTACAATTTGTGCATTACACCAAACAAAAAACATTATAAGAAACCAAAGTGTACATTCACACCAGACTCACTCATAATTTACATGATGGCTGCCTGGTCGTGCGGTTTGTGCGCTGGACTGACGTTCGGATTTATCGACGGTCGAGGGTTCAAACCCTGCCCGCTCGCATCCCCCGTCGTCCTGCGGGAGGTTTGGACTAGGAAGTAAACTATCTTCAACTCTGAAGGAACATCCGAAACATGTAAAACATTTTACAAACAACAAACAAACATTTTACATGTGACAAAGTCTATACCAGATTGTTCTTATTTAATGATTTGACTGCCAGGGGAACAAAAGAGTGTTTGTATCTGTTTGTCTTTGCTATCGGTGTCTTGTATCTCTTTTGTGATGGTAAACTCACAAAATCCTGACACAAAGGGTGATTCTTTATTTCGATGATATTGTTAGCTTTTTTTATAGATGTTTGTCTCAAACAACTGCCCAAATGGGGTTTGTTTTTTTGCCAATGATTTTACCAGCAGCATTTAGGATTCTATAAAGTTTATTTTTATTTTTAATGCTCAGATTGCCATACCAGGTAGTGATATTGAAACTTAAAATATTGCAGATGTGAGCGTGATAAAACATAGCCAAGGCCTTTTCGCTAACATTATACGAGGACAGTTTTCTTAGTAATCGTAATCTTTGCTGCCCTTTTTTGTTGATATAATCAGTACTTGCAGTAAAATTTAGTTTATTGTCTAGGATAGTACCAAGGTATTTAAAGGTTTGCACAATTTCAATAGTCTCTCCAGCTACAGAAACAATATCATTTTCCTTCTTGTCCCTACGAAAATCGATTATCATTTCTTTGTTTTTTTTTTACATTTAATGATTACGTCCTAATAAAATGATTACGTCCAAATGTAGAGTCTTCAGATATACTTCTAAAACAAAAAACTGTCAACAACCTTGAGCTGTCTCCAAGGGTGTGATAGATATCCCCCAAGCAATCCAAAAGTGTTAAAAAGTCCCCCGAATCACAATATTGATATTGTAATAACTCAAGGGAGGCAACTCACGGAGGCAGGGATGTTTATTCACAGGACATTACAAATAGATTATAACAACATCTATCTCTTGCACAGTCTCTTCACTTCCGCTCTAGACTTGGGCGGGGATCGTTCTCCTCTTCCCAATGTTGACATCCTTCCTAGTCTGGTTTCTAGAAGTGCGCACCTTCTGCACTAGCCTGGATGGCGGTGCGCATGACAGAGATATAACAATATATAGCTATTCTTTAATGTTGTTTAGTGGTACGCAGTGTGAGTGTATTTCCATATCTTATCTATAAGTGGCATTAAACATCGCCCTTGGGGAAAAAACATCGTCGAACTAAAGGAACAAAGATTCTAATTCCATAGGAGTTCCCGCAAATCTTTTCTCTAGAGCAGTGTTTCCCAAACTGTGTTCCCCGAGGTCTCAATAGGTGTTCCACGAACTACTGGAATAATTAACCTGTCTTATCTTCTTATCTTATACAATACAGACGTTACTTAAAAAAAAAGAAGATGACTACGTCTTACTTGTAATGCGTCTAGTCATGCTTGTTAACCAATGACCTAAATTCTGCCAAGTCACTGGTTTTCCTGGCTAGCTCAGGCAACCCATTCCATTCTCTAATAGCACTAGGGAAGAAGGAGTATTTGTACATATTAGTCCTAGCATATGGAACGAGGAATGCGCATTTATCTTTGTGTCTTTCTGAGTATTTTATTAGATTTTGTTTTTATTTGAAGATTATGGTTCAGTGTATTATGTATAATTGCTACTTTACTTTTAAGTCTTGTAGGCCACTACAGAAATTAATCTCTTAAAAAGAATGCAAAGTGCCCACTAAATGTGCGATGTCTTCTGTTGGGGGAAAATTATCTAGAGCTTGTTCTGAACTATTTCATTCCAACAGTGAAGCCAACACTACGTTGCAGCCTGCGAATCTGCCCAAGTTATTTTATCCAGCATTGCATACGTGAGTGAGTTTACATAAGAATCTTAGTAAAGATTTGTATCTTTGTTATATAGTGAGTGTATGGTACCGTACTTGGTGTATCTGGTGTACATAATATAATATTAATAACTTATGAATTATAAAAGGTCTGTGAAATATGCATATGGTCCTTGTTTCGTTGGTTATTCGAAGGTCTAATTTAGTTACTAGGAGCTTGGAATCATTTCGTTAGTGAGTTAGATCTAGCTAGTTTTAAAATGAAAAGATAGTTTATTAAATATCATTAAAGTGTCTTGTATCAACTTCGTACATGAGCTGTGTATATATTTATTGTTTCAAGTTCGAGCTTCAAAGAAATAAACTCAAGAGACTCAAGAGATCTACAGTGTGCCAGTAAGAAGACATGTAAAGAAGAGCAATAGTTTAATAGAAACAGTGGCAATGAACTGAGACACGATGCCGTAGTAGAGGCTGCCTCAAGGCAAAATTACGTAATTACGCTCCTGAATATTTACAGTTTGGAAACAGTCACAATGTGTTTATCTAACGACAGTTTGAAACATCCTAAACTGAAGCGACGTTTTGTAACAAATCATAATGAATTAAAAGACAAGCCTGTAAATTTATTTAAATGTTAAATATCAACGTAAACAAATCAGCAGAAAATGATTAGTGGTGCGACAATAATGAATGAAAAAGCTCATAAGGCGTCATAAATGTTTGCATTGCAAATATCGCAGAACAAGAAAGCACGAACGGTAGCGGAGAGTTTTGATTATATTAGCAGCTTTAGAAATATGCGATTTTGGCAGAGGAATCTGGCTGTTTCGGGGATCCGCTAGCATCTTTTGACTTGTGAAAAGGTTCCTGAACTGAAATAGTTTGATAACCTCTGATATAGTCAACATTGGGTCAAATGTCACTGTATTGGAAGTGTTCACAACATATGGCCAAGAGTTTGTTTGGCGGTACAGCCCAGTTGATTACACGCCGAGGAACGAGCATGTCTCTGTTAGTCCCCATTTGTCCGTGACCTATCACACGGACGTCAAGCAGTGCAGATAGAAGATTAGATACCAGGCGTCAAGAGTGGAAGGACTGGGGCAATCAATAGAAATCTCCCAGGCCGTAGATTGCCCTAAATCTTGGAGAACTTCTCGACAGCACGCAATAAAAAAAAAATGGTTTCGACCAGACAATTTATCACTGACACCTACGCACTGACACACACCCACAGTTAAACTCATGCTTCTTTATTTTTTTTTCAACATTTGACTAATGGCCGCTAAATACGACCGTTGTGTCCTGACACAATCAGAATGAAGCCTCAGAATACAATACTGTTTTATGAATTCTAGGTGTAATAATGGGCAGTGGCGTAGCATCCATGGCTTGAAGGGGGTTCAATGAACCCGGGCCCACGAGTCACTTACTACGCCACTTAACGGGGCGTGGTGATCGAGTGGTAAAGCGCTTAGCTTCTATACCGAGGGGTCCTGAGTTTGACTCCCGGTGGAGACTTATCCGATGTTTTATTTTAGGACAACATACAATGCCTGGTATTCTTTTCACACTTAATGTAGCAGATCCTAACACTTATACTATAGCAGAGAAAAATATTATTTTCAATAATTCACATAATTTTCTTTTGTAAATAAATTATGTTAAAAACTGATGTTAAGAAATGTTAACGATACTTCTTAGATACGTTTCTCAAATTATTCATTCAACCCGAATTTTTTCCAATCTGCCAAAAACAACAACAACAACAACAAAAAACAACAACAAACCATTTTTAAAGTTTACAATCTGTATGATAAAATAATAATTTCAACATATTCTAGTTTCACCATATAACAATGTAGCTATTTAACCTATACATACTAAAAACAAAATGATTGTTGCAACAATGTATTTGTATGACTGTGAATGTAAAGGAAGCAAACTGTGTTTTGTGTGTGTATATATTTATATCTCTGCCTGTGGGAGTACCCAGGTTGCCTCCTGTGCCAGGTAAGCATCACAATTTGTTTTTCTAACGTATGTTTTTGTTTTAAACCTCATCTTTTTGCTAGTTTTATAAGTCAGTTTCCTTTGCTGAAGACAAACGAATTTTATTGGTATTCTTTCGGAAGGATCTTCCATTCTGTAGTATATGAGAGCAGGTCAAAACAAGTAACATTTAAACAGCGTGCTATTATTATTTGAAATATCGTTTTGAAACTGGTGAACTTGTGTTTACAAGATTTAAAAAAAGTGGTGGCCAAACTATGGCGCAAGAGCTAAAAATTGCTTACAATTATTTTTTTTTTTCTAAAAGCCAGTTTGTCACATCGGATAATTTTAATAATAATCAACTGGCCCTCACTACTGTTTTATATGTCTGCGTTTTACCTACTATTCTATGACGACCTAAACCAAAGACATTCTTCATTTCGATATTATTGATTGGGTGTTGAACTGTTTGTGTGTGTGGGCAAAGTCAGATTTCAAACAGAGATAAATCCATGCCAATACAAGAGCAGCTTAGTGATATCCCGAAGCGTGATTATTCAGAGGTAAAGCGCTTGGCTTCCGAATCGGAGGGTTCCGGGTTCGAATCTTGGTTAAGACTGTGATTTTTAATTTCGGGATTTTTAGGGCGCCTCTGAGTCCACCCAGCTCTAATAGGTACCAGGCATTAGCTGGGGAAAGTTAAGACTGTTGATCTTTATGCTGGCCCCATAACACCCTCGTTAAATGGGGTCACAGAAACAGGGAGACCGTTACATCATCTGCCCTATAAACCGCATGGTCTGGAAGGGGATCTCCAATTTGCTCTGCTTATTGATATCCACAATTGGGGAAAAATAAGCTAATGTCTAAAAAACTAGACTTCAACTTTATACTCTGCATTGTGGATTATATTTACAGAAATTTTGACCTACTTTCCGGTCTTCTTATGTCGTAAAACATGGGTTCAGTGCCATTAGGAAACTCATCACAAATAAAAGAAACCGACTCGAAATTTTCGCTCTTTTAGATTTGCTGCTAATACTTACGAAAATCGAGCCAGAACAGTAATACGCTCACAAAATCTTATAAACCTAAGTCATTAATTTGTTATTTAAAGTTTCATTCAAACAAAAATAATAATTAACAAATGAAGTACATACTTTCAACAAAATGCAATTTTTTTTTTCTATTGCTTTTTTAATTAATATACTATGCATTGATGTAGTTTTTATCACGGGGCTCTGAAAGCTTGAGAACCTACCTCTGATATGGAAGATATACTAGGCTGCGTTTCTTCATCCCACTGCCATACCCCACCATTTGTTTATAGTTTCATGAGATTCATCTGGGGGGGGGGGGGTTCTCTATGTCTAAAAATGGGTGCAAATAATTAGCCTCTAAAACAGCATAACTAATGAGGCAAGCACTTTTAACAGACCAGGACGTCAAGCCTTAAACTGTCGCCGTTACACTTAAAGTTACCAAGAAATATTCGATTGAACACATCTCCAAGGTCAAACACATTTTTTTTAAAAACATTTCTAGTAACACGTTTTTCTTTTCGTTTTGCAGAAATAGAAATAGAAATAAATAGAAATAGAAAAAAATAGAAATACAAAATGTCTTCCTCGTTAAATTAAGTTAATAGTCTAGATTTATGGTTTTGTTATTTAACCGCTGGGTATTTTCTTCTGGGTCTGTGTATTTAAAACATCCAATTGTGACATTACTTTTTTTTTTATTGTATTGTAAATTAGGTAAAAATGTTACGGGCTAAAAACAAAGCCTTTAAATACAATTATGGTAAAAAAGATTGTAAATAAACTTATCTAGAAATCCTACAAATAATGTTTCTTAAGCTGCATCAATAATTACGGTTCAGGATCGACCAATATTTTAAAACCTGGGTCAACGCCTTTATCCATAACGCAGTCTTAGTCTTCAATACACTTTAGAATGGTGGAAAAAAATTGAATAAGTATTCACGTATGTTATATTTTATTTACAAAGCTTAAATAAACTCTGTGTGTCTGTCTGTGTGTCTGTGTCTGTCTGTGTCTGTCTGTCTGTGTGTCTGTCTGGTACTAATCTTGTGGTTATAAGTTCTATCGCTTCCTATACTCAGATCAAATTGAAAATGTCTACAGTTATACTTTGTCGAAGACAATACACGCATTTAAAAAAAAAAACAGCAACTAATTTATTACATTTGTTTTTTTATATAGAAAAAATGAGATAACTCTTTGAACTTAATTTTTATTTTTTTTATTTTTTTATGACGATTTAATGGAATCTCAGGTATTGAAATTTGTATAATGTGTCGAAAGTCAAAACTATTTCATAGATCATTCTCAGCCTAGTCTCAAAATATACAACTAAAGGCAGTCTTGTAGGTCTTACAATTATTGACCTTCACAAAACATTACATTTGCTTACAAGCACAAAGTAATCTAAATAAAGTTCTCACTCGCTCAGCGTCGAGAACAAACAGTAGACTTTGGCCACTTTGGGTCGATGTTTTCCAGTTATTTAGTGTCCACAATCCAACGAGCATTTGCTACATCAAGTGGCACCAGGGATTACAGAAATACAGACAGCGGTCAGAGACAGACAGTCAGGGGGCGAGGAAGTGGCTAAGAGACTGGCCGGTTAAAGTAAATAGAGCTCTAATGGCTGTTAAATACAGGCTCTTATTTCTTGTTCTTAATAGGTTTTTTTAAGACGAGTCTCTTGAGCAAAGTGTTTGGGTTCTAGAGAAGAATAGAGAGACAGACAAGCAGGCAACATGAGGAGAGAGAGAGAGAGAGAGAGAGAGTTTGTGTGTGTGTGTTAGAGAGGGATGAAGAAAAGAAGAAAGCAGAAGAGAGACAAATAGAGACAATGAAGGAGACAGAGAAAACATAAAAAGAAAGAGAGAGAGAGAGAGCGAGTGGGGAGAAAGGGACAGGAGAGAGAGAGAGAGAAAGAGAAAGAGAGAGAGAGAGAGCGAGTGGGGAGAAAGGGATAGGAGAGAGAGAGAGAGATAGAGAGAGAGAGAGAGAGAGAGAGAGAGAAAGAGAGAGAGAGAGAGAAAGAAGAAACAGTATAAGGAACTTTAAAAGCTGGGAGGATGGATTCCAGAGTGAGTGACGTGTAAAAAGGGGAGACTATAAGTGGTAGAATAAATGAAACTATAGATTTTCTTGGAGATAGAGTGTTTTGATGCCCTTATCACCTCCCACACCCCACACACCCCCACACACGAAAACACATACACACACCCTTCTTCTTCTTCCTAAAATCTGTATTTATTTTTCACATCTGTGCTTTCACGTTTTATTCCCAGTCTAAAAATTATTTGAACCCCCCCTCCCCAAGGAGGGAAAGAGATTGCCACATATCTGAATACTGCAAGATGTATTAAAAATTTTGTTTATCAAACAAAATTAATTTATTATTACTACTTGATTCGCTAGTTAAATTTTTCGATAGATTCATGTGTTGTGTATAGACAACAAATAAATGTGCACAGTTTTAACTTGATCCGTGAAAAGGGAAGCAGGAGAAAAGACGTATACAAGAATCCTGACAGACAGACAGACAGACGTGTACAAGAATCCTGACAGACAGACAGACGTGTACAAGAATCCTGACAGACAAACAGACGTGTACAAGAATCCTGACAGACAGACAGACGTGTACAAGAATCCTGACAGACAGACAGACAGACGTGTACAAGAATCCTGGCAGACAGACAGACGTGTACAAGAATCCTGACAGACAGACAGACGTGTACAAGAATCCTGACAGACAGACAGACGTGTACAAGAATCCTGACAGACAGACAGACGTGTACAAGAATCCTGAAAGACAGACAGACAGACGTGTACAAGAATCCTGGCAGACAGACAGAGTGAGTTAATGTAAGCTTTGTACAAATGACTCTAAATCTCTCACTGTTACCCTTTCCTTTTTAGGTTTATCTGGGTTTTATTTTTTATTGCTTCTTTAGTCCTCTTCCCTAGCCATTGGCATGGGGTAGTCTTCTATCTTGTTGTTATATATATATATATTTGTATAAATCTCATTTCATGTATATATATTTGTATAAATATCTCATGCCATGTATATATATTTGTATAAATATCTCATGTCATGTATATATATTTGTATAAATATCTCATGTCATGTATATATATTTGTATCAATATCTCATGTCATGTATATATATTTGTATAAATATCTCATGTCATGTATATATATTTGTATAAATATCTCATGTCATGTATATATATTTGTATCAATATCTCATGTCATGTATATATATTTGTATCAATATCTCATGTCATGTATATATATTTGTATCAATATCTCATGTCATGTATATATATTTGTATAAATATCTCATGTCATGTATATATATTTGTATAAATATCTCATGTCATGTATATATATTTGTATAAATATCTCATGTCATGTATATATATTTGTATAAATATCTCATGTCATGTATATATATTTGTATAAATATCTCATGTCATGTATATATATATTTGTATCAATATCTCATGTCATGTATATATATTTGTATCAATATCTCATGTCATGTATATATATTTGTATCAATATCTCATGTCATGTATATATATTTGTATAAATATCTCATGTCATGTATATATATTTGTATAAATATCTCATGTCATGTATATATATTTGTATAAATATCTCATGTCATGTATATATATTTGTATAAATATCTAATGTCATGTATATATATTTGTATAAATATCTCATGTCATGTATATATATTTGTATAAATATCTCATGTCATGTATATATATTTGTATAAATATCTCATGTCATGTATATATATATTTGTATCAATATCTCATGTCATGTATATATATTTGTATAAATATCTCATGTCATGTATATATATTTGTATAAATATCTCATGTCATGTATATATATTTGTATAAATATCTCATGTCATGTATATATATTTGTATAAATATCTCATCTTCTCTTCCCCCCCCCCCCATCCTTTCTCTCTCATTATTCCACTTCCTCCATTTCTGCCACTCTCTTGGTTTCTCTTCGTACTCTTATCTCAGACGTCAACTAACAATGAAAGAAAGGTCGCAGAGCAGCCTACACAACTCCTTCAGTTTGTTTTTGTGTCTGATTGAAAGACTCCTCTAACTGCTACTATGTGTCTTAAATTACATACTGAACATAGTCCAAACACCACCCTTTACCAGTCATAGTCCATACACCACACTTTACCAACTACTTGACTGACTTTTTAAGCTCAATATGAGATCGATCACTGGTAGAGAACTTATCATGATACATTATTGGCCTACGTACGCAGGAATACATTCACTATCCAATCCTTTTCAAAAGAATGTATTATCTTTTGCCATGATCGTCTATTCATGACCAGTGTTTGTCTGTCATACTAGGTTTTAAAAAGACTTTAAGTCAGTACACAAAGGGACATATACTAATACGAAATGCGATTCTATGGTTTGGTATCTGGACTAAGTGTTACTCATAACAATTTTGTAAAGTTTTCAAGGAATTAGGATTGAGGTCATAGTCTAGCAACTGGTCTAATGGATGAAAGCCTGTAGTATGTGGTCTGGACTGTTGCCTCGATGGTCACGGGTTCAAGCGCTGCCCGCCTCAATCCCAAGCCGTCCTGCGTGAGGTTTGGGTTGAATGTAAAAATCTTCAATCTTGAAGGAACTTATGAAAGCATGTAAAATATACAAAGTAAAACTACTTCGAAGATTTAGAACAGATTTTTTTTAAAGAAATAAAATATTATTATTAATTATAAAGAACAAGTATCAAAACACAATTCTCTCACTCTCTCTTTCTCTCTCAATCTCTCTTTCTCTCTCACTCTTTTTCTCTCTCACTCTCTCTTTCTCTCTCACTCTCTCTTTCTCTCACTCTCTTTTTCTCTCACTCTCTCTTTCTCTCTCTCTCTTTCTCTCTTTCTCTCTCTCACTCTCTCTCTCTTTCTCTCACTCTCTTTCTCTCACTCTCTCTTTCTCTCTCTCTCTTTCTCTCTCTCACTCTCTCTCTCTTTCTCTCACTTTCTCTTTCTCTCTCTCTCTTTCTCTCTCACTCTCTTTCTCTCTCTCACACACATATATGTTTAAAAAGGTTGATGCAGTCGCAATGGGACATATAAAAGGGGGTGGGGGTCTGCAATCCTTACTTAAGTCCCTAGGATTATTACCTCTACTATATTGTCATTAACTAGTTATCCAGTATCAGGTTAAATTAGAACATTTGACGAGGTGTGGTTGTAAGATTTTATATTCATCTTTTCAATAATTGTGAAGACGAAGACAAAATCAAGTATAAAGAATGTTCATTGAATGTTCATGGAATGTTCATTGAATGTTCATGGAATGTTCATGGAATGTTCATTGAATGTTCATTGAATGTTCATTGAATGTTCATGGAGTGTTCATGGAGTGTTCATGGAATGTTCATGGAATGTTCATTGGATGGGCTGAACGGAACTCTGTTTGCCATGTCACCTTTTGAGAACATTGACTACAAAGTGAATGTAGATTGGCCTTTAAAAATGAGGCATTGATGTTTCCTAAAGAATGAAATGATTGACTCTGATGAAGTGCATGGGTCAACATGATGTCATGGAGAGTGATGAAAAAAACAACAACAACACAGATACAAGAATGAGTGACAGGGACAGTAACTATAAACGCAAAAAGATCTATATACCATCGAGTACAGGAGTTAACTTTTCCTAGACAAGGGACTTAAGTCTAACATTGCGGTTGAGTTCAATGACACTAAAGATACAAACACTTTCCAAGGGGAATGAACTCGCTGTGTTTGGGGATAACAGGGAGTCTAGAAAGTAATTGGAGATAAAGATTATACAAGAATGTAGTGCAAGAACAAATACAACGTGTCCGTCGTGTCGTATTATGTGGAATAAGAAATGTTTCTTCATTTTTGTATCTATTTAAGTATTTTATTAGGTTTTATTTTTGGATTTGTAAACTACGGTTTAGTGTTTTATGTTTTACTAGCCTGACATTACCCGCGGCCTGCGGGTCTAAGTTTGTGTTTACTAATCTAGTGGATTGGATTTAGATGTATGTTAAACGTAGCTAATGATCTTTTCAAGTTTTTTCTCTTTTGCTACGAAAATAAAATTAGTTTTTGCGAAAATGGGTTTACACGAAGCCGATACATGCATATCTATTAAAAACGAAAAGAGCGATAGCTTTGTTAAATGAATGGGATTATAAAGTGAACAATTAAACGAAATAATTTTTAGTACGCGATTCATGAATGAATATAGATCTAGGCCTATCTCACCTCGGCTTCGCAGCTTTCGTAAACGAATGTAGTCTCTTAAAAATGCTTTAGAAAACCAAATTTGAATGTTTATTTGTTCACATATAAAACTATCTGTGCGAAGAGAAGTTTTATCATCTTAAAGTTGAATTAGAGTTTTAGATCTAGGGATGGGATTATAAAGTAAACAATTAAACGAATTAATTTTTAGTACGCGATTCATTACGGTATTGTCTAATGAAAGAATGTTCGCCAGGAAATCTGTAGTCACAGATATAAGGAACTAATTTATGTAAAAAATGGTTTTGAAACACAAACTTGAAGGTTAATTTTATTTTACAATGAAATTAATGGATCTTCTTTTATATTTTCATGTGTCAAAGTAAAAAACTATCTGCGTAAAGTGTATTTCTTAAAATTAGATCTAGGTCTAAATCCTTTCGATTTTTTCTCATGTCAACATTGTAGACATGGCCTAGATCCATAAAATACTATAGCTGTAATAGAGTCGGACAACTTTTTTTTTTTTGAGGGTCTTAAGTTTGTTTTAGGGCTACAATACATACACTACGGTCTAAGTTTGTACCCAAGAAACATTCCTGCCAAGTTTCATCAAGATTGGTCAAGCGGTTTTGATGTCTATAAGTCACATACATACATACATAGCCTACATACATACATACATACATACATACATACATACATACATACATACATACATACGCCTTACATACTACTTTATAATATAGATTGTAATTTTCAATAAAATCCATGAAGTGTTCCATAAAAATAGTAATCACACAATATCATTACTACTTGTTAAATGCGAATATCCATATAATATTTAAAACATGTATTTTTCTTACAGAAATTAACCTACGTGCAATTATCATAATAAAACTTTAGATGTATATTCTATGGACGCGCGGATGCCATGGAAGATCCTTTTCAAAACAACCCCGGAAGGGTGGGGGGGGGGGCAAGAGGTGGTCTTAAATTAAAAAAAAAAATTACTTTCTAGTTTAAATAATGAGCTCGAGCAATGACGGGTTAATCTGCTGGTCTGATCTAAATCTCATGGCTCTACATTGCGCGAGTTTGAAATTTGTTTCAACTTATTTAAAACATAATAATTTCTTAAGTTGGGGAGGGGTGGGAGGTCGCAAACTAGAGTCGGCTACCTAATAAGGGTGTAAGCAAGGTTACAGCTAGGCATAGAAACAGCTTATGTACATCTTTATTGATTTATTTGAATCAATCAGCAGCTGTGCCAATCAATCAAAGAGAATGAAAACTAGGTCACAATGTACGAGTCCTCGTAGTGAAAGCTGTTACAGCTGGTCTCATCCTGAACGCAAACCAACAAAAAGTTTACAGGCCATTGTGTCTACATTGTGTCTACAGTGTGTCTTGATTGTGTTTACATTGTGTCTTCATTGTGTCTACATTGTGTCTACATTGTGTCTACATTTTGTCGAAATTGCGTCTACATTGTGTCTACATTGTGTCTACATTGTGTCTAAATTGTGTCTACATTGTGTCTAAATTGTGTCTACATTGTGTCTACATTGTGTCTTCATTGTGTCTTCATTGTGTCTACATTGTGTCTAAATTGTGTCTACATTGCGTCTACATTGTGTCTACATTGTGTCTACATTGTGTCTACATTGTGTCTACATTGTGTCTACATTGTGTCTACATTGCGCCTACATTGTGTCTACATTGTGTTTACATCCGTTCTCAGCCCTGACCAGGTCGGTCTCCAGGAGGACAGGGAAGGAGGGGGCAGATAAAAAAGGCGCTAATAGCACGCCCTGGATTCTTTAGGCAGAAATCTATTTGTGTGATATTGAAGATGGTAACAAGAAAAGAAAATGTAACATATCAAAAATCTTACTTCAGAACATTAAAAATACAAAACAGAACAGAAACAATACTGTGATGTGAAAACAACTTCCATTCAATTCGACTATTTATGTTGGTCTGTAGTCCAGGTTTATTTAAATTATAATTTAAATGTTAGTGAAATTTTAAAAAAAATTTGCACTCTGTGACAAGTCAAAAACTCGCTGTCAGAGTCGCTCTAAATTATCACAGCATTAATTATTATTTTTCATTATTTATTTATTTTATTTTGATTATTTCACCATCCTACCCCTAAATTCTCCACCCGCCCCACCTTTTCCTCTATACCAGGCTAGACTTAGTCCACCACCTTGGAGAAAACTAGGCCAGTCCTTTCATTTATCTGCCCTTGATCGGGGAAAGATAATCACACTATCTCTTTTGTCTTATCCGCCGGATGTCTGACTGACGGTCGCGGTTGACACCACCTTGGTTTGAATGCAAGCTAATCCTTCTCCCCCCCCTTCTCTCACGTCTCTCTTTGATCTAAGGGATTACCCTGGTTAACACACCGCGTGATATTCCAAGGTGCGGCTCCCACCTCGAGTCAAATCCACCCACGTGTAAGATAAATCTTAGCCTTGGACATTTCCTGTGTCCGCCCACATTCTCCAGGCCTGTATATAAGTAGATTCAAATCAAGCCAGACCCTTTCACTCCTCTATCGCTGTCGATCGAGTCTGGACTATATCATTTATTCTCCCTCCTAGAGGAATACCTGGTGGTAAGCCGAACTTAATCACAAGTTCCATCTTAATTACTCTGTGTATATTTCCGTTGGATTTTATCATGTGTAGTTTATTATTTCATTTATATTTAATTAGTGCATTGTGTATTTCTCACTGTCGTAAGTAGAAAACATGAACATGGCTAATGTTAATTTTATGTATTGCATTAATCTATTAATGCTACGTTGCTCAATTGATCATTGATGCAACCATGTATATATTTGTACATCTTAGTCTATTTCCTTTATCTTGGCTGACAACCGTGATAATTGTACTAGCGCACTGATACTGCGTCTAGAAAAGGGATATGAATTATCTCCCCTATATTGAATGATCTCCCCTGTATTGAATTATCTCCCCTTTACTCATTTTACCCTAATGAGAGTTGCGCCGCTTGAACGGACACACCATTCAAGCGCGCTCCATTGTTCTCGACCCACGGTCATATGTAAACAATCATCTGGGTCGCTGACCACCGCCCAATTCAACCCCCACCCTTTTCTTTCTCTATCCACCTGTGTTGTTTATGTGAGATTATTATCTCCCCTTCTATGTACATTCTTATATTATTATTTCCCCTTGTATGTACATTTCTATATTGCTACAATCTGCCATCTATTCTCCAAATCCCATTTGTCATCATCTCCCCTTTGTGCTCTAAAGCAACTTTACCAATCTGACGAATGCACCTCAGTCGAGGGCATCGATAAGATGCATGAGAGACATGTCCTAACTTGTCTTTATTTATCCGCAGCCTCCCTCAGGTGTCTGCCTATTTGCCTACTGGCCTATCTATGTGCTTAGTGCCAATCAGCGCTGCACTTGCCTAGTTGCTATCAAGAATCACCTATTGCCTATTTACCTGCCTATTTATTCATTGGATCAACGATCTATTTACCTGCATCTGTGCTTTGTGCTATTCGGCACTGCACTTGCCTACTGAGATCTACTCAACTCTACCACTTGGCGCTATCGGCATTGCCCACCTATTCGACAGCCCACCTGTCAAGCTATTAGGTGCGACGTCCCTATAGATTCAGATCTGTGTGAGACGTCATAGCTACGCCAACCCTCTGCAACTCACTGGACATATCCTGTCAACTACGCTGCCCACGGCAGATCAGCTCTGCCCGCAGTAACCTTGTGCCCACGGTAGCCGGCCACCCGCCCTACGGTGCCCACTACAGATATTAGATTTTGGGGATTGAGACTCCACAAGAACTATATCACCGGCGTCCCTCTATCCGCTAGAGCGCCACCTCCAGCTGCAGAACCTCAAGCCAGGACACAGCCAGCTGCGACATCAACAGGACAACCAGCTAAGTCAGAGGACAAAGTGACATACTGTCTTTTTAAATGCACGAGTGATGATCAAATCTAGTATTCACTAGAGATAGATGCAACCCCCCCCTTTTTCATTCTTATGTGTATATTTATGTAAATAAATATTCTTTTATTTTTAACCTTTGTATCTATCTTTCATTGCTTGTCACGTTGCGTGTCTGCTCCCGATTCATATGCTGATAGGTTGGTGTGTGATAGCTTTAAAAATAATCATCCCCTAGACATTAAACGCGCCAAACACACATCACATTTCATCCACCTGTCACACACTCCTTCTAGTGATGACGACAGTTATAATAACTAATTAAGACACACTATCAGCGATATTAGCAAAGTGAGACACAATGCTACAAAAGTGACATTATTTATAACCACGGATCCACTCGCTAGGTCAGGGTGACTTAAGCACTGTTACATCAGCATGATCTCCGCCCCCAATGTTTTCATATGTACACATATCATTCAGGGCAGTGACATAATGTAGAGCGTGACACTAAACTGTCACATTTTCATGGGGAGCCTGAGCCTGAGCCACATCAGCCCGAGTGTAGCATTTGTTGAGCCTGAGCCACACTTGTCAACCCGAGTCTAGTATTTTTCTCAATTTGAAATAAATATATTTCCAGTCTGAGTGTTGTGTGTGGTTGAATGCTAAATATATATTCCAGTCTGAATGTTGTGTGTGGTTGAATGCTAAATATATTTCCAGCCTGAATGTTGTGTGTGGTTGAATGCTAAATATATTTCCAGTCTGAATGTTGTGTGTGGTTGAATGCTAAATATATTTTCAGTCTGAATGTTGTGTGTGGTTGAATGCTAAATGTATTTCCAGTCTGAATATTGTGTGTGGTTGAATGCTAAATATATTTCCGGTCTGAATGTTGTGTTTGGTTGAATGCTAAATATATTTCCAGTCTGAATGTTGTGTGTGGTTGAATGCTTAATATATTTCCAGTCTGAATGTTGTGTGTGGTCTAATGCTAAATATATTTGCAGTCTGAATGTTGTGTGTGGTTGAATGCTAAATATATTTCCATTCTGAAAGTTCTGTGTGGTTGAATGCTAAATATATTTCCAGTCTGAAAGTTGTGTGTGGTTGAATGCTAAATATATTTCCAGTCTGAAAGTTGTGTGTGGTTGAATGCTAAATATATTTCCATTCTGAAAGTTGTGTGTGGTTGAATGCTAAATATATTTCCAGTCTGAAAGTTGTGTGTGGTTGAATGCTAATTACAGTTGAAATGTTTTTTCTACAGTTTAACATAATGGTAGAAGAAATAATGTGAAGATTCATCAATTGGTGAATGTGTGCTCCTTTCAATTTTTACATGACATGTTAGTCACAACTTACCCCTGGTGTCCATACACCTGAATCCTGTACACACACACACACGCGCGCACATACTCTCGCAACTCACCTAAAATAGCCCCAGGCTGAACACAACTGTTAACAAGTGTGTATCGAGCAGAGTGATTGTGTGATTGTGTTGTGTTTCAATGTGATGTAAATAGGATGTGCTGTCATAATTAGGCCTATAAGTCAGAGCAGACGACACCAATCAACACATAACTGTACTTACCGCTTCAATGTCCGAGCTACTCAGCCCCTCCTTTATTCTCCGCCTCTGTCTCTCCTTTAACCACTGATTGGGCGACAGGTCGTAATCCATAGCTGTAGCTGTCCAGCGGCAGATCTCCCTTACCAAATATCCAGAGAAACACTTAATTCACAAACTGGATTTATCCACATATGAAATAGAACACTAAACACTTTTTAATCCACACGCTTGACTTCCGTAAATATAGATTCTGTAATGCCTGGATCTCACTTCACGCCAAGAATCAAAGAATCCAATCTCAAGTTTGGCTTTCACGCACAGATTTCAATATTTTAATAACTTTGAATTGAATCTGTTGAAAATGGTTCACGGCTTTGAGGAAGGTAGGCTCCTGAAGTTTTTAAAAGATCCAGGGAGGTGACGTAGACTTACTGCCGAAAAAACCCGCTCACGGGTAACTTAAGACGAAGGCACTCTGAACACTCACGTCTCAGCAGACACCAGGAGCACGAGCTTTCACGATTATTATAATCCGCTAAGAGGTCACAGAGGATAAGATTGTAGATTGAACTTTTAGAGTAGAGCTTCCATCTGTACTCTTAGTAGGAATATCTTAAGTGTTGGTTTGCTTTAGTGACCTCTGAATTATGCACTAATTCGACACACACACACACGCCCACTATCACAGAGTTGTCTTATGTCTGATAGTGATTCGTTCAATTAGCTATTCAAACGAATTTTTTTTTTTTTGAGTTACATGTGAAGGTCTAAGCTTCTACCAATGCCTGTGAAGATTAAAGATAATTTATAATCACATTAAAATTAGATTGAAACAACTTTGAAAAACAATTTTTTGATAAAATAATGATCGCTATCTATTAGAAAAACAAATTGTTATCTAAATGCAAGTATTTTTTTTTATATATAAAAACCTTCTGTCATTCCGATTGGTTCGATGAGTGATAAGAAAGTGTACTATCATTTGGCGCTACTAATAAACACAGAGAGAGAGAGTTTACATTTATGCCTATAAAAGAAAAAAGCGAAAACAAAACCCAGAAAAACTTAGAATACTTGGATTGGAAGCTATCTGGTAAGGTGTAGTGTCAGAATATAATTCAGCACTAACTTTTAGATAGCTCCAGTGTCTGTCTCAGATACTGTCATTCCAACCTTGTGATCGGAAGCACTGTAAATATTAGACTTTGTTACATACTCGTTTCGGTTCGATGATTTCATAAAAAAAACTTTATGCTACTTACCTGAGCGAGAGACAGGGGGTCAATGATTTGATTTCGTTACAGATCAATAAGCAAGCAATTCTAATGGTGTAGCTGTCCCGATACTGAAATTACATCACAGTACACGTCAGTGTGAAACGATAAACACAAAACGAAAATAAAAACAGCGAGAAATTGCTGTCTAAAATCGTTTGTTTCTATAAATGCCAGAAAGATATTTTTAAAAATGTTTTAGAACATAAAGAAAGTCGTTTGATTACAAACACAGGTCTTCGGTATTTTTATTTTAAATTCCTGCATGTAAAGGATGGTCTTTGTTTTTTGATCCAGTATTCTGAACAAGATTTTTTTTAATTTGTCTTTATTTTTAATATCCCTGAATAAAAAAAAACTGTCTTGTGCTTTATCCAGAGTTGATTGAAAAAGAAAGTGTATAATTTCTTTTGACTTGAAATGTTTAATTCCTCTTCTGTTTATTGCTTCAAGAAGTTTGCTGTCTTTGTGTTTTCTGCCGATTGCTTGCTTTCTGATGTCCCCTTGTTTACTGGATAGTTTGAGTTGACCTGACAGTCTGGAGTGTCACACCTGTACAATGAAAGAAAACACGTAAGATTATGATAGATCTTCGTCATGGAAGTGTTGGTATGAATGACCCCCCGAGCATGTAATGTTGATGTCACGGTCAGGAGGCTCAGTCAGAGGTCGTCGTCGTATAGACCTAGGTCTCCAAGAGGGGAAGGGAAAGAGGGGGGCGAGGTATTCAAGACACAAACAGACTGAGGACTTTTACTTGAGACTCAAATAGAGTGAGAGAAAATGTGTGAAGAGAGTGAGAGAGAGAGAGAGAGAGAGAGAGTAATTAAGAGAAAGAGAGAGAGAGAGAGTGAAAGAATGAAAGAAATAGGGACTGGGTTGAGAGTAAGAGAGAAAGAGAGTAAATGATAGAGGCTAGAGAGATTAAAAGAGACATAAAAGTAGAGACAAAGAAAGAAAACAGAGACACAGGAGAGATGAAGAGAGATTGAGATAGAAAGAGAGAGATAAACAGCAGAAATAGAAAGCAGGAAATAAAAGACACAAGAGAGATAGATAGAAAAAAAAGTGAAAAGCAGAGATAAAGCATACAGAAAAAAAGGACAAACATATATATATGTAACGCGCACAAGTAAAAGAAATTGTACTTGATTGAAGTGATATTCAAAGTTGAATTAGTCCCCTTTATAAGTCGCCGCAAAAAAAAATAAAAATATCTAATCATAAGTACCTCACTAACAGAGTTAGCCACGCAATTGAATATGAGCCGTAGTGTCCCTATTAAGTACATGTCCATCTAGCTTCGTCCTGGAAATGCAGGCTCGCATCACCTCCAAATCCAATGGAAATTATCATTTTAGGCTTCATTATGCGCCGTGGGTAAATGTGATGAAGGTGCGGAAATCACGGCATCGCGGAGGGCCGGCCTTAGGCATTAGCAAACTAGGCAGCCTATTGGTGGGTGCCTCGCATAGGACTCAAAGAAATTTGTTTTGTAGAAAATATTGCAAAACATGAATCTAATCTCAAACATAGCAGAACCCCAGTACTCTTTGTCTACCAGAGTAGCTCTAAGTCTCTACTGTGATTCAATGTTTATTCCCAAATGTTTAGATCTACGTGTTAGACTACATTTGTTAGATGACCATTGTTTATTTGGTGAAATGTGGAAACATTATTTCTAGTCTGGTGATCATGAATCGTCTATGAAAGATATTAACTCTATTAATGCTAGATCTATATGACTCCAACTAATTTATTTGTTGATTTAAAAATAGACACAGGAAGGCTTTTAATTCATTACATATTTTTTTGAATTTTTTTTCTTTTTCTTTTTCATTTCGGCCACCCTATTTACTTTGTCTAGGGCCTCCTAAGACCTAAGGCCGGCTCTGCGTCGCCAGTCGGATTATACTTTGTTGGGTATCACTGTTATACTTTGCGACAATGGATTTGAATTCAGGTAAACCTAAATACTAGTTTATAACTACTTGCATTTGTGTGTAAGCCTGCTTGCTTTAAAAATACCCACACCTTTTCTCTTCCCCCAAAAATGTCAAGTATCCATTAAAGCTGGGTGGAATCAGTGGCGCCCTAAACATCCCGAAATTTAAAAAAATCCCAGTCATCATCAGGGTGCGAACACGGGACGCTCTGTTCGGAAGCCGAGCGCCTTACTTCTCAGCCAAAGGGTCACAAAAAGTAAAGCAGAAGGTCATTTTCGGTAACATATGTCAACGGTTGCACTCGGATTTTACACTAAAAGAAAGATTTTTACAATCCAACGATACATAGAAAAACAAAGAATACTTTTTAAAAACAAAGCTTATCTAAGGGCATTATTCCTGCCATTTATCTGAAAATTACATGGATGAGCTCCCTTTGTGCTATCCAAAACAAAATTAATTAATTATTACTAAATTATTTAATAAATGGTTAATTTTTGGATTGATTCGTGTATTGTCATTGACTATGAATAATCTTTCAACATTTCAACCTGTTCCGAGAATGGAAAGTGATAGAAAAAAAACGTGTCAAAACGTAATAAGGGGATTAAATCCATACATACACCCACATGGCTCATTAAGCAGCATTTATTCCCCTTATTTCGATATCAAACAAAATAATTAATCACCAACAAATATTTAAATAATTGTTCAATTTTTTAAATTGATTCTTGTCTTATCAGGCTCAATGAATAATTGTCCAAAATTTTAGCTTGATCCGAGAATGGGAAATGGATAAAAAAAAATGTAAAACTTTTTACCAGACAGACAGACATAGTGAGTTTATATAAGCTTTGTAACAAATAATCTTACAGCGTAATCAGGGTCGGACTGGGTGTCAAAATCGGCCCGGGCCTTTCAATACAATTCTATATCATATGATGGACCTCCAATTCTAGGTCTAGCTGTCCTCGAAATCATGCTGACAGTGACCTCTATATCTATATAAGAAATAAATACCTTATTTACTTTTGAATCGCTTAGTATGTAGGCCCTAAAAAGATGAAGCCAACTAGTGGCACTGTCTAAGGATGAAGGTTATTGCATTAGTTCGGAAAATGTTAAATTAAACTAGTAGGCGCTATTACACTGTAGAGTCTGTGCAAGATTTGTTTTTTTAACATTACCTTCAGAGGGGCCTTTCTAGAAGAGAATAGTATAAAACCTTTAACAATTTGTTATGTACCATAGTGGCATCCATGTGGTCCTTTGGTGGCCCTACCGGCCCATTAGGGTACCGGCCCACCGGCCACCGGGCATTTGCCCGATTGCCCATATCCGCCCTTGAGCGTAATTCAGTCTGCTACATTATTATTGTATGCCACTAATAAGAATAGTGTGACCAGAGTTCTCTTTATGACAGTGCATCAGAGTCACTACTTCGAAATTTGTTTAGCTACAAGAGATAAAGTTTCAAGACTCTATAAACACAATTTAGAGCAGAAGTTTTAATGTGTGACGACCTAGATCAATAACTAGCGCGTGCACAAACACAAGTTTGGGCTGTTTAAGGCTGACTTTGGCCTTTTGAAGTGGTTGCTTAATGAACCGTGACTACTGCGAGGTAAGGAGGAGTCTTGTCAACACCCCAGGGTGTTACTCCTTGCTCGCCCTGGTCTTTTCAGTGTCACCTCTCACCCCGACAAGCTAGTTATAGGGTTTTACAGCTAGCTCTAGAAAAACAATAGACAGACCTAACGATAGATAGATAGATAGTTAGATAGATAGATAGATAGATAGATAGATAGATAGATAGATAGATAGATAGACAAAGTGTATGTGTGTTTAAATGAGAGTGAGAGAGAGAAAGAGAGTGAGAAAGAGAGAGAAAAAGAGAGACAATGTTAGCTTACTACATTTCAATATTTAAAATAATATATTGACCTCAGTTGTTAAAGTCGGCCACACATATCTCTTTATGTATATACAACTGTACAGTATTTAAAAAGGAATGTTTTTCTATTGAGCTGAAAGGTGCTCGACGTAACAGAGGTGCAACACGGAATGTCCTAAAGACCAACTTAGGCACCAGCTCGCTTGAACTGGCATAGAAGAGAGTTTAGGCACCAGCTCGCTTGAACTGGCATAGAAGAGAGTTTAGGCACCAGCTCGCTTTAACTGGCATAGAAGAGAGTTTAGGCACCAGCTCGCTTTAACTGGCATAGAATAGAGCTTAGGCACCAGCTCGCTTGAACTGGCATAGAAGAGAGCACCTGGCTGCTTCATAACGAGAAGTCAGTAGATCCCTGCCAAAAGCAGCGACATATACAATTGAGACCAAAAGAAAATCCATTGCTAAGGACAGACGTAGACTGCGAAAAGAGAATCTAAATCAACCACTATGCATTTAATAGCAGCATTTAGGATTTTATTTGCAATGTTTAGATTCCCAAAACCAGGCGGAGGTGTTGAGCCTTAAACAAGCAATTGAAAAAAGATGACTTTTTAAAAAGCAAAACTTATCTAAAGGAAAGAACCACAAATTTACTGCAATTTATCTAAAAATTACTCCCTTTCTTGTAAATAAAAAAAAAGTTAATTAATATTAATCGATTAAGTAATTGATAAATTTTCCGATTGATTCGTGTATTGTCATCGACTATGAATAATTATGCAAAATTTCTACTTGATCCGAGAATGGGAAGTGAGAGACATGTGTGTAATATGGGGATGTAATTCATATATCCACATCTCTCGCCATGTAACAGAAACATCAGATATCAATAATCTCAATTAATTAACTCATTGGTTAATTGTTATAAATGATTTATGTCTTATCAGATTCAATTAATAATTATGCAAAGAATTAACTTGATCAGAAAATGGGAAATGCCAGAAAAAAAAAACACTTTTACCAGACGGACAGAGTGAGTTGAGCTTTGTAAACACTCTAGGCGTGAGGTGGTTAAAACATCGACAAGGCCTTTCTTGCGAACACAAAAGTAGAGAGGACACTTTTCTTGCGAACACAAAAGTAGAGAGGACACTTTTCTTGCGAACACAAAAGTAGAGAGGACACTTTTCTTGCGAACACAAAAGTAGAGAGGACACTTTTCTTGCGAACACAAAAGTAGAGAGGACACTTTTCTTGCGAACACAAAAGTAGAGAGGACACTTTTCTTGCGAACACAAAAGTAGAGAGGACACTTTTCTTGCGAACACAAAAGTAGAGAGGACACTTTTCTTGCGAACACAAAAGTAGAGAGGACACTTTTCTTGTGAACACAAAAGTAGAGAGGACACTTTTCTTGTGAACACAAAAGTAGAGAGGACACTTTTCTTGTGAACACAAAAGTAGAGAGGACACTTTTCTTGTGAACACAAAAGTAGAGAGGACACTTTTCTTGTGTACACAAAAGTAGAGAGGACACTTTTCTTGTGTACACAAAAGTAGAGAGGACACTTTTCTTGTGTACACAAAAGTAGAGAGGACACTTTTCTTGTGAACACAAAAATAGAGATGACAATTTGCTTGACTAAATTGCAACCAAACCATGTTCTTTTTCTTTTTCTTTTTTTTTTTCAAGCATTTTCCAAACCGAACAAATCACTGTAAAAGTTGGTCTGGATACTATTTCGTATTTCGAATTTAAAAAATTCTTTCCAAATAACAAGATGCTGAAAGGTCTCCAAAATACCACGTGACTCAGCATGCTTTTTATCATTTTAATGTCTTACACATGGGAGTAGGTGAACGCTAACACTAAGCAGATTTGAGCAGAAGATATAGACGCCAGACGTGACTTTCCTGACAGGCGGTAGTAGATATTGAAACAATAGGTTAGGCCTGGACACAGGTGGGGACGATCTGTGTAATCAGACGAGTTAAATGATTGACTGGAAAAAAATTAAGTTAACGACTTTCAGACCTCTGTTAGTCTAAGATATTACGACTTGAAATTTCAAGAAAGAATTTCGTTCTTTGTACATAGACCTGCGCACCTTAGGAATCAAGCCAATTTAATCTTTGGAGAAAAAACATATAGATCAGTGCTACCGAAACTTTTTCTCAAATGGAACACTTCTCACTTCCTGAGTATTTAGCGGAACACTTTCTCACCGCCTGAGTATTTAGCGGAACACTTTCTCACCTCCTGAGTATTTAGCGGAACACTTTCTCACCTCCTGAGTATTTAGCGGAACACTTTCTCACCTCCTGAGTATTTAGCGGAACACTTCGCACCTCCTGAGTATTTAGCGGAACACTTTCTCACCTCCTGAGTATTTAGCGGAACACTTTCTCACCTCCTGAGTATTTAGCGGAACACTTCGCACCTCCTGAGTATTTAGCGGAACACTTTCTCACCTCCTGAGTATTTAGCGGAACACTTTCTCACCTCCTGAGTATTTAGCGGAACACTTTCTCACCTCCTGAGTATTTAGCGGAACACTTTCTCACCTCCTGAGTATTTAGCGGAACACTTTCTTACCTCCTGAGTATTTAGCGGAACACTTCGCACCTCCTGAGTATTTAGCGGAACACTTTCTCACCTCCTGAGTATTTAGCGGAACACTTTCTCACCTCCTGAGTATTTAGCGGAACACTTTCTCACCTCCTGAGTATTTAGCGGAACACTTTCTCACCTCCTGAGTATTTAGTGGAACACTCTCTCACCTCCTGAGTATTTAGCGGAACACTTCTCACCTCCTGAATATTTAGCGGAACACTTCTCACCTCCTGAATATTTAGCGGAACACTTCTCACCTCCTGAGTATTTAGTGGAACACTTTCTCACCTCCTGAGTATTTAGCGGAACACTTTCTTACCTCCTGAGTATTTAGCGGAACACTTTCTCACCTCCTGAGTATTTAGCGGAACACTTTGTTTATTTTTTTTTTAGAGAGATCTATTCACGTGGTGGCCTACTAGTTAATTATTCCAGTAGTTCGTGGCACACCAATTAACGCCTCGAGGGACACTAGGGTTCCGCGGAACACAGTCTGGGAAACACTGATATAGATATTTTAATTGACGGTATCTACTTTCCATGTGATATTGAATAGCAGTACCATTACTAGTATCAGTAAATGTTCATTGACATGTTTTAAACTATTTTCACAGTGAGCAGTGTATAAACTTTAGTTCAACTTTAAATTGAGTTTACAGTCTTTAGTTTAAATTTACAATTAATAACTTTTGACACCTTTAAAGAGAAACAAAATTCATCGTAGTCCCTTTAACAGTTTCCACTGATGAATTTTCTGGTGATGTGGCAGGTCTGCAGCAGTACCGTCCTCTGACAGGCAACGAAGATGTTCCTGGGAATGCTAATTATGGGCCTTGAAGGTATCTGTGAGGTCAGTTGTTATTATACCCTCGGTTAATATAACAATGGGATATATTGTTATTGTGTATAACTTCCATAAACGCTTAATTTCCAAGCCTTGGTTCCCATATTTTCTTTATTGTTCTATTTCAATTATTTTTAAATTATGAGACACTGGTACGGCGATGTCAATAATGGTAGCGGTTTTGTTATCAATGAACAGCAGATGAGGGCGATTAAAATCTACAGTTTTGTCAAAATAGGCCTATACCAGACTACCAGTAAAGCAGATGTTAAGTAGACTCGAGAACCTCTTGTGGCGAGTATTTATAATAAGGAGGAGTATCCTCACCGATCAAATTATTATTATTATTATTACAACAGTGCTGTTATTTGACTGCGAACCCAATGCAAGGAAAGTCTATTATATTTATGTCTCTGTTTTAATTTAATTTTTTTATAAGTAACACAATTTCACGCTCAGTTGTACTAATTTTTAACGCAATGTTAGATTGTACTTGAATTTTTTTTCTCTCAAAGTTTAGAAATGATGGGCCCCTCCTACTCACCCCAGTGCTATCAGAAAAAAAATGTTAGTAAACTTTAGGCCCAAAGTAAACATGATGATAATTGAGTACAGTCTACTCACCACGATTCATCAAACTTGATTGTTTCTTAAATAGTTCACACCCTAAAAAGTTAATTAACCCTTTGACTCTGGGGGGTCAATGTGATGCTTTTATTAGCCCGAATTAGGGTTAACAAATCAATAGACGAATCAATGAAGGTTAAATCAGAATTGATTACTGTGACCTCAGAGTGAAGACATCAACATTGATTAGTACAGAGGACAAATTTAAACCAGATATGGGCAGTATACCTCATTTGAAAATAAATCTATTTAAAAGTAATGAAATGTTCTGTTTTTTTATTTGAATAATTGTTTGTTTAGTCGAAATGGCAACAACCCATTCACAGTGGATAAAAACATTTCGGATATATTCCATCCTGAAATACCTGAATGTCACAATTAGTATCACAATGAAAGTCACATTTCAAGTCACATTTCATGTTATGCATTTTGCTTTTGTCTACAAAAGCTTATCTCACGCTGTCTGTCCGTCTGTCTGGTACAATTTTTCTACACGTTATTTCTCCCACAACCAATTCTCGGATCAAGTTGAAACTTAGCATAGTTATTTGTTGTACAAGGCATGAATAAATAAAATAAACACTATTAGTTAATTATTAGTAATTAGTTATTTTGTTTGGTATGGAAAAAGAGGAAATAAATGCTATTTATTGAGAGATACGGCTGTATATGTGGAGTTGTTTATCTTATTACATTTTGTACACGTTTTTTTCTCCCACTTCCCAGATATTACGTCATAGCCCAAACCTCCTGCAGGACACCAGGCAACGGCAGCACAGACGTTGAAACATCGAACTGGACCTGGATCTAGGTGGAGACGATCAAGTCATGACTTTGTAATCAGAAGAGTTAAATGACTGACTGGAAAAAATTTAAACTTAAGATCGCCGTGACACGACCAAGCAATAATCCAAATGTGCGCTAATTGAAGCCTCGTCATAGTATCTTATCTTATATAATACAGACGTTACTTCAAAAAAGAAGATGATTACGTCCTACGCGTCATGCATTTAGTCATGCATATTGACCAATGACTTAAATTCTGCCAAGTCACTGGTTTTCCTGGCTAGCTCAGGCAACCCATTCCATGCTCTAATAGCACTAGGGAAGAAGGAGTATTTGTACAAATTTGTCCTAGCATATGGACGAGGAATGTGCCTTTATCTTTGTGTCTTTCAGAGTATTTTATTAAATTTTGTTTTTGTATTTGAAGATTATGGTTCAGTGTTTTATGTATGATATTCCTATTACAACCATACTCTGAACATGAAAAAAAGTAAAAGATTCCTTTTTTTTTCTTTACAAAAATTCACGCCCTCACACACAAACGCAAACATAAACACACAAAGACATTCACATCGTCCTTAACCTGATTAGACATAATGTGTGAAAAGTTTAGACATAATGTACTTTTCATATTGAAATTTCTAATTAACCAGCACGACCTTAATATCAAGGGCTTTGAAAGACTCGAGGTCACAATTTGCAGTTGACAACACGTTTAAATTGGCGAAACCAAAAAAAATTCCCAAAGGTGAGCCTCGCATAATGTTAAATTTCAAAACTAACGCAGAAAAACCTGGCTAAACAAAGTGTTTATTTCTTTACTAGGCAGACGATGATGTGCCAGGAAAGAAAAATATATCGAGTCTTTTAAAGAAAGTAGATGCCTTTTTAACAAATTTACATGATTCGTCGTCTGACCCTTGACTTTCACGTAGGGGTGCTGTGACAGTTCTCGAAGCGAAATTCCTGAACTTTTTTGTCAGCAGCAAGGTATCAAAAGAGTGACCTGTTCACTCTTTTACATTGTCCGGCCTTTCTTTGCAAGGCTTAGTAAAGGTGGAGTTAGGAATAGCCTACATGGATACTGAGAATCTATTCACGCGAGGGGGCAACTATAATCCTGGGGTAGGGGGGGGAAACAAGTTTGTCTTTTCTATGCAGTAATAGTAGTAGAAACATAGGTCCCTTTCAGAGACTAAAAGCGACAAGGGTACAGGCCAAGAACTAGAAGAATGATTTTTAAGTAAACATCAGCATTTTAATATTTAACACAGAATAGTAATGAATAAGGAGGCGCGGTGGCTGAGTGTTAAAGCACTTGGCTTCTGAACCGGTGGTCCCAGGTTCAAATCCAGGTGATGACTGTGATTTTTAATTTAGGGATCTTTGGGCGTCTCTGAATCCACCCAGCTCTAATGACATTAGTTGGGTGAAAGTAGAGACGGTATCCTCGTATTTAAATCCGGCCCTGATAACTGTTAAAACATCCTTTAAGCACCGATAAATATTAACCCAGTTCTGACCCAGATTTAAAAAGATGTCAGAAAAAATAAATAATTGAAGAAGTAACAAGATTTATTTGTATTTAACTGACAGAGAAATCACTCAATGATAAACTTATGTCTCCCTCTCCTTTCTTTTATCTCTCACCCTGCCCCTTCTCTCTCTCTTATTATGTACGCGTGTCGTTGCAGTTACGTACAACCAAAGATACACACCAGAAACGTATAGGGCCGATTTATCTACTGCCTACATTTGAAAAGCGATCACCCAGATACCCCGTTTTTTCTCCCCTACCCCTTTTCCAACTGATCCAGACAAGTGATAGGATCATAGCGTATTGGGAAAGCTCAAACATTTTACTGCTACAAACTTACCAGGCAATGGAAGGATAGAACAACGTATTCTTGATAACATACATCTCCTTACAAAGAACATGTGTTTAAAAAAAAGCAAAAGTTTATCCACAGTCCTTTCACAGACTGACACACACAGAGAGTGAGTCTATATAGACTTTGTAAAAAGATTTTTTAAGAAAGTGACAGATTAACAACCAAAATACAAGCAAAATTTGAAAAATAACTATTAAAATAAGGCAAAGAACTGCACATTTACAGCGACATTATCTCAATACTGTAAATTTATTTCCTTTTTGTATCAAGCAAAATTATTTAATAACATGTAACTTGGCTTCTGAACCGGTGGTCCCTGGTTAGGATTGATTATAGTAATGATGACCATAGATGAAACAATAGTGTCCATATTGCCGCTATGAGACAGAGGGGGAGAGAGAGAAAGAATGAGAGCTAGAAAGAGGAGAGCACTGGGAAAAGTGGTAGAGATAGAGAGGTAAAGTGAGGGGGAGAGGCATGGAGAGAGAGAGAGAGCAAAGAGAAGTAGAGAAAGTGTGAAGGACAAAGTAAGGTCTCATCCTGGTTCTTACTTTACAAATGCGGAAACCTAGTTTCGTTATTTTTAGAATCCTTCAAACCACATATTGAGATGGATGAGACAGAGCCGGTAGCGACAGCGATTCAAGCCACACGCTAAGCAAAAACGTATCTTCCACGTTACACACTGTCTGATAGACATTCAGACAGACATTTACAATTTTTGTAGGATTTGTGTGTTTGTGTGTGTACACTAGGGGAGGTGAATTGTTTTTAAACAAAATGTAATGCATGTCAACTTTATGCACTCTGTATGTTATTTCTACAATATCTGTTCTATCTACTCTATCTGTTATATCTCCTCTATCTGCTATGTTTACTCTATCTGTTATAATTACTCTATCTGTTGTATCTACTATATCTGCTATGTTTACTCTATCTGTTATAATTACTCTATCTGTTATATCTACTATATCTGCTATGTTTACTCTATCTGTTATAATTACTCTATCTGTTATATCTACTCTATCTGCTATGTTTACTCTATCTGTTATAATTACTCTATCTGTTATATCTACTCTATCTGCTATGCTACTAAACATGACATACTTGAACGCACTCGAATCTAGATTATTTTGATATCGATATTGTCTAGTGACAAACAGAAGTGTGAACACAACGGCTGATATTTAAACCATAATCGATACCAACAATTTCAACACGATTACAAAGAGACCAGACATCATCTATTTCTATTCTCCCCACTTACAGGCTTGATTTCTAACACGGTTTGACAGACAGTTTGGTTCTATACATTGCAAACATTCTCCCTCTCTGGGCAATTGGTGCAAACATTCTCCCTCTCTGGGCAATTGGTGCAAACATTCTCCCTCTCTGGGCAATTGGTGCAAACATTCTCCCTCTCTGGGCAATTGGTGCAAACATTCTCCCTCTCTGGGCAATTGGTGCAAACATTCTCCCTCTCTGGGCAATTGGTGCAAACATTCTCCCTCTCTGGGCAATTGGTGCAAACATTCTCCCTCTCTGGGCAATTGGTGCAAACATTCTCCCTCTCTGGGCAATTGGTGCAAACATTCTCCCTCTCTGGGCAATTGGTGCAAACATTCTCCCTCTCTGGGCAATTGGTGCAAACATTCTCCCTCTCTGGGCAATTGGTGCAAACATTCTCCCTCTCTGGGCAATTGGTGCAAACATTCTCCCTCTCTGGGCAATTGGTGCAAACATTCTCCCTCTCTGGGCAATTGGTGCAAACATTCTCCCTCTCTGGGCAATTGGTGCAAACATTCTCCCTCTCTGGGCAATTGGTGCAAACATTCTCCCTCTCTGGGCAATTGGTGCAAACATTCTCCCTCTCTGGGCAATTGGTGCAAACATTCTCCCTCTCTGGGCAATTGGTGCAAACAAAATAGGGTAATAAATCTCATTGACTCTTCTTTTAGGCCAACATGTATTGCTCTCGTTAAATAAGATAAATTTGACTAGATTGGCACAGGGATAGGACTAGATTGACACAGGGATAGGACTAGATTGACACAGTGATAGGACTAGATTGACACAGTGATAGGACTAGATTGATACAGGGATAGGACTAGATTGACACAGGGATAGGACTAGATTGAAACAGGGATATGACTAGATTGAAACAGGGATAGGACTAGATTGACACAGTGATAGGACTAGATTGACACAGTGATAGGACTAGATTGATACAGGGATAGGACTAGATTGACACAGGGATAGGACTAGATTGACACAGTGATAGGACTAGATTGATACAGGGATAGGACTAGATTGACACAGGGATAGGACTAGATTGAAACAGGGATATGACTAGATTGAAACAGGGAGAGGACTAGATTGACACAGGGATAGGACTAGATTGACACAGGGATAGGACTAGATTGACACAGGGATAGGACTAGATTGACACAGGGATAGGACTAGATTGACATAGGGATAGGACTATATAGACAGAATGATATGACTAGATTGACACAGGGATAGGACTAGATTGACACAGTGATAGGACTAGATTGACACAGGGATAGGACTAGATTGACACAGGGATAGGACTAGATTGACACAGGGATAGGGCGTAATTATGTTTTCTTGTGAGGTAATTCTGTAATTTATGGTATAGGATGTAGATTGCTAATGTTTTGAGGTCCAAGTAATCATAAGCCGCAATCTGTATACGAGTATCTCGTAGCAAATAATAAATGTAACATACATTACAGTAGTATACCAACCACGTGACTAGGGTCTGGCCAAGTTGGGTTTACGACTCTTGGGCTTTGCTGATAACATTAAAAATGACTAGAAAAGTAAAAAATGTAATTGGTATAGGATTGTGAACTTTTGGTAAGCATACATTAATTATTAGATTATTTTATAGCGAATGAAGGTCTTAATCAATACAGTTGACTTAAGAGATAATAATAATCTTTTTTGAAAACACGACTAGCGCTCGAGGGGAAGTTAAGGGACGACTGGCAGTAAAATATTTGTTTGGTCACTTGTACTAACAGGTGCTTTATATGGCGCAGGGGAGGGGGCGGATAAAGGTAAAGGAAAGTAATGTGCACTCTATTTCGATGCAATGAGAGCCCAAGAAAAAAAAAGTGACTGACAGTTTTCTTGACAAGGGTATTGTGGGGCCAGTACAACAATCATTTTTTTTAACGCTGCCCACTTGATGTAAGGTAAATGTCAAAAGACAAAGACAAAAGAGGAGGAGTCTAGCTGTCGGGTCAAGTTGAGAACAGACAGGTTTGGCCGAGAGATGTTTACAGGTCAGATCACAGGTGAAGAAGAAGACGTTAAAACATGTTAAAATCTTGACTTTAATTACCGAACTCGAACTAAACTAGAAGTGAGACTCGAACCATCATCTTAAGAAGATTTGCACTTTCTTAACCCATCTACCACGCAGTAGTGCAAATTAAGTCCTTGACCTATTTAACTGGGGCGAGAAACTCGGATTTTTTTAAAGATTGCAGCACTTGATTCTTTTTCCGCAAATGTAACATTCAGAGTAGGTGTCGCTTTGAGCAGTGCACGCGCGTTCTTAACACGTATTCCGTTGCATTTCTTTATCTACCTGAGATTCAATGTTTACCTTTCGGTTGACTCACGTGCATGCAGGTGCATTGTTCTCCTTATCCTACCAAAAGTGAAGTAGTGCTCACAACAAATGGAAACAATCACATAGGCCTGGCAATCAAGTCTGGCGCATCTTTTTTGTTTTTTCCATCTCGTTTTGGAAAAAAAAAAAAGGTTTGGCAGAAAAAAAAAACACACTTTCAAGAAAATTTTTGGCTCGATAAAAAAAAACAAAAAAAAAACCGCCTGGCTAACTTTTGAGGAGGCTTAAGTTGAAATCCCGACTCGTGTTGAGTTGTATTTACCTAGCACCTAAGGTCAGCACTGAAACCTTCTCCCAGATTTTCAATACAATGTTTCTGCTGAGTTAAAAAGTGCAACAAATGATCAATTAACATAAAGCCAGATACACCAAAAAGCTATCTATTTATAGCTTTTCCCGCCATAAATGAAAATCTATATATAAGAATATTGTAATTTAAACAAAAAAATTAAGTCTTAGTCTTATTTTATTTCTTTTTTAGTTTTGGTAGTTGCGAACGAGATTGATGAAGGACTGGGTAGACGCAGTGACTTCCCTTACACTCCAATGAAAAAAATCTTCGTTTTAACAGGAGTGAAATTGAATACCAGTTAGCTCTAGAGCCAAGTGGATTACCACTAGTTCAGTACGTCTACTAAGTGTCAGGTTATATATAGGTAGCTAGGGCTCAGTATTCCAGCATCGCACTTCAATCAAACTAATGAAAACGGCTGCGCCAAAAACGGCTACGCTAAAACGGCTGCGCCAAAACGGCCGCGCCAAAACGGCCGCACCAAAACAGCTACGCTAAAACGGCTACGCTGAAACGGCTACGCTAAAACGGCTACGCTAAAACGTCCTGCATTGCTCGACAGAATCCCAGCTACGTTTCAATAATTTAAAATCATTTCTTATGTGTTACATACATTGTCAACAATGCTATAGATGAAAAATTTAAATGTGAAAATACTTTACGCTATCAAGTAACCAACCACTCTGACATTATAAAGGTGCGAGTGCTTTATAAGGGTTGAAACCGGCACCCGATTTACGTCAGTGCTGGCCGTGTTGCTTAAAAGGGCCTTCACAAATTGAAAAATATAAAAGCTGTAACATATGTGTATATGTCACGCAATAAATATATATATGTCTTATACAATAAACAACGTCTTTACATTTGGAGAAACAACAGTACATTTCCAATAGAACTAATAATAGCAAGGAGTTGAAGACCATCATGGATCTTTTCAGAAGAAAATTCTGGCTCATCCTCTCTATCAGAGAAACTCATTTCAGAGAGGATATAAATACAAGGGGAAAAAAAACCGGGTTCAGTCAATAAGTTTAAAGTCTTCATGTTATGTTTTTTTGTGAATTTTTTATTTGAAATTAAATGATTATGTATTTTTAATATTGTGTATTTAATCGAATTTTGACTTGTAAAATTAAAAAGTTTTATTTCATAAAGAGGAATTTTTATTTTAAACAAGGAGCTTAAAGTAGTCAAGTGCATTTTTTTAAGTAGATATGAACCTTCAAACCAATCATTCCCAAGGCACATAAGCATTACAGAACCATTGCACATATGCTTACAACATTTTGATAATTTAATTTCAAATTATTATATGTTTCAGGAAAGGTGAAAAACACATTCCATACCAAACTCTTTTATTTAAAACAAAACATTAAAAAAAATGAAATGAAAATAGAGGAAAGTAAACAAAACCAAAATTATCAAGAAGTAAAAAGTAGAAAAACAAAACACTGTCGAAGTGTAGCCAAAATAAAAACAAGCCAAGAAGAAAACAATTAATGTCAGTTAAAGATGCTCACCAATTAAGATCATTAATTGTCCTAATAGCATTACTCATCATTCACAGATTGTTATCGCCCTTTACGAACCATTATAACTACTTTAACGTTGCCAGAGTTTCCTCCCACGACTTTTGAAAATGTGTTGCATGTGTTAGAATGTGTAACAATACATTATAATGTGGTACAATATGTTCAGATGACGTAGACTGTGCTAAAATGTGGTAGAATGTGCTAAAATGTGGTAGACTGTGTAACAATACATTATAATGTGGTACAGTATGTTCAGATGACGTTGAATGTGCTAAAATGTGGTAGAATGTGCTTAAATGTGGTAGACTGTGTAACAATACATTATAATGTGGTACACTATGTTCAGATGACGTAGACTGTGCTAAAATGTGGTAGAATGTGCTTAAATGTGGTAGACTGTGTAACAATACATTATAATGTGGTACACTATGTTCAGATGACGTAGACTGTGCTAAAATGTGGTAGAATGTGCTTAAATGTGGTAGACTGTGTAACAATACATTATAATGTGGTACACTATGTTCAGATGACGTAGAATGTGCTAAAATGTGGTAGAATGTGCTTAAATGTGGTAGACTGTGTAACAATACATTATAATGTGGTACACTATGTTCAGATGATGTAGACTGTGCTAAAATGTGGTAGAATGTGCTTAAATGTGGTAGACTGTGTAACAATACATTATAATGTGGTACACTATGTTCAGATGACGTAGAATGTGCTAAAATGTGGTAGAATGTGCTTAAATGTGGTAGACTGTGTAACAATACATTATAATGTGGTACACTATGTTCAGATGACGTAGAATGTGCTAAAATGTGGTAGAATGTGCTAAAATGTGGTAGACTGTACTAGATTGTGGTAGACTGTGCTAGATTGTGGTAGACTACTAAATTGTGGTAGACTGTGCTAGATTGTGGTAGACTGTGCTAAATTGTGGTAGACTGTGCTAAATTGTGGTAGAATGTACACGTCATCAAGGCTTATTTTGATTGAAATATCTTTTCGTAGTTGTATCCTACAACTATAGACAATATTTAACATTTTTATTATCATATTGATTATAATATTGATTTAACATTGCGTTTTTAAATGACTCTTCTTATAAGTATCAACTAATATTCTAACAGTATTAGTAAAATAGGAACCCCTTGCGATCTGTAGGGCAGATGATGTAAAGGTCATCTGTTTCTGTGGCCCACGGTGAAGAAAGGTGTTACGTGGCCAGCTCAACGATCAACCGCCTTTACTTTTCCCCAACAAACGTTAGGTACCATAAGAGTTGGGTGAACTCAGAAGCGCCCGAAATTAAAAATGCCTTGTCCTCACCAGGACTCGAACCCTGGTTCACTCTGTTTTGAAGCCAAGCGCTCTACCACTTAGCCAGCACGCCTCCATTAGTGACACAGGTTTCTGACATTCTTTTAACAATGTTTTTTATAACAACAAGCTTATAATCTTCTTAGAATAACAAGTATCAAGATCCAAGAACTATGTTTTTGTTGTCAATAGTGTTGTATTCATTCTTTAGTTCAATGATTCAAAAATAGATTTTGTTCTCATTTCAATAATTCTCACACTTTTAAGTTTTTTTCACGACGATGTCGGGACAAATGAATATAGAATTTCAACTGATCATGTAAACTATTTAGTTTCAGGTCTAGCCTAAGACATTAGTCTAGACTCCAGTTCTGTAAGTGACTGCGTACAGAACTGAACATACTATTTCATTTCTAACTATTTTCAAAAAATTTATGGTTTGGTTTGTTTGATTGTTAAAAATTAGTAAATCTTATCTTATATAATACAGACGTTACTTCAAAAAAGAAGATGATTACGTCCTACGCATCATGCATTTAGTCATGCATATTAACCAATGACTTAAATTCAGCCAAGTCACTGGTTTTCCTGGCTAGCTCAGGCAACCCATTCCATGCTCTAATAGCACTAGGGAAGAAGGAGTGTTTGTACAAATTTGTCCTAGCATATGGGACGAGGAATGTGCCTTTATCTTTGTGTCTTTCAGAGTATTTTATTAAATTTTGTTTTTTAAATTTATAAACTGTTGATTTTATTACAGGCTATAGAATTTAATGAAAGTTTTAAATGGCGATTTATGATTATTAAGAGGAGGCAAAAAAAAAAAAAAACACAAAAAAAAAACAAACTAAGAATTAAATGGATGAAAAAAAAGATCATAACCAACTAATCAGAATTTGAAAGTTCGCAAAAAAAAAAAAAAAAAAAAAAAATCCAATCTGTTTAATTTTGAAAGGCAATTATATTTTTTTTTAAAGTAAGGAAATGAGGGAAAAAATAGTCAAACAGAAAAACTTTGTTGACTTCATAAAATGAAACCCAGTGGAAACAGTGTTTTTTTTTTTTTTGTATAAGTGTTATTTCTGTTACAGATACACAACAAACTGAAAGGAAACGGTATTCTCAGAAAATAGTGTCTTCATTGCCTTAAGAGCTTTAGGATGGAATCGACACATTAACACCGTCCTGGAGTTTATCTTCAGAATGTATGTATGTTTCTATAAGCCATCGCTTGGGATGTTTAGAGTCTACAGATCAATACTGTTTAGTGTAGAGCCAGTTGGGCGATGAAGTCTTCAGCCAACGTAAATCTGCTGGAGTTGACCAGATTAGGCGTCTCGGGAGATATACATTTTGTGGTTTCCTGCCTAAGAGAGTTCTTTCTTATGGTATAGAACTGGATAAAAGTGTTTTAAAGAATTGGCTAAACATTTTCACACAACCCAACAACTTTTTTGAATAATACAAGTATTCTGATAAGAGATTTTCTTTCAAAAGAATATATAAATATAAAGTAAATATAAGTATATAATATAAATATGTGATGTTCCCCTTTCAGACCTGTGGACTACGGCAAATGAGGTGTCATGTGGCCAGCACAACGACCAACCGGCTTTACTTTTACCCGACTAGTGTCAGGTAAGCTGGGTGGACCCAGAGGCGCTATAAAGATCCCAAAATTAAAAATGCCAGTCGCCAGCTAGATTCGAACACGGGACTCCCGATTCGGAAGCCAAGCGCTTTACCACTCAGCCAGGGCTGTATGTATGAATGCAAAAGTAACCTAGTAAATGGCACAATTATCTTGAGTAAAATCTGGGGTGAGAGGCTGAGTAGAATAAACCGCTTGGCAAGGGGGCTGTAGTTCGAATCCTCAATCTGAAACCTTCTTCCCTCAGATCCACACAAGAGATTGAATCAGAGATCCCTTAGTATGTTAAATCACAAAACCTGCGCTATAAAAGAGTAATTTTAAAACATTATTAGTGTATACACCCATGTCTAGTAATTAGCATTAGTAACCGCTATCGTTAATCCCTCGCATAAGTCCGCAATACACTTTCAATTATAACCGAGAAAAACAAAAAAAAAAAAAAGAAAAAAAAACGCAATATTGGAAGGCGAGAGATTTACATAAGGATACAAATATATAAAATTAAAAATTAACAAGTGCCACTACTCTGTTCATATTTTTAAAAAAAATCATTTTTCAAAATATTTTACTTTTTTTCGTTTTTACAGATATTAAAAATATTTTGCACCTGCTGCATGGAAAACTCATTTATTTCCCTTGATTTGAAGCAGACGTGAGTCATATTTCACTTTTATTTTTAAAGTTGCAAACTTCATTTGAACTGAAAAACAAAAATGATGTTAACAAATTACGACATTTGTAGCATGTTATGGTAAATGAGAACGACATTTCACTACAAACATATCGAGATTTGACGGGAGAGTAACAACACTAGAGGCTCTGATATAAATATTTATGAATAATGTTAGACAAGTTTAGCTTTGCTAGACGTCATATATTTTTAAAATAAAATAAAAACAAAACTGTTTTTCAGATATAGGAGAATTAGAAAAATGTAAAAAAATATTAAATTAAATAAATAAAAATAGTACAGTTTTGTTCTCGTTTTAAAGGCTCGACTTAAACATTAAATTACGTATCTGTATAATGATTGCGAACATTTTAAGGCCTCACTATGGGCTAGTAAGTAAATGCTTCTAGAGAGTACATTGGCATTTTATCTAGCAGTTTGTTAGATTTCATTTTAAAAGTTGTTGTTTTGTGTGCGTTTGAAGACATGAATTTTTTTTATGTCACATATCCTTGTTCTCAGATGTAATGACTAATTATATATATAACTAGACATATGTTACCCGCGACCCGCGGGTATTTATTTGCGCATTACTGTCGATATAGTCATTGAGAGTGTTTTGTAAACAATTAAACGAAATAATAATGTAATAAGTAAAGCGAATGTGTCAATGTAAAAATAGTGTGAATGAAGCGATCAAATCAGAATAGCTAATAGGCTTAAATCCATTTGTTCAAATTAAAACATTTGCTTGTAGGCCTACATATATTTGATTAAAATTTGAGACGAATAGACTTAATTTTGTATGTTCATGTGTTACAGCATAAAGTAGATCTTGAGGTAGACATAGATCTAAATCTACACTAATCTATAGGCTTGTATAGAGTTCATTCTGTGTTGCGCATGCGTGACCTTTTTTCATGAATGAATATAGGCCTATCTCAACACGGCTACGCAGCTTTATTTAGCGAACAGCGAACGAATGTATTAAAAATGCTTTAGAAAAACAAATTTGAATGCTAATTTGATTAAAATATGAAATGAATGGACAATAATTAGTATGTTTATGTGTTAAAGCATAAAACTATCTTTGCGAAAAGAAGTTTTATCATCTTAGAGTTCAATAAGAGTTTTAGACCTAGGCCTAGGAATAGACTCAGTAGAGAGATGTGTTAATCACTGTTAATGTGTAACCATTTGGTAATGTCTAATGAAAGAATGTTCGCCAGGAAATCTGTAGTCACAGATATCATGAACTAATTTATGTAAAAAATGCTTTTGAATAATCTAGTGGATTGGATTTAGATGTATGTTAAACCTAGCTAATAATCCTTTCACGTTATTTCTCTTTCGCTACGAAAATAAAATTAGTTTTGCGAAAATGGGCTTACCCGAAGTCGATACATTCATATCTATTAAAAACGAAAAGAGCGATAGCTTTGTTAAATGAATGGGATTATAAAGTGAACAATTAAACGACATAATTTTTAGTACGCGATTCATGAATGAATATAGATCTAGGCCCATCTCAACTCGGCTTCGCAGCTTTCGTAAGCGAATGTAGCTTTAGAAAACCAAATTTGAATGTTTATTTGATCAAAATATGAAATGAATGGACTTTAATTAATATGTTTATGTGTTAAGGTATAAAACTATCTGTGCGAAGAGAAGTTTTATCATCTTAGAGTTGAATTAGAGTTTTAGATCTAGGGATGGGATTATAAAGTAAACAATTAAACGAATTAATTTTTAGTATGCGATTCATTACGGTATTGTCTAATGAAAGAATGTTCGTCAGGAAATCTGTAGTCACAGATATAAGGAACTAATTTATGTAAAAAATGCTTTTGAAACACAAAATTGAAGGTTGATTTTATTATATAATGAAATCAATGGATCTTCTTTTGTATTTTATGTGTCAAAGTAAAAAAACTATCTGCGCAAAGTGTATTTCTTAAATTAGATCTAGGTCTAAATCCTTTCTATCTTTTCTAATGTCAACATTGTAGACATGGCCTAGATCCATAAAATACTATAGCTGTAATAGAGTCGGACAACTATTTTTTTTTTAGGGTCTTAAGTTTGTTTTAGGGCTACAATACATACACTACGGTCTAAGTTGGTACCCAAGGAACATTCCTGCCTAGTTTTATCAAGATTGGTCAAGCGGTTTTGATGTCTATAAGTAACATACATCCATACATACATACATACACCACACATTCTACTTTATAATATAGATAAAAGAGAAAAAAAAAGTCCACGCTTAACGACGGTGTCTACCAATTAATGCCGTTACTTTCCCCCAACTAAGTCAGGGACCCATTAGAGTCTGGTGACATCAGGGGCTTCATAAAAAGACCTAAATTCAAAATTCCAGTCCTCACCGAATTTTGAATCCGAGACCCCTCTGTTTGGAAGCCAAGCTCTACCTCTACCTCTATCACGCCCACCACCCCCAACTATTACATACACTCGGCATATTTCTTCGTCTAATTACATTTGAGCTGGTGTGTATTCAATTTTTCAATTCAAGCAGATGGGCAAGACGTGGAGAGACTCACACAGGGCCGAGATGCCTGGAGGAAGCTGGTTGGTGACCTATGCCCCAGAAGGGATGAAAAGATGAGATGAATTCAATTCTTTTTACACAACAAACTAAAACAAAAAAAAATCCATTTCTCTCCACAGCTCATTAAGTTATATATATATCGATATATCGTGGATGTAATGAACTCGGATGGAACTATCTTAACATTGAATCAGTTTTCATTCTTTCAAAGTTTGTTAAGAGTTGTCACTCACTGAATGTTTCAGCATAGACTCCTGACTTCATCATCGAAGAATAAAAAAAAAAATAGGAGAGAGGGAGAGAGAGGAAAGGAAGGGGGGAGGGCCTTGACGTTTGAGAGAAGCACAAGTGAAAGAAAAAATATATCAATCAAAAGAGAGGGGGCGGGGTGTGAGATGAAGAGAGAAAAAAAAGAAAGAAAGAAAGAGAAAGGGGGTGGGGGTACAAAGGAAAGATGTACGTAGAGAATAGGGAGAGAGAAACACAAAGATAAAGGCACATTTCTTATTCATTATGCTAGAATAAACTCGTACAAACGCTCCTTTTTCCCATTAGAGAATGGAATGGGTTGCCTGAATCAGCCATTAAAACCAACGCTAAGCAGAGTTTAAGTCATTGATTAACACGCATGCCTAGAAATGACACATGAAATGCGTAGGACGTAATTATCTTCTTTTTTTGAAGTCACGTCGGTAATATATAAGATAAGATAAGATAAGAAGAGAGGAGAGAGAGAGAGAGAGAGAGAGGTGGGAAAGAAACACATAGATTGATGGAGAGAGAGAAAGTGTGTGTGTGTGTGTGTGTAAGAGAGAGAGAGAGAGAGAAAGAAATAAAGCGAAATCGATAAAAGATAGAATAAAAGTAAGGAGAGAGAGAAGAATCAAAAAGAGAAATATGGCGAGAGATAGAGAGAAAGAAAGATTACGACCATGTCCAACTTCGCCTTCATCTGCCAACATTCCGATAAAAAGACTTTAAGACAGGTTCAATTAGTTTAGGACAAGTTGTCTATTTCGTCTGACCCCCCCTCCTCCCAAATATTCCTCCTGTACTCCCATAGATACACAGGAGCTGGACATCAGATCAATCGCATCATGATTTTGTAGACACCCAAAGTAACTCCCACTCTCTCTTCAGTGGATAGGATTGAGGTCACTGCAATCATTTTCAACGAAGGCGGGTATGTTATGTATTTATGTTGGGCGCAAGTATGTATAATATATGTGTGTATGTTAGTCTATATGTGTTGATGGCTATATGTGTGTATGTTAGTCTATATGTGTTGATGGCTATATGTGTGTATGTTAGTCTATATGTGTTGATGGCTATATGTGTGTATGTTAGTCTATATGTGTTGATGGCTATATGTGTGTATGTTAGTCTATATGTGTTGATGGCTATATGTGTGTATGTTAGTCTATATGTGTTGATGGCTATATGTGTGTATGTTAGTATATATGTGTTGATGGCTATATGTTGGTTAATTTTATGTGTTCTGTTTTTCAAGCTACTCCAGCAAAACACATGGCCGTTAATGGAGCGCAGAAGTTTATTTCCCAACTATATAATCGAATAAACTGAATGAAGTCCCACAAGTCAACTAGCTTATATCACATCACCATTATGTCCAGTTCTGAGATTTTATGATATATTCGTGACACGATGTTAAAATGACCTACTTATGAATTATCAGATTTTCCAAACGACCTGGGTATAGATCACATGATTTTTCAATGACCTTTTTAATAGATCACATGATCTCCCAATGACCTGTTGATAAATCACATGATTATCCAGTTACCATGTAGAATTTGATAATCTTATTTAGCGAATGGATGTATGTAACATATAAGACAAGAAGAAGATACCTTGAAAATGTTCATTCGGATACGCAGTTTAGACTTAAGACCAGCAGCAGCGTAAGAAAGTCGTCATGTAGGCTCCTTTACGTAACCGGTGAGCTAGTAGAGCGACCCACATACCGAGCAGCGCGTGAGTAAAACGAGGCCACAAAAAGTAAAACAGAAAAAAAGTGAGCAACAATGATGCGTCATGACTTTGTTCAAGAAATGTTTCACTCACCTTCACTAACCCTCCCCATGCTGATAGAATTTCTCGTGAATACAATGAAAGGTGTTGATACTATTGTTTTAACAGAAGCAGACTTGGAACTGGCACTGAAGCATTACACCACAGTTCTTAATTTTTAGTGTTGTGTTATTTAAAAAAAAAACAAACTTGCTTTCCAATAACAATGAAACAAGCAAATATAAAAACTCCATTTAAAAATAAAAATAAAAGCATATTTAAGTGGAAAAACTCTGCACATAAAATTATATATCTCAAGAATGTCGAAGTTAATTCCCTTATTTGATATCAAACAAAATAATTAATTACCAATAATTAATGGACTAACTAATAAATTTTTAAAACTGTTTCAAGTTTTGTTAAGTACATTAATATTTGTTTAAGGTTTCAACTTGATCCGAGAATGGGTGTGTGAGAAATAAAGTTTACAATTATCTAAGATGACCAAACGCTACATATTTAGCCATATCTGTGAACACTGAAGAACAAACTTTCCTTGTTGGTATCAAACCGGTGATTAGTTGAAACATTGGTTTTGTTTTATTGATTTATTTTTGTCTATGCCAAAGAATCATGCTGAAAAGTTTCAACTTCATCCGAAATGGGTATGATAGAACTAACGTGCTCAAACTTTTACCAGACAGACAGAGTGACTTGATTTAAGCTTTTGTATTTATATGTTGAAGTAGTTTGACCCTTTATATGCGTTCCGACAATGGACAGGGTCGACTGGCTGATAGTTGCAGCTTCAGGTCATCGTTTTACTTTACTTGGACTAGTCGGTTTCATGACTCGAGTTGTCATTGATAAATATTGTATAGAAAACTTTAAGGTAAGATCATGCCATGCAAAATATACATTGACTGTATTTTGTATTCAGCCTTTTCTTCAAATATTTTATTGATTACGCTTGCTGTTAATGATTCATATAATAATAATCAGAGTAGACGACATAATACAGACAACACAAGACAGACAACACAAGACAGACGACAGAAGACACTAGGCAGAAAACACACAAGGTACACAGGTTCCTTATGAGGTAAACCGGCACATGGTCCTCAAGCTTCGTGTCATTTGAATAGTCAATGTCATAGGTCAACCTTGTAACTTGCTAGGTTTCTGAGCGACCTGACGAATCCTCAGACATCCTTGATGTGGATTGGTCGTCACAAGCAAGGGACCCTCCAGATATTGTCCCAACGGGCTCGGGTCAACAAGGACCAAGTCCTGAGGGCTTCCCACAGCGCACCTGTTCTGACAACATGTTTCACACTAGCTTCGCAAGAGATAACATCTTCGTTTATTGAACTCCAAACAAAATCAATTGTAATATCCGAGATTATCTTCAACGGATGATTTCTTATACTATGCAATTGAATTAAACTTAAAATTCAGATTAGATAATCAATCTAAATTATTGTTATGTGGACATTTTATACAGAACTAGATAAAAATCTGATGTCATCGTAGTCTTATAATATTAATTCATGTATTTAATCTAGTGCTTAAAATAACAATAATATGGCACCTTCTGTCTATATCGTAATATTAAAACGCAATAAGAATTTAACAAAAGAAAAAAAACAAAAAAACAAAGATAGTTCATAAGATAGAGCACTTTCACATTGTTTACAAATTTGTTACTATTATCACTATTACTATAATAGTTATTATTTAAATTTAGCACTAATGTGAGAAATGTAAGAGTTACCTTTCTTCAATAGATTTTCTACTTAAGTTATTGTTAACAATTTGGTATTTTGTTCTTAAGATACTTCTAGGTTAGGCTAGCCAGGAAAACCAGTGACTTGGCAGAATTTAAGTCATTGGTTAATATGCATGACTAAATGCATGACGCGTATGACGTAATGATCTTCTTTTTTGAAGTAACGTCTGTATTATATAAGATAATTATGCAAGAAAATATTTTAATAACAATAAATATACAATGGATAAGTAAAATAAAAAAAATATATTATAATCATTACAATTCTTACAACCAACACATTTTTATTCTCTTGCTAGTGCCCGTTTTGGACCGCTCACAATGAAGCCCTTCGCGCCGCGGTTGCTACGTCACTGATTAAATAATAAAGTGTGAAAGTATATGAAAATCTATGAGATTTTTTTTTCTTAAATTATTCTTAATGTTATATTTCTCTACTCTATTTCTCTGGAAAGTCTTGTTCTTTTTCTTCTAGCCATCATTTTCCTGAAGTCTTTGCCAAAGAAAAATAGCGTGCAGTTTTCTACAGTTGATACAGCATTTTTTTATGTTTTCCTGGCATTTAGTTTAGGCTGGGTGTTTCCTCAGGCATTTTTTAATAATATAATCCCCTACATTTTTAGGAAGTTTTCGGTCTTGACAATTTGCTCCAATACTGACGTAAAAGAACATCTGGGTCTAACAACTGTAACTGGAGTATCCATGGGACAAGGTGGGGTTGGCAAATGGTCCATTCTCCGACATCCACAGAGTTCATAAATACATCTGGGTCTAAAACTGTAACTGGAATATCCATGGGACAAGGTGGTGTTGGCAAATGGTCCATTCTCCGACATCCACAGAGTTCATAAATACTCTGGGTCTAAAACTGTAACTGGAATATCCATGGGACAAGGTGGGGTTGGCAAATGGTCCATTCTCCGACATCCACAGAGTTCATAAATACTCTGGGTCTAAAACTGTAACTGGAATATCCATGGGACAATGTGGGGTTGGCCAATGGTCCATTCTCCGACATCCACAAAGTTCATAAAAACAACTGATTTATTACAGACATTTCATTGGATGACAGACATTTCCTCCGACTGCGCAAATAAATGACAAATGCTGAATTTCATTTGCCTACCTAGTCACATGTGAGACTTGTATAGTTTGCAACATGTTCTGTCTGACCGGGGAGATGTGTGTGTGTGTGTGTGGGGGGGGGGGCGGCATCCATATCATTTTCTCCGTTGGTGACTGTCCTTAGCTACAGATTTTATTTTGGGTCTCGCTATATGTGTAAGTGCTCTGAACATGTCTTTTTTTTTTTTTCAAAAGCCACGAGCTGTCAGCTGTTTGCCAGTGAGGGTAAAACTGACCTCTTGGTGGGACGTGTTAGCGCGTAATAAATAGTGTCAAGATCAACATTGTTTAAATTGTATATACGTTTAAATTATGTTTACTTCTCAAGAAACAACAGTAATTTTTCAATAGTTCTAAATATAGGTAAAAACTTTTAAACTATAATTTGTTTTTCTTGTATGTTGGAGAAGATAATTTGACTTGAACACTTTAAGATGTTTTATTTCCTATGTAGAAATTGTGATGTCTTACGTAAAGAGAGGTCTCTGTCATACTCTGGAGTTTGGGTTATCGAATTAAGTTCTGAAAATATCAAGACATAATAACCAACCAACTCCACTGTAACAATAGGCTAAAAAGGAATCAACTGTATGGTCATCTAACAGAAGGTAGGAGAGATGATGGTTGTTCACTTTTAAGGTATTCGATGTATACAAACGCGACATGAAGCTCTTCAAAATCGACACTAACAGCTGGGAAAAAGTGGCACTGGATAGATTCACATACAGAGCGAGCATAAAGGAAGGGTCCCGGATTGCAGATGCCAAATACAACAGTAGTAAAAAAAAAAAGGGTGAAAATGCAACGGCGCCTGGTGATTACATATGCCCAACCTGTGGCCGCGGCTGTGTATCAAGGATTGGTCTCTTTAGTCACACAAGAAGTTGCAAAGGGAAAAGATCTACTCTCGAGACCTTAAAATGCCACAGAGATACAGAAGCATGACTTGAGGAGACATAGAATCTCTTGTATAAGGTGCTCTACTATTGTAAGTCAAGCCAAGGAGAAATGAACGAAAGTGACTTGGTTCCGATATTTTTATAACATTGTTATAGTCTGTTCATTGAAACTGAGACTAGACGTTATTTTTCAAATGTTATTGCAGGAATTTGTCAAGCCACTGCCACTTCCTATTGGCTGTGACCTTATCACGTGACTTATCCGTCAAAGATAAGTGGTTACAAGCAAAATGTCAAAGTTAAAAAAAAATAAAAATTGTGTGTCGGAGTGACAAGAGGGAATGGTCAGAGGAAAGGGAGAGGTGTTAGACGTGTATCTTGGCTTCACACAAATCTCTGACCGATTTACACCACACACACACACACACACACACACACACACCACACACCGCACACACATATACGCCACCCAAATGCAACCACGCACGCAATTTGATACATGTAATACATTAATACTCAAGCGATATTCCCAACCATCACCGTAGCTAACATTTAGTTTTGTGTATTGTTTCTTATGGCCACAATACTTCCATACCCCCCATCAAGCGTGTTTATGTGGGGGGGGGGGGTTCGAAACTTTCCAAATATTACACAGACTTATATTATTTTGTATTTTAAACATGGCTCATTAAAAAAAAAATACGCAGAAAAAAAAAACGTAATCAGGAAAACGTGAACAAGAAATAAAGAGGCGGTTCTATGAATAGACAACAAGAGCAACAGAAAGTAGAAGACACAGAAGACATCAGTAGATGAACAGTGTGCTATGTAAGCTCTATTTCTGTATTCCAGCGTAAGCTCTTTAAGTCAAGTAAATGAGATAGAGCCAACCCCAACTGAACTGTAAGATCTCATGTGCCCCAACAATACATACACAACAACTTATGTTTCCTAGGTTTAAGATATCTTTCTCTAATTCCCAACTTAAATACAACGCCGTCGAATATTGCTGAGAGGCCGGAAACAGCATGTATTAGGAAAAATGCTAAGTCAAAGCTCAAAAAAAAAAAAAAACAGCCTAAAGGGGCAGACTTGGATAATTGAAACTCTTTGGCAAAATGAATTAGGTGGCCACCAATGAAATAAAAAATAAAAAAAAAACAGCGAAAAAACTAAAATTATGCAATTTATTAAAAACCTAACAATAACAGCAACAATAACATTGAGAACTAGTTTTTCTATTTCTTTCAGTAGCTGCCATATGTAAATTGGAGTCTTCAGGCGCCAGCCTAGTTTGCCTTTGCGTAAGGCTGGCTCTGCACCCCAGGTAAGTTCGAGCTGTGTTGACTATGAAGTTTCAAGACCAGTCTCAAGACAACAGAAAACAGACTTAGTCTGAGCCACTTAGTTTGAAGACCAGTCTCGAGACAACAGAAAACAGACTTAGTCTGAGCCACTTAGTTTGAAGACCAGTCTCGAGACAACAGAAAACAGACTTAGTCTGAGCCACTTAGTTTGAAGACCAGTCTCGAGACAACAGAAAACAGACTTAGTCTGAGCCACTTAGTTTGAAGACCAGTCTCGAGACAACAGAAAACAGACTTAGTCTGAGCCACTTAGTCAAACTCATTATCACGTGATGTGTATTAATTCATTTCTATTTCAAAACCAGACACCAGTATTCAATTCTTACACGTACAGCATTCAGAATGGTCTAAAATAAGTACAGATTGTCTTCGAAACGTGTACACAAATGCATGGTGATCTCCCGTTGTTTTAGTATATATATGCCATATATATGCGTGGTCGAAAGGCTAAGTACGCTTGAGTTTGGCTTGGCTTGGCTACCTATGAAGTGGGCCCGAGGTTCGACACCCGACTCGATCAGAGGTGTGTTTACTGAGCGCCTAAAGGCAGCACGGAAAAACCTTCTCCCAGATACCACCTCCGGTCCAATAGAGAGATTGTATCATTGTGTTCTGAGCATGCTATAAGCATGAAAGTAGCGCTATATAAAAGCTATAATTTAGATATAATTGCTACAGTTTGAAAACATAGATGATAATTGTGCTTACTGTTGTATTTAGAACCTAGGTTTCACTTGATAACAAAATATTCTGGAGATATGAACTAGAAGAAATACAAAAACACTTATAATTGAGAAGAACAAACGCTGTTCCATCACACAACAACACATCACGTAGTACATAACCGTAACATATTATCTCCCTTGTAAAGGGGAATAACTCTCAAGAATGTTAATATAAAGTTACAAGCACAGACTTACAAGAAGGGCACTGTGACTTGCCAATGACTTCGATTTAATTAAAAGGGGGAAGAGGGGAGGGTGAAAATAATATTATTAGGTTCATGGAGACGCGGTGGATGAGTGGTCAAGCGCTTAACTTCCGAACCGGGGGTCTCGGGTTTAAATCCAGGTGAAGACTGGGATTTTTAATTCTGGGATCTAACTCTGAGTCCTCCCGACTCTGGAATTAGTTGGGGAATAGCAAAGGCGATTGGTCGTTGTGCTGGCCCCATGACACCCTCATTAACCGTGGACAACACAAACAGATGACCTGTACATCAACTGCCCTATAGATCGCGAGGTCTGAAAGGGATATAACTTACGCTCTTTTTTTTACTATTAAGTAAATGTAAGTACATATTTATAGAATCTTCAGGAAGATAGCGGACTCCACGACAGTTCCTCAAATTCTGAAATTTACCACTGGACTCGATATATGGATCGTAAAAATACAAAGCTATCATTAAAAAAATATCATTAAAAAAATACAAAACTATCATTAAAAAAAATCATAAGTGGTTGCTGCCCCCAACGCTTCAGTATCTAGTTGCGCTGCTGACCAGAACTTAAGTTTTTTTCGCTAATCGCGATTAGACATTATAAATAATTATTATATTATATTATATTATATTATAGATATAATGTTCGTCTAATTACTATCACAATGTAGCCTTCTACACAAAATAATACAAAAGCGAACATATTGTCAACAGCTGGGAGAGGTGGCGATAGAACAAAACAAAAAAAAACAAGACAGACTAACAAGCGAGAATAAAGTACTTACAGCTGTGGTTCAGTCATTACAGCCAGCGTATCAGATAAGACCACAGTGGAGAAAGCATGAACACTCTTTTGTTTTTTTTTAAATGACCTTATGTCCCAATGTTACAATGTTACACTTCCATCTAGTGAAGAGATTTACAATATCCACTTGTTCCATTTAAAGGTTCTTAAATTTGTGAACACAATTTGTTACTATTCACATTTAGCTAGAGAGTAGCACCATTCAAGTCAAATCATTAAACTTAAGAGACACTTCGGGACAGAAGACTAAAAAGTCAAAAAGCAGTAACGCATAACTGACATAACTTCATACATAACAAAGTCATAAGCTAATAAAATGTTCAGAAAGACACAAAGATAAAGGCACATTTCTTATTCCATAAGCTAGAACAAATTCGCATAAGTGCTCCTTCTTCTCTAGGTTCACAAGAACATTGATGGTGTTGCCAGAATTAGTCTGGATAACACCAAGAGTTTAGTCTATATTAACACACGAATTCGTGTAGGGCGTAATTATCTTCCGTTCATAAGGAACGTCTGTAATTTTATAAGATAGGGTTATAAACAAGGCTTTTATATCTATACCTAAATGCTATGTTGATGCATTGGCGTTTGTATTGTACGAGTTTCGAACGCTTCTTCAGAAACAAAGAAATCAATTAGGGCTAGGTTCAAACTCCAGACCTTCTTGTTGGCAGTCCAAAGAGCAAACCACACGACAAGGTAGCTACCCTATGTTTTAGTAACGCTTTAAAATAAGAGGCAGGAATATGTCTTCGTGGCTTGTTTTAAAAAAGTGTTTCCAATGTAGATGCCAATTGTATTTATAAAGGACATACACATATTTTATAGGGGCATCAGTTATACCACGTCTTGGTGAGTTGAAATGAAGAGGCAATCCTGTTGTTAAATTACATTTTGTGGAAAGTGAACAGTTGTTGTAAAACAGGTTTATCTCGGAACAACACACACAATATACACTATAAATACAATATACAGTAATATGCACTATACAATATATACACTATAACAATCAACAGCTTTGTACTGTTGTTATTTTTTCATTGCATCAAATATCAAATAAAAGTATAAATAAATGAGGCTGAGGAAAAACGAGAAAGCGTGAAAGAGAGAGATAGAAAGAGAGAAGAGAGAGAAAAAGAGAGAAAGAAAGAGAGAGAGAAAAAGAGAAAGAAAAAAGAGAAAAGAGAAAGAAAAAAGAGAAAAGAGAGAGAGAAAAAGAGAGAAAGAGAGAGATAAAGAAAAAAAAAGTGAGAAAAAGAGAGAAAAAGAGAGAGATTGAGAATAAAAGAGAGAGAAAGAGAGAGAGAGAAAGAGAAAGATAGCAAGACAGAAAAGAAAGAGGCAGAGACAGAGACAGGAAATAAAATAGAGAGAGGGAAAGAAAGAGAACATGAGAATGAGGTTTAAAAAAACAAGAAACAGAGAGGTTATTATAGAAAAATTATTTTTTTTAAATAATATGAGAAAAGATGAAAAGCAGAACAGGTGTCCATTGCACTCACGGCTAAACGTATTTCTCTATGGACGACATACGACGCAATTTGATCACATCCCTCACTACACCACAATTTAAAAGTAAAAAAAAATAAGATGTAAAAATGGCGCCTTGGGGAGTCAGGTACACAATAAGAGCCAAGCATAAGTATGAGTTCAATCACCAGGGGCTAGACATACACGCCATTATTGATCTAAGTCAGACCTTGTAGGCGATTTCTTTATTGCTTGTAATATTGAACAGCGCCGAATGGTTTTAGATAGTTCACATAGCAATATATAGGCCAGGGTGGGGGGCGTCCTTTCGCTTTCGTGCGCCAATTTTTCTTAACTTTCTGATCCAGATGCGCCACTTCATATTTAACAAGTTTCAGTCATTTATATTATGGTCATTGGACAATATTTAGTTTGTTGTTGGTTTGTTGTTGGTTTGTTGTACACATTTGTGTGTAGTAGAGGAAAAGATTTCAGAAATTAAAAAACAACAACAAAAAAACTTGACTTTTAAGAAATTCTTTGTTAATTTTTTTTTGCGTTTATAATTTTAATTTATTTTTTCTGTGTGACCTATAGACTAATTATAATTCATGAACAATGTTAGCAGTTTTAAATGTAAAAAAAAATCACATATATTATAGAGCCTTGTTTTTTTTTTTACCTCGACACTACGATGGCATAGCTCTAGACTGCACCAGAGGAGACAGACAGTGAGCAAGAAAGCTAAGGACAGCGAAAGAACATGGGCCTCAGCTCTGGAAGAAAAACGTACAATGCGAAAGATGGCAGGCTCCTCTACCACCGATGCCAAATCCACCTTAACCTGCGATATTTGTGGAAGGGAGTGTCTCTCCAAAATAGGTCTCCACAGCCACATGAATAAAGTGCGCGAGATGAACCATAGCCGTTCTATGACTGAAGGAGGCCAACAACCCCCCCCCCCCACACACACACATACCAATCAGCACTAGATTTGCTCGTCTGTAATCTGAGCCATGGAAAAGATTGCAATATTTAGTCTTGAGATTAGTTTGGCCCGAGATTCAGAATGGCTCTACATCTTAATGGATTAAATTTTCATTTTAAAACTGAAAAGGTATTAGAATAGGTTTTTACAAAGAGCTGGCTCTAAATAGAACAGGTTTTTAACTGAACTGAATCTGAATAAGATATTCATTAGACTAAACTGGATTTAATTAACTAGATCTCAGAACAGGAAATCAAGAACTTTTAAGTCAGCTATTCCTTTTTTAAGGGCGCGGTGGCTGAGTGGTAAAGCACTTGGCTTCCGAACCAGATGTCTCGGGTTCGAATATCAATATAAGCAGAGATTGGAATTTTAAGGACGTCATTGAGTCCAACCAACTCTAATGGGTACCTGACATTAGTTGTGGAAAGTAAAAAAAGTAAAGGCGGTTGGTCGTTGTGCTGGTCACATGACACCCTCGTTAATCGTCGGCCAAAGAAACAAATGAACTTTACATCGTCTGCCATAGAGATCGCAAGCTCTGAAACGGGAACTTAACTTCCATGTACTTAATTTCTTTCCTTGCTTTTCAATACATGCATTCAGAAAGAGGGATGTTCCGGTCAGTCCTTCTCTCTATGACTCAATCATTACATCCTGCTTGGGGCGAAGATGACATCACATGGAATTTCCGGTCATTACCGACTGAACGACAAACATAAATCGCCCACGTTTTTAACATAATGGTGTCACTGCTATGGCCAACTACTATAGGAATTCTTTGAAAATTAAAGAGCATCACTATCATTAGAAGATACGTCTTTAGATAGTCATTAAGTTGAATGAATAGGTCGTTCAAAAAGGATATTTTTTAACTCACGAACTAATTTAACATGGTCGTTAATAATTGCTTTTCTGTAACTAAGTAACTTAACTCCTTCTCACCTAATCGACGATACCATCGTAGATTTTACCTCATTACATAAAATAATATATTTAATTTTTTAAAAACTTGACTTTGTGTTATATAAAAAGAGCATACATTCCCTCCTTAATTCTATACTAGATACAGCATTTTCTGATAACAAACAACAAAGCTATTGAGGCCAACCATAACAGGGTACTGAAATAGTTATGAACAATAAAGAATTCCTTCGAAACGTGGAAATATAATTATGGTAAGAAAGAGTTAATAAACTGGTGGGATGTTTGACTGAGTGGTATGAGCAGCTAGGCTATATCTATCAAGGTGCTAAAGGCAACAATGAAACCAGCTCCCAGATAAACCCCACCCTCAACAGTTCCACAACGTGATTGAGCATGTATGAATAATACATGTACAATAAAATGTACAAATGTAATTTCCAAAAATTAAACTCTGTGTATGTTAGACCATGTGCTAGTTAAAACCATAGATGTTAAAATGTTTATGTTAAGTTACGTGTAATTTAACTGAATCTGTATAACTGTATGTACGCTACATGTTATGTGATAAGCTGTGAGTATGTTACACTGTATGTCAGCTAAGCTGTGTGAATACCAAACTGCAGATGTCAAAATCTGTTTATGTCAAATTTTGATGTATGTGCAAGCAAATTTGCATCTGAAGTCATGCTCACCGTTAGTTTGTATTTTGTGTTTACAGACTTACAGTTTATTAATACAGGACGTAATCATCTTCTTTTTTGAAGTAACGTCTGTATTATATAAGATAAGTTTGTATAATAAATTCTAAGTATGCTGACTTATTATGCTGATCTCGGCGGTTTTAAAATAATTACAAAATAAAATAAAAAAATGTAGTAAACAAAACAAAAAAAAAACACCACAAAATAGGTTAATTAAAAAAAAAAACTGTATAGATCTAGGTTTTTCTCTTTCAAAGAAAAGGGAAAAAAACGTAATTTATAATTTTTATCCATGCAAACAAATATTCACTCAGGTATTTCTAAAAAGGCTTTTTAATTAGTTTCATTTGCTTTGATCGATTAAAAAAAGTGCTTGCTTCAGTACAAGGTTATGTTTAAGTGTTTAAGTGTTTAAGTGTTTAAGTTGATATCATTTGAACATGGTAAGGAGTAGAGTATACAATAGTGTATGTGTGTATGTGTGTTTCAGTGTGTGGTTGGGCAACATTGTTTTACTGCTGCCTCACGTGCATTTACCGAATCAGTGAAACGTTTAGGGTTAAAGTCTGTGCGCTGTAAGAGATAGACTAGGTCAGAGCAGTTCTAATGCACTGATAAACTAGGTCAGTGCCATTATAAGGCAAGCATAACTTAGGTCAGCGCAATTAAAACGCCAAGGATAAAAAAGGTCGGCGAAATGGTAAGTCAAGGGTAAACTAGGTCAGCGGCAATGATACATTGTGTCAGCGCAATCACAAGGTCAGGGATAAATTAGGTCAGCGGCTATGATACATTGTGTCAGCGCAATCACAAGGTCAGGGATAAATTAGGTCAGCGGCAATGATACATTGGGTCAGCGCAATCACAAGGTCAGGGATAAATTAGGTCAGCGGCAATGATACATTGGGTCAGCGCAATCACAAAGTCAGGGATAAATTAGGTCAGCGGCAATGATACATTGTGTCAGCGCAATCACAAGGTCAGGGATAAATTAGGTCAGCGGCAATGATACATTGGGTCAGCGCAATCACAAGGTCAGGGATAAATTAGGTCAGCGGCAATGATACATTGGGTCAGCGCAATCACAAAGTCAGGGATAAATTAGGTTGGCGGCAGTGATACATTGGGTCAGCGCAATCACAAGGTCAGGGATAAATTAGGTTGGCGGCAGTGATACATTGGGTCAGCGCAATCACGTAATCACAAAGTCAAGGATAAACTAGGTCAGCAAAATTGTAAGGAAAGGATAAAATAATGTATGCAGTTGTCAGAAAATGATAAAATAGTTTAGTGTGGTTAAAAGATATGAATAAGAAAACTATTTAGGATAAAAACATGACAATAAACTAGGTCAGAGACAGTCCGAGCGGTTATAGAAAATAAAAAAAAAACTAGGTCAACATAGTACAAAGAGGGCGATAAACATGGAAAGTTATAGAACTTATAGTGTGATTCTGGGTATGTGGTGATTTCATACCCATGTCAGATACAGCAGTCAAGTCCAAGTGATACACTAAAGTGAAGGTAACTTACCTATGCCTTACATCATTGAACTAGACCTTCTTGAAAATGTTGCACCAAGAACAATGGGATACATACATACATCCTTTTGAAATCCCATTGAAATGTCTGATTGTTACCTCATTAGTGACGTTGGTCAAACAAGTACAATTCCGAACAGAAAGACACAATTGGTACATAAACCTAATGCAGTGTAAAGTGTACTAGATCTATCTGAAGAGGAAGTAAGTATGTATGTGTAGACTATATCAAGCAATCAGGAGAGAAAAAAAATATGAATGTATTCGCGGCGGTCCTCATTGTTGGACTTCGTTGATTGATTTTAAATCGATTAGCTATAGGTTAAAAAGTTATACAAATAGATCAATGGTGATGTATGTGCTGCATAGTGGACTCAATGGACCGTGGATGGTAGGATTGTGAACTGTTGACTTTAACGGAGTGTGTGGAATTTAGTGCCAGTTCAGGGCCAGGCATTTGATTGACCTGTCTGTCTGTTATAACGTCTGTCTGTCAAATCAAGGGCTTATCTTTTGAGCGGGAAAATGAAACAAATGGAAGGGAATGAGAAGGAAGAAACGGAAAGAAACAGACGCATGCACAGAGAAAAGAGAAAGAGACACACACACACACAAAAGAGAAAGACACACACACACATAAGAGAAAGACACACACACACCCAAAAGAGAAAGACACACACACACAAAAGAGAAAGAGACACACACACAAAAGAGAAAGAGAGACACACACACACTGAGAGACAAAGCGCCTCCAGAAGTCTTGTATGCTTGTAATGACTTCCTACTTCTTAAACTCAAACAGTGTGTCTTTGGACCAATCATGCAGATCTCTTCACGTGTCTTCTGTCCAGTTATATTCATCTATTTATATTGACTCATTTCAAATCTTATAGATTTATTTACACCAGTATAATTCATATAGATCTATGCACATTTGAATAGTTTACAGTCATACAGATCTTCACACATAATAATTTTCAATCATGTAGATCTATACACATTAGACAGGTTTCCAGTCATATAGATCTATACAAATTAGACTAGGTTCCAGTCATATAGATCTGTACACATTAGTCTAGTTTCCACTCATAGTCATATAGTTCTCTTGACATCTGTCTTCTTTCCATCCCTAAATTAGTTCATTACTTCTTCCAAATATTTGCATATACGTGAATAATTTATAAACAAAAATACATAATTTACCTTGAACTGAAGAGTCGTCTAATTATCCTTTTAGTTCATCGGCAGTATATCCGACGACTTGAAATAAATAGCAGTTCAAAGCACTCACACACAAGAACAAAAGTTACCTAACACACTGCACGCATGATCCTAGAGCTCGTTGGTAAATATGTTCAGTCAGAGACACATTTGTTCTTCTTGCGTTTATAAGCAGATGCAACAGCCGGCCAACTTTCTCTCGTTCCACTCTTTCTCCTCTTCTCTTCCCCCAGTTTTTGTTTCGCCTCCCACCTCTTTTTTTTTCTCTCTCTACCCCCACTCCATTTTGTCTCTCTCTCTCTCTCTCTCTCTCTTTCTCTCTCTCTCTCTCTGTCCTGGGACACGAGTCATACCGCTTTGCCAATGATATTTTAAATCAAATACCGTTTGACCAGGCTTGGGCTATTCCCCCCATTGATCTCAACTCCACCCTCCCACTCCACAGCACCCGCCAAGTACCTCGGTATCAGTTAGGCTTTTCAGTGCCATGCATTAATATCTAGGGGAGGCCAGCAGGAAAGAACAAAGAGCCTGGCATCTATTTCACACCACGGAATAATTTCCCATAATTCCTAACCGATAAAAAAAAGGGGGGATTCCCTCACGTCTGTCTCACCAGCCTCCCCCACTTCATCCCCGCCTCTTACTATTTTTCCTCTTTACACTCATCTGTCTGCCTCCTCATTGAGAGGGTCAGTAAGTAGTAGATGGGGCAGGTCATGTAATGCACACAAAATAGACTTATCGATTTACTTTTCTTGTTTAGTTTTTTTTTGTAGGTCAGAATGTGTCGGGGGAGGTCTACGTGTGAGCAGTTCGTTAAGTAGGTACTCATCACACGAGATGTTCAATTTTAGCTTTATCATCATAGGAATCGTTGGGCCTTAGGCCTCTTTTCTTTGCCTCTTTTTGGGGCTTTATGAGCCTCTTGTATGGGCCATCTTGCCTCTTTTGTGGGCTTTCTTTTTTTTTTTTAGGTTTTTATTTGTAAGTTCTAATAATTCACAAGTATTAAATCATAAATAATTGAAAAGTGATTAACCTAAAAATATAATAATAGTAATAGAAATATTATTTAATATCAAAGACATACTACCTAACCATTGAAACCACTAGAGACAGAAAAATTATATAAGTATCCTCTACCCCAGGACAATCAACACAATATCAAATATCCCTGACCCCCAACACCCCATTTCTGGAATACTACCTGAGTATTGTACAAGTATATGAAAACCACCTAAATATATATGAGAACATTGTGTACGGAGACAATGAGTGGATAAATCAAACTTAAACAAGAAATTTAAACGTAATAATTTGGGTAAATATCAAGATCCATATTTGCTTACTAGTTATATTATAACATAATTAGCTCGTTTAGTTTTTACGGAACAGAGTTACATGACCTTGGCTCTGGACTTTAAGGCGAACGGAGCTCGTCAGATGTCTACCCAACTAGGAGAAGGAAAACCTCTTCATCCAAACCACTGCTGTATTGCGACTATACCCAGAACATAGCAAAAGCTTTGACAGTTAACCCTGATGAAGAATCAGGAGCATGTCTAGGATTTTAACTCGATCTGCTAACAAAAAAATTGGTTGACTATTTTGACATTCTGGTTGGCGAAGATGTAAAAATGTAGGACGTAATCATCTTCTTTTTTGAAGTAACGTCTGTATTATATAAGATAAGATAAGAAATATGTGAGATGAATACTTTCTGATCAAAGCATACATTGGGTTGTGATTTATGTGTACACACATCTTGGGCCAGGTTGTTTGGCATGCGCTTCGAATCTCATCCCAAAAGTCTCGAGTTCAGACCCTTTCATTAGAATTTTATATACTTTTAGATAGGGGTTTTAAATCTGTGGGTCGCGACCCCTTTGGGAATCAAATGAACATTTGTCAGGGGTCGCCTAAGACCTCCGGAAATTTTTAGATTCTATCTATTTATCATTTTTTGTCGATTCTAACAAGCATATTTGTACATTAATTGGTATTCATTTACATTTGTAATAATAAAACAAAGTGACATTACTCAACTTGTTTATCTTCTCATAAATTGTGAGACTTGTGGTCCACTACATCAGTGGATTAAAGACTTTCTGATAGGGAAAGAACAAACTGTAATAATAAATGGTTCTAAATCAACACCGATAACAGTAAACTCAGGTGTACCTCAAGGAACAGTCTTGGGTCCACTACTATTTTTAATTTACATAAATGATTTACCAAATTGCATTACTTCAGGAACAAAAGTCAGATTATTTGCAGACGATTGCATAATATATAGAACAATAAAAACAACACAAGACACAGATATTTTACAAAGAGAATTAGATGAATTACAGAAATGGGAAGCAAATTGCAGCATGTCTTTCCACCCAGAAAAATGTCAGTTGTTAAGAGTAACAAAAAAACTAAAACAAATTAATTCCACTTATCTTATTCATGGCAAACCAGTAACACAGACTAAAAACGCAAAATACCTAGGTGTTATAATAAATGAAAAACTGTCATGGAATCCACATATTGATGCAACTACAAAAAAATCAAACAAAGCATTAGGATTTATTAAAAGAAATTTCTATAAATCAAATAAGAACATAAAACTAAAATGTTATTTAACCTTGGTTAGGCCAATAATAGAATATGCATCCTCTGTTTGGGACCCCTCAACTCAAGAAAACATTAAGAAACTAGAACAGACACAAAATAGAGCAGTGCGATTCATAACAAACGAATATTCACATTTGACTAGAGTAACACCTTTAGTAAAATCACTAAATTTAGAAAGCCTTCAGGACAGAAGACTCAAAAGTAAAGTAGCAATCATACATAAAACACTGAACCATAATCTTCAAATACAAAAACAAAATTTAATAAAATACTCTGAAAGACACAAAGATAAAGGCACATTCCTCGTCCCATATGCTAGGACAAATTTGTACAAATACTCCTTCTTCCCTAGTGCTATTAGAGCATGGAATGGGTTGCCTGAGCTAGCCAGGAAAACCAGTGACTTGGCAGAATTTAAGTCATTGGTTAATATGCATGACTAAATGCATGACGCGTAGGACGTAATCATCTTCTTTTTTGAAGTAACGTCTGTATTATATAAGATAAGATAAGAAGACTGTCAAACCTAAATTTAATGAACTCAAAACTGAGGGTAACAGATTGAAGAAGACGGATGTTTTGTTAGAGCTTAAAGATGACACTTTGAGTTAGTGAGTGTAACATGTTTGTTTGAAGGCAGATATGTTTTTTTTTTCATTGATAATTTACTTCTTTGTAACGAGTTTGATGCATTCAATGTGTTCTGTTATTTCACACTGATGTGACGTGGTGGTCGAGAGACTACTAAAAAAAAAATTGTTTTTAAACTCTCGTCAAGAATTATTTTTTAATCAGAAAGCAAAAATGAGTAAATTAGCCCACCCGGTAGACATCTTTGTAATCTTGAAAAATTAAATTCTGCAATGGTCGGGGGTCGCTGCCTTGGAGGAATTGTATTAGGGGGTCGCGGCACTAAAAAGAATGAGAACCGCTGCTTAAAGTAGATTTATACATACACTTAATCAGGATTTTTGTGTCGTAGGGAGGGGAAACAAACATCAGCTTCATATAGTAGGAATTTCTAAAATAAGTATTTTTTAAAAATATTTTACTGTAGATATTCAAACCAAAGAGCACATTTTTAAAAGAGCAAATGAATTATCTCCCTTTCATTACTTTACTTTTTTTTGTGTAGGAAATCGAATCTTTCATAAGACGATGTGTAAATAATCTTCCTGTTTACACTTCTCCTGGGACATTGACGCGCACATCACGTGCCAGTAAGCTATGTTATTTGATGACAGCAAATAATAATATAGCACAATTAATTTTTATCAAAGGTAACAAAGTAAAGGTTGTTTGTGCTACCTGGCTGGATGGTAAATACAAGAAAAGTGGCATCTTGTTGTTTTTATTACTGACATAAAAATGAGTTTGGCCAACGAGCTCAGATGATTACATTTAGAAAAGATTATTATGGCTGGACATGGAGCACCAGAAGATAAGGGGGAGAACTCTGGTCAGATAACAAGAAATCTATAGTTCAATTTGTTTTCAAATGAAGAAGCCAGAAATAAAAGATAGAAACATGACATTGGCTAATTCTGGAATACGGTTCTTTAATCTCAGCAGTGTAACTTTCAACAGTTTTTTTTATATATTCTTATTATATAGTTTATAAATACTATACATTAGTAGTCGAAAGTACAGGCCCCCTTGACTTTTCCGTTTCCATTGTAATACAAGGACAAGGGAAATCACTCTATTTCAAAATTAGCAGACGGCTTTTAGTATACACAGAATTAAATATTTTAATATAGAATTCGAATGCTTGCACAACTCTACCAACAATGTTTCGTCCACGCTTCTCAAACACCAAACCCTGTTCGCCCAGAGGCTAAAGTCACATATTACTGTGTTGTTCTTTTAAAGTCTCTTTTCTAAATGTGAATGGACAATCAGCTAAAAGGTTCGTGTGCGCCTAATGTAGCGTCTATAAGATAGAAAGATTTAGAGTATAAAATCTACTGGTAGTGCATGATGACAGCAGGGCTAAAACTTCCTTTTCGTCACATGCAACACACACACACGCACACACTTCAAGAGCTATTGAAAATGTTACGAAATGTAAATAGCATATCACTCCTTCACTGCTCTCTATCTCCCTCACTTTTCTCTGTAGTCACATTTTCTGGAGGCTGTTCTGAGTGTTCTCTCTCTCTCTCTCTCTCTCTTTAATTCTGCTAACCTTCAAACTTGTTCCTGCCTAATTTAATTATTGGATCTCTCGATACCTCTTACCCAATCTTATGCTTGAATCAAGAGCAGCCTCTCTCTTTCTCTCTCTGTTTTTTTCCCAATCTCTCTCTCTCTCTTGCATTGCCTCTCTTGATTTCTCTCTTTTGTTCCCTCACTCTCTCCATTTTTTTCTCCATCTTTCTCTCTTTTCTTCTCTCTTTTCTCCCATTCTCCTTTGTTCTACCACCTCTCTCTTTCTCTTTCTTTCTCTTTCTCTCTCCCTTTCGCTCTCTCTTTCTCTCTTTTTGTCTCTCTTTGTCTGTCTGTCTTTCTCTCTGTCTCTGTCTCTCTCTCTATATATATATATATATATTGTTCTCTCTCTCTCTTTCTTGTACATTCTATCTTTGTCACATACACCCTAACTACAAACACACATACCAATCTATTTCTTCGGCATATCTCATCGCCTACATTATATAGTCCTTTATCGTCTGATTCATTCTGTGATCTAAATCTTCCTTTAAGACCAGGAGAGTTACATGGGCTTAGGGGAGAACTGACCAGGTCTTTGTTTCCATAGAAACCTTAATGATTTCTTTTAAATGCATTAGTCTCTGGTCAAAACAGAAACTTTCCAGTTAAAACAAAATCCTATTGATGAAAAAAGCTCTCAGTCTAACTCTATCAAAGAAAGATCTAGATCTCAGTCTAACTCTATCAAAGAAAGATCTAGATATCAGTCTAACTCTATCAAAGAAAGATCTAGATCTCAGTCAAACTCTATCAAAGAAAGATCTAGATCTCAGTCTAACTCTATCAAAGAAAGATCTAGATCTCAGTCTAACTCTATCAAAGAAAGATCTAGATCTCAGTCTAACTCTATCAAAGAAAGATCTAGATCTCAGTCTAACTCTATCAAAGAAAGATCTAGATCTCAGTCTAACTCTATTAAAGAAAGATCTAGATCTCAGTCAAACTCTATCAAAGAAAGATCTAGATCTCAGTCTAACTCTATCAAAGAAAGATCTAGATCTCAGTCTAACTCTATCAAAGAAAGATCTAGATCTCAGTCTAACTCTATCAAAGAAAGATCTAGATCTCAGTCTAACTCTATTAAAGAAAGATCTAGATCTCAGTCTAACTCTATCAAAGAAAGATCTAGATCTCAGTCAAACTCTATCAAAGAAAGATCTAGATCTCAGTCTAACTCTATCAAAGAAAGATCTAGATCTCAGTCTAACTCTATCAAAGAAAGATCTAGATCTCAGTCAAACTCTATCAAAGAAAGATCTAGATCTCAGTCTAACTCTATCAAAGAAAGATCTAGATCTCAGTCTAACTCTATCAAAGAAAGATCTAGATCTCAGTCTAACTCTATTAAACGGTATTTTAATGAATATACTGAAATACAGTGATCTGTACTTTCACTGAATGAATTATATGCTATGGGAAAATATCAACATTACATTGAAATGTAAGAAAAACATATAGTATTTTAGTATTTATATAGCTTTATCAATAGTAATAAAATACTCTGAAAGACACAAAGATAAAGGCACATTCCTCGTCCCATATGCTAGGACAAATTTGTACAAATACTCCTTCTTCCCTAGTGCTATTAGAGCATGGAATGGGTTGCCTGAGCTAGCCAGGAAAACCAGTGACTTGGCTGAATTTAAGTCATTGGTTAATATGCATGACTAAATGCATGACGCGTAGGACGTAATCATCTTCTTTTTTGAAGTAACGTCTGTATTATATAAGATAGTATAATAGATACTTCATTGTTTGTGTTTAAAAACAGTTAACAATTCAGTTGTCCACCAAGGTTCAAAACCAAAAAACATTTTTTTTCTTAGGACTGTATTGTCTGTGACAAAATAAACTATTGAGCACAACTATAATCATATTGTTCGGGTTATCTAACTTAGAGTGACATTTAACGCAATCAAAAGGAGAGGGGAAGGTAAACAATACATTATTTTTTAACTTAAAATTATGAATTTATTGTCTCAAAATAGAACATTACTATTTTCTCCTATCTAAACATTCTAATAAACATCCAAAAGTTGAGGCGTCTATCATGTTAATACAAAACTATAAGAAGATAACTTATATGCTAAAACTATTACAGATTGTGAAGAAATTTGTTTTATGCGCAATACAGAAGAAACTTAACTCTTTCTCTCTGTAATTATTTACCACATTCTGGTGGAATCAACGTTGCTATCGTAAGTTAGGAGAGAAAGAGTTAATCAAAAATGTTTGGAAGAGCCAAACGAAACATAATTAAAAATTAAATATTAATTAAATCCGGCAATTAATGAGTCAAATATGGCGGTCCATGAAGGGCAATAACATTCAGGCAAAAGACTTAAAGTAGAGAGCCCATGAATGTTGAGTACATGGTTAGGGGTTAGATTGAGTACAACATTAAACTACATTCACTACATCTCAAACCTTTCACCAGGCTAACTCTAAGCCACTGTAAGACACTCAGTGCTGTCTCCCCCAGACACAGCGGGCTTGCACAACATATTAATATCCAGAGGCGTGTATTCTGAGCTCTCTGTCACTAAACAAAACCAGAACAAACACACCGAGTTCTAATGAAAGGCTTGCAGGTGCCATTGAATATCTCTCTCTCTCTCTCTCTCTCTCTCTCTCTCTCTGTCTCCTTTTGTCTCTGTCTCACTCATATCCAGCTCATGAAAAACAAGCCATGCAAATAATACGCAGCGGGAATATTTCATATATTTGGAGTACAATTATGTCAAAGCTAAAGAAAAATAAAAATGGGAATCAAATATAATGGGTTTTATCGACAAAATCAAGATCATTTATAATTGTTGTGTTTGAAAAATAATGCAATTACTTATGTATTATGAACATCTCTCTACTACGTGGGAAACAGTAAACATAAAAATTGGGGTGATCTAACTTTGGTAATAACGAAAGAAAATAAAGTTAAAAGTATAATTAGGAACCTTGTTGGAAAGTCCAGACAAGGGAACATCTTATTACAATGTTCAATAATCATGTTAAAATAATATAACCCAACTATATCAATAATGTCGAAGTTATATCCCTTATTCTATGATACCAAAAGTATTAATTACAAATAATTAATTTAAATAATTAAAAAAATCATTCCTGCTTTGTTAGATAGAAGAACTAATTGCTTCAAGTTTCAATTTGATCGGGGAATATGCGTGGAAGAAATAGCTTTTAACAATTATTTAAAGAGACTAAACCCTACAAATGTAGCCATATCTGTAAATACTGTAGGATTAAATTCTCTTGTTGGTATGAAGCGTTTTATATTCATGCGAATCTTGGACGCTTACGACAAATCTCGAGAAGGATCCTAGCAATGGAACTAAGACGCTACAGACAGATCCTAGCAATAGAACTAAGACGCTACAGACAGATCCTAGCAATAGAACTAAGACGCTACAGACAGATCCTAGCAATAGAACTAAGACGCTACAGACAGATCCTAGCAATAGAACTAAGACGCTACAGAAAGATCCAAGCAATGGAACTAAGACGCTACAGACAGATCCTAGCAATAGAACTAAGACGCTACAGAAAGATCCTAGCAATGGAACTAAGACGCTACAAACAGATCCTAGCAATAGAACTAAGACGCTACAGACAGATCCAAGCAATGGAACTAAGACGCTACAGACAGATCCTAGCAATAGAACTAAGACGCTACAGACAGATCCTAGCAATAGAACTAAGACGCTACAGAAAGATCCAAGCAATGGAACTAAGACGCTACAGAAAGATCATATCAATGGAACTAAGACGCTACAGAAAGATCCTAGCAATAGAACTAAGACGCTACAAACAGATCCTAGCAATGGAACTAAGACGCTACAGACAGATCCTAGCAATAGAACTAAGACGCTACAGAAAGATCCAAGCAATGGAACTAAGACGCTACAGAAAGATCCTAGCAATGGAACTAAGACGCTACAGAAAGATCCTAGCAATGGAACTAAGACGCTACAGAAAGATCCAAGCAATGGAACTAAGACGCTACAGACAGATCCTAGCAATAGAACTAAGACGCTACAGACAGATCCTAGCAATAGAACTAAGACGCTACAGACAGATCCTAGCAATAGAACTAAGACGCTACAGACAGATCCTAGCAATAGAACTAAGACGCTACAAACAGATCCTAGCAATGGAACTAAGACGCTACAGACAGATCCTAGCAATAGAACTAAGACGCTACAAACAGATCCTAGCAATAGAACTAAGACGCTACAGACAGATCCTAGCAATAGAACTAAGACGCTACAGAAAGATCCAAGCAATGGAACTAAGACGCTACAGAAAGATCCTAGCAATGGAACTAAGACGCTACAGAAAGATCCAAGCAATGGAACTAAGACGCTACAGAAAGATCCAAACAATGGAACTAAGACGCTACAGAAAGATCCTAGCAATGGAACTAAGACGCTACAGAAAGATCCAAGCAATGGAACTAAGACGCTACAGAAAGATCCTAGCAATGGAACTAAGACGCTACAGAAAGATCCTATGTGTCTCTTACAACGACCGCATCTCAAATGAGGAGATTAGAAACATGATTGATACAGCAATTGGACTACATGATGATCTGCTAACCACTGTCAAGAAACGTAGACTCAAAATCTATGGCCTCATCACAAGGTCACCAGGGCTCGCAAAGACCTTCCTTCAGGGAGCAGTACCAGGAAGAAGAAGAAAAGTAAGACCGAGAAAACGATGGGAAGACAACATCAAAGAATGGACAGGCCTGTCAGTGAATGAAATTCTATTCAAGGTAAAGGAGAGAGAGCAATGGAGAAAGATGGTTCTCAGATCCTGTGTGGTGTCTCAACGATCCAACAGACTAAGGGATAGGAGAAGGTGAAGGTTGCTATCAAAGAAAATAATTAATTACCAGTAATTAATCGACTAATTGTTTTTTTTTTTATTGATTTTTGTTTTGTCTACGCCAATAAATAATTATGCAAATTTGAACTTGATCTGAGAATGGGGGTGGGAGAAATAGCGTGTAGGCCTACACACTTTTTACCTGACAGACAGACAGACTGAATTATTATAAGCTTTGTAAAAACCTTCTCTTAAAAAGACAGCTTAACTAATGTGACTGCACAAAAGATGCTGAAAGTACGAATCACCTTTTTTTTTTTTTAGATATTTCGTCCATACATCAAAACAATAACAGACTAGAAAGAGGAATCCAAAATGTTTATCTTAGACACTTCAAAACTAAATGCAGAGGTCATTAGTTAATTGATCACTCTTAAGAATCCTTACTTTATGAACCTGGCCACTCAGCAGCGCAGAAAGGTTCATGAGCGTTTGTTCTTTGATTATTTCATCACTTTTATCTTTACAGTTCTTTTTGACGCGGTCATTAGATGATTGCACATTGAGGGTCAACAAGGACCTAGGGTTCAAATCTACTAATGAAATACTTATGGAATTTAAACAACAATTAAGATTTAGATACAAGGGCAGAACTGAACAGTTCAGGTTACAGTAAAGAGATCCACGAAGAAAGAGTCGTCCAAAGAACAGCTGGCTGGACGACGTAAAAGAAAGGACCGGCCTCTCTCTTGATGTCCTGCTAAGAACAGCTGATGACCGGAAATAGTGGAGGGAATTGACCACGCGAACTGTCACAGCCCCGCTACTACGAAAGTCAAATGTCAGAGGAGATGAGAAACTAGTACGTTCAGGGTCTTCCAATGGTAGGACCAAGATTTTCTTTGACCTTTGTTGAACATCTCTTTGCTGTGTCTTGGTGGAGGTAACAACGAATCCCACACTAGCCAACTAAACACAGGCGAAGTGCCAACAATAAAACATTCAAGACAGAGATAGAAACATTTAATCCAGTACAGAAAGGATTCATCTATATCGTCGCTGTCGACAACTAACCAAATAACTAATCCCAAAACCTTTTCGATTAATAAAACTTGACTGTCTCTAAAGACCCTTACATATGAAAGGCATAATACCATAACCATCCCTAGTATCTCTTTTTTATGATGTTATTGTCGCTATATAAAACCTAAACATATGCATATATGAACTTTTATGCCAAAAATTCCTTTTAGTAAACTAGAAAATCTTTACATTTACTATATAGTAAAAAATGATCAATAATAACTTAATTTAAATATACATCAACTAGTGGTGGAATGGTTCACAGATCATGGTTCACTATTAATGAAAAGACTAAATTCCCCTTATCAAACCTTGCGATCTATGGGGCAAATGACGTGAAGCTTACCTAGTTCTGTGACTCAAGGTGAACGAGAGTGTTATGTGGCCAGCAAAACGACTAACCACCTTTACTTTACCCATCTATTGTCACGTACCCAATAGCGTGGGTGGACTCAGGGAATTCCTAAAATCCGGAATTGAAGCACTTGATCACTCAGCCACATCGCTAATCTGAAGCTTATAAAATGTAAATACCTTTCTAGTTTTGTTGTTGTTGTTATTGTTGTTATTGATTGTTATTGTTGTTGCTGTTGTTATTGTTGTTGTTGATGTTGTTATTATTATTGTTGTTGTTATTGCTGTTGTTGTTGTTGTTATTGCTGTTGTTGTTTTGCCTTTCCATCGTCAATTTTATTGTTACTTTTTTGTCTTCCATTTGTCTTATTTTGGAGTTTACTGAAATCTTAAATTTCTTTCGCCTTTTTATGTCCAAATAATGTTCACATACATAAACACACACGCACATTTTATGGGAGAGGGTTCATGAAATATAACATTTATATTCAATTCGTTTTCTAGGATGTTATCATTATTATGTTAGAAATGAACGAGTAGTCATTCTCTGGCGCTGCCAGGGTCGAGTTTCGCCAAAGAGAAACACAATTCATCGTAGTCCTTTTAACAGTTTTCACTGAGGATTTTTCTGGTGATGTGGCAGGTCTGCAGCAGTACCGCCCTCTGACAGGCAACGAAGATATTCCTAGGAATGTTAAGGGCCTTGAAGGTGTCTGTGAGGTCAGTTGTTATTATCCCCTCGGTTGATATAACAATGGGGTATATTGTTATTTTGGACAATGTCCATAGACGCTTTATCTCCAAGCCTAGGTTCCCATATTTTCTTTGTTTTTCTATCTCAGTTTTTCTTAAATTATGAGACAGTGGTACGGCGATATCGATAATGGTAGCGGTTTTTTCTTTTTTATCGATGAACAGCAGATCCGGGCGATTGAAATCTACCGTTTTGTCGGTCAGAATAGGCCTATCCCAGTACAGCAGTATTATTATTATTATTATTATTATATTAACTTTGCCTATCAGGTAAAAAGCTGTACACTTTTTTGTCCGACACCCAGTCTCGTATCAACCTGAAATTTTACACAATTATTTCATTTACCTGACAACGCAACAATCAATAGAAAAAAATACAACAACAAATAGTCAATCAACTATTGGTAATTAATTATTGTGTATGTTATCTTGAACAAGGTTTTTCTCCACTGATGAAATATTATTAGATTTATTATTTGAACCAATATGTACACAGCTATGGGCATTAACCGAGCATTGTTGGGATTCATTTCGTTCCAATGAAAGTGACATTTATTTCTCTGGCGTGCACAATAAAAATGTCAGATGTCATAAAGAGGGAAGAAGAATTTTAAGATGAACGCGTGTAAATATTTGTGTGTTTCAATTACATTAAAGTGTCCAAGAGCTGTGAGATTATAAATCAACTAGAAAAAATAACATGAAAAAAGAGCTTTTGAAGTCAGTAGAGTTATTTGCTTCAACTATATACACTATTGCGTCATGTTAATTCTTCGTCTGTTTCAGCACTAGTTACAGCCTACCACAATTAGTATTTTTTACCCATATTATTACAAGGAAATGAACAAAAGTGAAAAGCATGCGAGTTTCTTTTTATGTAAGAGGAAAATGTTAAAAATGTGTAATGTAAATGTAATCTGGACGCTCTTTTATCTACTTCCTGTCACGCAGGCTATCTCCCTTTAGGCTAAGAAACCCTATTCTGAAAAAGAGATGGTCAGCCACATTTCTGTTTGTCATATTTGACATGTCACATGGATGTCTATCACACTGATGCAAGTCACATTTCTTTTGAGGACATGTATGGCATGTCACACAGATGTCAGCCACATTTCTATGTGACATATATGACATGTAATATAAACAAATATCTGGTGATAATGATTGTTTAACACTGTAACCACGTTCTGTTTCGGTTGTTTTAAAATCTGAAATTCAAGTCACTGGTGATTATTATCTCTTCACCATTCATTGATGACTAGACTTATTTTGGTACAACGCCACATAGTGTACACTGTACGTAAGCATCCATTGCTCTCTCTTTTATATTGCGGAGAAATTCATCATATAATTGGCCACACCATTTAAAAACTGGATTTCTGTAAAAAAAAGCCATGGCCAATGTGTACTCTCCGAGATGTTTCTAACGCACTAACAATTGGTTATTCTATCTCTGAAGTTGACTCTCTCTCTCTCTCTGAATCTCATTCTCTTTCATTGTCCCCATGTCTCTCTCTCTTTCTCTCACTATTTCTCTCTCTTTCTCTCTCCGTTTCTCCCTTTCTCTGTGTCGAGGTTTTTTCGCCCTCCTTATCTCGTAGTTTCTGGAGTGGTACTAAAGTCAAGCGAAGCATAAGTCACATCGACACATGACTTTTCTTGACTTTACGTGACCTCTAGTGGGCCGGCTCTTCCAAACACGATGGTTCTAAAACTGTCAGAAATCAGAATTGTCAGTTCCTTGAAATATCCACTTCAAGTGTTGGAATAATTTCTCATATAAGCAAAGTTTAATCAATAGGATTGATTCAATAAAATGGAAAACTTTTCTCAAGATTCACTTTAACTAAAATTTGTTTCCCCGATATTCTGTTCCATGGATCACATTTCAGGAACACGAAGATCCAGATTTATATCACTTTTCAAGGACAGAAATAGGCACGTTTCATTCTTATTCCCTGGGGCTATTAGTGAATGGAATGGGTTGCCTGAATCAGCCAGGAAATCAACGATTTCGCAGAGTTTAAGTGATTGATTAACATGCATGACTAGACTGACTTAGGGACACTCGTAGGACGTAATTATCTTCTTTGTTAGAGTAACGTCTGTATTTTATAAGATAAGAAGATAAGATAACCAAAACCATTCGTTCGACTTATATCGTTCAGTTAATGTACTTGTAAAGTCTATTCAATGAATAATGACCAGAGACAAGGGTATATAACTCTTTATTTATGATAACTATAGTTTCCTCTTGAATGATGTTATTGTTTCCCTTATATCGTGTTTTCGTATTGGGGGCCATAGCACGAACAATTAGAGCAGTAGTTCCCAAACTTTTTCCCTAACAGAACTTTTAGCAAATTCTGAGTATTTAGCGGAGAACTTTGCTTATTTTGTAGATGAGATTAATTCACGTGGTGGCCTACTAGCTATTTATTCAAGTAAATCGTGGAACACTAAATCAGACCTAGTTGAATAATAGGGTTCTGAGGAACACAGTTTGGGAAACCCTGAATTAGAGTATCGAGAGTGCTCTATCATTCAGAAGGATGGGGTAGTAAAAATCTTGTTCAACAGTCTTTCACCAGGCCAGGTTTTTGAAACAAAGAAATGGTGCCAGAAGTGGTCTATTAGTTATTATGTTGTTGTACACAGTCAAAGTCCGGCTGCACCAAATCCTACCTTGAACTAGGACAATTTGTAGCTGAGAATGAAGAGGGAAGATAGGCGGGTGATTTAAATGTGAAAAAGTTTGTACAAGATTTCACTATAAAACTAAATGTTGAGCCACGGTGCTCCACAAATTAGCTTAAGATCCAATATGGTCCTTCAACAACAAAGGCTCGCTCTATCTAACTTGAATTGCAACAACAATAGGATGTTACTGTTGAATGATACATTTAAATGTAAACTTTTGGAAGACTTCTTTTCTCTAACGTTACTGGCACGCATTGCCACTAATTTACATTTTCACCACTCAATATTTACACCAATTTACATTTACGCCACTCAATATTCACACCAATTTACATTTTCGCCACTCAGTATTTACACCAATCTACATTTTCGCCACTCAATATTTACACCAATCTACATTTTCACCACTCAATATTTACACCAATCTACATTTACACCACTCAATATTTACACCAATTTACATTTACACCACTCAATATTTACACCAATTTACATTTACACCACTCAATATTCACACCAATTTACATTTTCGCCACTCAGTATTTACACCAATCTACATTTTCGCCACTCAATATTTACACCAATCTACATTTTCACCACTCAATATTTACACCAATCTACATTTACACCACTCAATATTTACACCAATTTACATTTACACCACTCAATATTTACACCAATTTACATTTACACCACTCAATATTTACACCAATTTACATTTACACCGCTCAACCTTTGCACCAATCTACTTTTACACCACTCAATATTTACACCAATTTACATTTACACCGCTCAACCTTTGCACCAATCTACTTTTACACCACTCAATATTTACACCAATTTACATTTACACCGCTCAACCTTTGCACCAATCTACTTTTACACCACTCAATATTTACACCAATTTACATTTACACCGCTCAACCTTTGCACCAATCTACTTTTACACCACTCAATATTTACACCAATTTACATTTACACTGCTCAACCTTTGCACCAATCTACATTTACACCACTCAATATTTACACCAATTTACATTTACACTGCTCAACCTTTGCACCAATCTACATTTACACCACTCAATATTTACACCAATTTACATTTACACTGCTCAACCTTTGCACCAATCTACTTTTACACCACTCAATATTTACACCAATTTACATTTACACCACTCAATATTTACACCAATTTACATTTACACCACTCAATATTTACACCAATTTACATTTACACTGCTCATCCTTTGCACCAATCTACTTTTACACCACTCAATATTCGCACTGTTTTGCCATTGCTTAGCACCAGTCAATATTCTAAAAAGAATCCCTATGCAAACTTTACAATAATTGAAAAACAATGGATATAATGAACCAGGTGTAGACTTGTGTCCTAAACTCTGCTCAGGTTTATAACACATTCTTTTTTTTTTTTCGAAATACAATATCAGCAATTATCAACATCCCTTCTCGTTTGATCGGTACACTCTAGTTCTCTCACTGGTTATTAAATGTCAACAAATGACCTGTGGGATAGAAGGTAGTTAGAACATGTTCCACGACATGGCTCCCATCTCACAATAGCATAACAAGAAGACATCGTATCTTTTATCTTTGTTTTGTTCTTTTAAATAGTCTTACATTATTTCATCATGTATTGTACACTATAATATATAGTCTTCATAAACTATCTGTTTATATTATATTCAAACACAAACTTCTTATAATGAGCTCGTACTGTACAATATATTCTAATAATCTAATCATAGCAGGTAGTAATATCGTTTTCTTATCTTATTTTGTAATAATGTTAAAATACCTTCTTTATATTATATTATATTATATTATATTATATTATATTATATTATATTATATTATAATATTTTATATTGTATTGTTATATTGTTATATTGTCATATTGTCATATTACATTATATTACATCATATTATATAGTAAAACACTATCCATTTATAATGTGTATGAAAATAATGTTCTAATAGCATAATCCTAATCTCGCTTTATAATCTTATACTCCTTAGAGTATAATCTTACTCTAACTTTTTAAATCATGTTGGGATGCTTAATAGAATGAAGAAATAATTTTGTGAGTGGAAATCTGGAAACCAAAAGTGTAGCTAGAATTTGACAGGAAATGACATCACGTTTGGAAGCGAGACGTCTAGAGCAAGGACACTAGTGACATTCTAGATTCTAGCTAAAAAATTCAAGGACATTTTCCCCTGGTAAATAAATGTTTAAGGTTCTTTAAGTATTATCAAGTTACTGGGAGCGTCTGGAATGCCAATCAGCTGTTAAGAACTCGCATATATGCCATGGAGACTTGGACTACAATAAATTATAATGTCTGTTATTATGTTCATGAGTTATACACTTACGCTAGAGCTTGCGGAGAAAGGATCTTAATCTAATTAGAATTGAAAAGTATGTGTCTAATTACACATGCTGATAAATGATTAATATATTAGTATAGAAATATATATTTTTATAACAGTAAAAGTTTTGATGAATTCAGTTCACCTGCTAAGTCTGAAAGAAGGTACAATGATTAAAATAACGCTTAACTTACGTAAGCATCTGACGAAGATCCAGGACAATTTATCCTAATGACAGGCAAAATACCTGCGCTGGAAACCAGAAAACAGGTGAGGAAAGCCAACACATTCGCAGACGATTAAAGTTGAGGCCAGGAAACAGTTCGGTCTTCAAGTTGATTTTACACCCACTACACACACTTACACGTAAAGTTTTGATGTACACATGTAAATATTTGATACACACATGTAAATATTTGATACACACATGTAAATATTTGATACACACATGTTAGTATTTGAAGCAATCTAACACATATAGATGTAGTCTATGCTCAACACTAACAACTAGATTCAAACTTGCGAGAAAAATAATGTGTGTGTGTGCTTCATATTACATAAAAAATGTGTGTGTCTCATATTATATAAAAATGTGTGTTTGTGTGTGCGTTTCATATTCCATATTAAGGTGGGGGAAGACTTGGATATTGTGTCTGTGTGTATATGTGCGCGTGCGTATGTACTGTGGATGCGTTAATAAATGTCTGAGGCGACAGGTTGCGGTAAACGTAATGAATGATGGTGCAATTGCACAATGTTGTCTCACAGGAGGTAACTCTTTCACAAGTCCAATTTCCATATTTCAGCTGGCCTCCCTTATGAAGTTATTTCGTGGTTTGTTTTTTTTTTGTTTTAAAATACATTCACTCGTAGCGAATATTTGAACGTAAGGGAAATAGTGAAAAGAAAAATTATATACAAGTCAGTGTAAGTCAATAAAGTTATTAAAAAAAAAAACACACAGTTTCTCATCTCGAGACACTACTACATGCAGAGGCATGAACCCAGCATTTCTCTTATCTGCACGTCGGGCCCTTGTTATCTGGAGAAACGCTCTCTAAATGGGGCCCGACGGCTTGATAAAAAGGGGGAGCGAAATCATTTCAATTAATTTTCCAAAAAATAATAATAATATTTTCATTGCATGTATCAAATTATCAATCCATGTCTGAATATTAACTAAGTAAAATAGTATTATTAGTATTAACCTATGTTTTCGAAAATTAAAACATTTTAAGCAAGAGACGTCTTTTTATCTTCTAAGTAGGATTTTTTTTAATAGCGAGAGGCGTCTACATCAATAACGACTTAAAACTTTTCAAAAGAAGTCGTTTTCAAACACCCCCGACAACGTTTATCCAATACGACATATGTGGTAATGGAGACGATCTGTAGAACTGTTTTACATCGTTAGGTTTACGGCTTAATTATTTGGTAGGAAAAAAACAAACAAAAAGGTTCGTGACAAGATTTCTGACTTAACTCTTTCTCTCCCTAACTATTTCCCACGTTCTGACAATCTAGTTCTTTTTGTCACATTTGTACATTCTACCCTGATATGATAAAACTTCAATAACATCTTTATAATCGGAAAAGGTTATTTTTGGCATAGATTTTTAGGAGAACCCGTGCTTTTTTGTTTTATAAAACACTAAATTAAAGTTTAAGAAATCAAAAATTTATTGAATTTAATCAGGTCCAATCAACAATGATATCGTTAATTAGGAGAGAAAGAGTTAACACAAAGACGTGTTGATGACGGTTACGTCACTGACAGAAGTTGGTGCGCTTTATTATCTCAAATCCCTTTTTTTTTTCACAAGTAGGAATAGTGCGCTCTGATTTCAAGCTTGCATATGAATACAAAATAAAACCGCTGAATTGTGCTATTTGCCTTATATATCCCAAATTTTCTTTTCTTTTTCATACAAGTTTTAAAAATTGCCAGGACCCCACATACAGTGCTCCTCCAGGTCCCAATCTGTCTAAAGAGGGGAGGGGGGACGCGAATGAATTTTTTAAAAAAATTTAGTTGGGCGCCAACGATAAAAGTTTGAGAAACCCTGCACTAAACAAGGGAGTTAAGTTAATCAATTATTGTAGAACAAGGGAGTTAAGTTAATCAATTATTGTAGGCTCGCCTACACAATTTCTAAATCCATTTTTTGTTTTTGTTTTTTTGCCCTTACAAATGCAAAATACATGTTAGAGTGGTGTGACTTAATGAGTGATTCAACTACCAGTCTCCAGAAGGATTTGAATCTAGATTTTTTTTTTCAATTACACTACCAATGATCGTACCACCAATTCGAAGCAAACTAAATAACATTCTTTTATCAAAATGTAACGTTTCAGCTAATTCATCACTTCTTATGGCGGAGATAAATTGTACAGAGGGTTTATCAGACAGAAGGACAGAGTCAGCTGCTTTGTAAAAATTGGACTATATTAAATTATTTATTCAGTTATCAATCTTTGTAAATCAGAAATTAAAAAAGGGGAGTTAACCACACTAAAAACATCCATTAGTTAGCAGATGTAATTACCTCCCTTACAACAACAGACCATCGATAAACTAAATCCAGATACTCGACATAAATAGTAATATTTTTATTTTAATAATAATGCTTACAATGTCAAATATGGAAAAAAAAAGACACTATGCTATGCTGATTGTATTCACTATGTTTACCTGTGTGCAGAAAGTTGTTTTAACGGTGTACATTAGGTAACAGTTAATACTGTATCCTCAGTAAACTGTATTAGAAATTCTCACTATTAAAGGGAAACTCCGATTGTTTTTCAAATTTGAGTTAATGACATATTTAAATTCTGCGTAAAAAGTTGTAATAGTAAACATTTTACCTTTTTTTATTTAAATGCTTAGAAACATTTATATTTAATAAATTAGTCAGTAAATTCTTGACATCTCAAAAAAAACGGGGTTCTATGAGATTTTGTTTTAAGCTAGTTCATACGTCACTTCCCTCAACAATACTGAAAGAGAAAATAGATTTGACCAATCGTATCGCTTCATTCTTACAGTAGCTGTTAGGCCTAGTGACGGCCTAGTCCAGAGCTATGATACAGTTATATATATATATATATATATATATATATATATATATATATATATATATATATATATATATATATATATATATATATATATATATATATATATATATATATGCCTATATATATATATATATATATATATATATATATATATATAAATATATACACATGTATAGATAGATCTAAAAGCATAGTATAATCAACTCGAGAAAAAGAGTAACATTTTCATCTAAGCCTCTCTCTCTGTCCCAAGATGTAAATAGATCGTGTGTCTGACTGATTCGAACAAACTGGTCAGTGTAAGGCTAGTCGAGACTACGTGTAGTCGGTCATGACAAGACAACCAAGCGATAGTGCTTGTTGTGTGTTGAGTGGTCTGGCGTGAAAATACAGACTGCCGGGGTTAGTCAAGCATGTAAATCTACTTTTAATACGCATTTTTTCTTTGCTTACAAGATCCTAGATCTAACTGCATAGACCAAGATATATCTCTTTTACGAGAATGTAAACTTTGCTGTATGGTCTTCTGTTATACAATAAGTCAATAGATTAAAACACATTTGTGACGTCACATAGAAACCCGGTGAAAGTCTGACTGTTTTGGATGCGCAGGAAAATTACGCCGGAAAAACATCAAATACTAAGTTATTATTGTAAAGAAAAAAAAAAAAGAAGAATATATTCATTATCTGTAAATCAAAACACATATTATATCAAAAATTGTCAAAACCATAGGAGTTTCCCTTTAAACTGTGGAAGAAGGAAACAGTGTCAACGAGGATCATTAATCACATGACCGGAAGTAGGGTCAAGTAAACATGTAAAAATACAATTTGTCTACGATTCAAAATCAAAAGGGGGGTGAATGGGGGTGGCGAGAGACAGGAAGATTGCTAGAGATGTAGATCTAGAAGTCGAAGTTGTACTCAAGTAGTGAAGCATTCTTTACTTAACCCTTAAACTGCTGAACTGTTTTACAAAGAGTGCATACAAAATGGAATTACAATTCTGATGTTTAGAGGCTAATCTACCAGACGCGTTTTAAGGGTTAAGGGACTTGGGTATTTTGTATATTATCAGATGTTTAATTCTTGATCGTGCTATGGAGGCGCGGTGGCTGAGTGGTAAAGTTCTTGGCATCTAAACCCTTTGGTCTTGGGTTCGAATCCTGGTGGGACTTTGATTTTTTTTTATTTTCGGGATCATTAGAACGCCTCTAAGTCCACCCAGCTCTAATGGATACCTGATATTAGTTGGGGAAAAGTAAAGGCCGTTGTTGGATGCGCTTGCCACCTCATAAACCGTGTGACAAAGAAATAGAAAACCTTTACATCGTCTGCCCCATGGGGAACTTTACTTTACGCTATGGTACTTAAGGAATGTGTAGTTTCTGAAAAAGAAGAGCCATTTATTATTCATTATGTGCAGATTTCGTTGAGATGGCCTGAAATTATTATTATATTATGTTCTTATAAATTAATAAATAGAGAATAACTGATAAACTTCGAGCAATGATCAATGTCATTTTCACCTATCCTTTAGTGTGATGAACCGTTGGGGCACCACATAAGATCTGTTGACCGTCTTTCTCCATTTCCCACTGTCTGCCTTGGATAGATGGTGGGCCTGTCCATTCTTTTATGTTGTTTTCTTATTTCTTTCTCTGTCTGCCGCATTTCCTTTTTCCTGGTACTGTTCCCTGAAGGAAGGTCTAAGGACCTTGTGATATGGCTATAGAGTTTAGATGACTGTCACGTTAACTAGTAATGAAAAGTGTTAATGTTAATTCCGCATCGAGAAATTTTGGCTTGAAAATTTATAAATACTGCAAACAAATATATGGCTTCCCCAAATCAGTCATTAAATAAGCTTGAAGCTTCACTGTCTTATACATATCACTGTCTTATTGATCAATCAACACTGTCATATTATCTAACCATCACTATCTTATTGATCAATCAACAATGTCTTATTGATAAATCAACACTGTTTTATCGTTCAATCATCACTGTCTTTTTGACATTAGGAAAAACATTAGGAAAAAATAAATACAAAAAAAAATGGAGGGTGGGGTTGAAATGTTGATCTTTTCTAACTGATGTCCACAATTCTTAAAAAGCGAAAACGAAACATACAATTTGAGAAGCGTTTGTCATTGATGACCAGTTGAAACAGTTGATTCCATAAGGTCTGCCACAGACTGGCTCTCATTGATGACCAGTTTAAACAGTTGATTCCATAAGGTCTGCCACAGACTGGCTCTCATTGATGACCAGTTGAAACATTTCATTCCATAAGGTCTGCCACAGACTGGCTCTCATTGATGACCAGTTGAAACATTTCATTCCATAAGGTCTGCCACAGACTGGCTCTCATTGATGACCAGTTGAAACAGTTCATTCCATAAGGTCTGCCACAGACTGGCTCTCATTGTTGACATTTAGAACTATTACACAACATTTATTGTATGCAAGGCGTGTCTGAAGTTCGCTACCAAACTCCAACATATAAATCGAGGACCTAGTGAGGACACATAGGGCACATAATCTTTAAACAAATAATTACAATTACGTAAACCATACCTACAAGTATTTATAAGATATTGTGGAAATACGTTAAAAAAATCTAAGCCCGCAAGAAAAAAAAATAGATATAGCTAGTCTCTGGGAATTGGTTTAGATTTAGGTGTTTGTAAAAGTAAACTAGGATAGAGAACACTTCATTACTTTTAAGAGAGACAGCCCGAAGCGCAAACCACACAACCATGCAGCCCTCCCTGGAACCTTCTGTGCACACTGCATAATGACTCAACAGAGGTTCTGATTAATTGGACGAATACATTTGGACATCACTGAACTATATTGACTTGTCTCAAATGCAGACCAATAGAAAAAGTAACAACAACGATTCACAGAAAGTTTTTCTTGAAAATGTTTTCATTTCTCGACCAACTCATACTGACATTAATTTGCTTTGAAACATAATTACGTCCCTTGTGTACAATGGCCTGCCCAGTACATAAGAATATCATGATAACTTATGTATCAGCCTATCTGGTGGTTGATTGTGTTAACAGCCGATTAAGTCAGACAATGCAACAATTTCAGCTATTGTCATCTTTCATATCAAACAAAGCGAATCTTTTTGCATTATTCATTATCACTGGGGCTGGTTAGTGTATGTTCTAGCATTCACTCAGTGGCGATTAAAATATTGAAAAATGCCGAGACCAGACCTACTAGAGAGGTACAAATGTTGCCATCCGATGCCCCCAAGCGCCTCGACGTAGTTTTGGATACTTGCTGCAAACTAGACCGCAGTTTCAAATGTCAAAATGTGAAAGGATGGAGTGTTAAAAAAAATTTATATAAAATTGTCAGTCAGGGAGGATAGTTTCGATACCGTAGTACTTCAGCTAATAATCAACAAGATTAGTTTTAATATTTAGCTATTTGTAGAGCAAAGATAAAAGTGCTAGATTGTCTATAGCTAGGGTTACCGGATGTCTAGCAAAAGGAGGCCGAGACCTCCGTTTTATGATCGTGTCCTCCGTCCGGAGGGAATTAGCCTGAAGTGTGTAATTGTCCGACTTTTTCACGGTTGTTTTTTTAAAGTTTAATTTGTCTTTTTTGTGTCCTCCTAAGTTAGGATTTGTCCTCCTTTTTGTCTTTCTTTTGGAAAGTTGGTGTCTGGTTACCCTATCTATATCTATGGCAATAACTGTCAAATGTCTGTTTATCATTTTATTTCCCATTTCCATATATATATATATATCTATCTATCTATCTATATATATATATATATATATATATATATATATGTGTGTGTGTGTGTGTGTGTGTACACATAGACACACACACACCGACACAGACAGCCACACACACAAGGCGAAGTATGACTACGAATCCTTAAGGCAAAGAGTAAAATGTTTTTCAAAGAGTTGTATTAATTCTCAGAAAAACATTTGTTGTTGACAGTATTCGAAATAATTTTTGTCGTGTTCTTAAAATTGTGGAGCTCGTTGTGTTACGGCTGTGTGTTTCCAGTGGCGTAGCTATAGTGGGGCGAGGTGGAAGGAAAATTTGAAAATCTTCCGGACCCCCACTTCAAAGGGGCCCCCAAAAAAGTTTTTTTTTTACATTTAAATTTAAATATTACAAAAAAATGCAGTGCCCGAAAGAGGTCAAGCCTCTTTCATTACAGCAAAAGACAGAGAAAACGAAAGGGCGGCTGTTATTGGATACGCTGCTGAATCGGACTTAGATTTTTTGGTTATCACTGAACTATATATACTTCAAACACACACGCAGGGAAATAGAACACACAGTTTGTTTAACATAATTCATTGTTTTTATTTTTCACTCACTCCATAATAATGAAATGAATTTTCGTTTACAAATAATTGTGTCGTTAGCGTAACAATGGAAGCTCCAGTCCATAAGGTCACCAAGCTAACTTATTTATCAACTGTACTGATGTCTGATTGTATTAGCAACCAGATTTCATATATCTCTCGATAATGTCAGAAGCTGCAACAGATTCACCCATTGTCACCGTTCATATCTAACAAAACGAATCTTTTGGATTATTCATCATCACTGGGGCCGGTTTCTACATGCTGTACGCCCTAACATTCACTCAGTGGCGACTGAAATATTGATAAATGCCGAGGCCACACCTAAAAGCGAGGTACAAATATTGCCATGTCCGAACTTGTCGATTTAGTGGGGGATACAGACTGTTAAACAGCAGGCAACAGAGCAGATTCTAACGAGAGAGAGAGTGTAAAAGGGAAAATATTTATTTGGCACAGAAAGTATGTCATATCAAATTGGCACTCACAAAGAATAGTCGCAATACTGTTTACTTCAGCCACGGTCATCAAGATTAGCTTTTAGATTTGGAAGTAAAGTCAAGTGTAAAATTGGCAGCTATGGCGGATACTTCCAAATTTCTGTGGATCATTTTGATTCTGTTTTCCTCGACACGTGAAATCTTGGCTAAAAGTTTATTGAATGAAAAACAACTGGACAGGTAAGGAGTATACGAGAGTATTGAGTGATCGGATTTTGTTTATAAATGGATCATAGATACTATTTAAAGATTACAATCTCAACCACTGTCTATGCAATCGTATTGTATGATCTACACAAACTCATTGTTACAAAAAAAAAATATTCTCCTATAAATTAAAGAAAAATTACTTTCACATTTCAGGAATTATTTTTGCTTTCGTTTACATTTTAAAGACAAAATGATTCCAAATAATTTTCGTTAGGAATTATTTAAATTCGTAGAAAATAAAAGTCTTTTTTCTCTTTTTGCAAGGACAACTAAATCTGTCAATTAAGTAAAAGAAAAAAAAAAACAAAACAAGAACTTAAAATATTTTATGGCCTTTATATAAATACATATTTATTTTATAGGACATCTGAGGAAGAAAGTGCCGCCATTCTTGACCGTTTCACTAAGCTCAATGAAATTATTAGCAGAGTTAAACTACTGGGAAAAAATAATCAACAGAAACAAGGGAGAGAAAGAGGTTATGAACTAGCAGACGACAATAGAGGAAGCACTGCAGACGATTTTGAACGAGCTTCGGGCCATCTTGACACTAAAATTTCAGATTTGGTGGACAGTCTTCAAGACGTTATTGGCATGTTACGGAATGAGAAGAGCTCAGAGAATTCAGAAGGACTAAAACAACAAGAAAAAATTAAGTATAATTAACGAAGCTAATTGCACAAGTTTTGTTAACTATGTTTATTAGTCTATATGCACAACTTTTGTTTACTGCGTTTAGTTATCTAACCGTAAAATGTTTGTTGACTAGTTGCACAACTTTTGTTGAATATTTTTACTTTTTCATATGCACAACTTTTGATTACTACTTTCAGTTATCTAACTGTACAGCTTTACTACACTATGATTGCTTATCTAATTGCACAACTTTTGTTGAATATATTTTTTGTTTAGAAAATGACACCTAGACTAGCTTAAAAATAATTCAAAGTTATTCCATTTACAGATGAAGCAAGTCCATCCCAAATGTTCCTAGATTACAGCAGTAAGTCGGTATCTAAATAACTCATAGACTCTTTTCTCTTCTTTCTTTGTAATATGTTGTCCTTTTAGCGGTCACCGAAATGGGGATAGCCGCTATTAGTTTTGCGTGTTCTGTCGTCCATCCCGTTTAGATCTCGTAAACAAGAAAAGATAGTGAAAATCCGACATCATAATATTTTAGACCATTCAAAATTCTGATGCAAAGCCTACCTTTTTTTTTTGTTACAACTAATAATAGTAAGAAATACGGGATACGTTTTTTTTTAGTAAGGGAGAGAACAATTTACCATATTTTTAACACATTTATACAAACGGTTTTAGATTTTTTGTAAAAAAAAAAATTCTTTTTACAATTGTTTTGCTAAGTTGTATATATTGTCATACTAACTACTACATTTACCAAAAATAATGTAAACTTTTTTTTTAAAGAGAAAAAAAAAATCTATTTTAGTATACATATAAGTGGAATATTATTTAACACAACAATTAATAAGTAGTTTTTCATATTATCGCGTGAACTGTAGAAGAGGGAGAAAACACACGTAACACACGTAAATATAGGAATTATTTTTTTTTTTTTTTTACGTACATTTCGTTTCTTTTTCTTTGAATAAGAGATTGACTCTTTACAAAACAATGACATCAATTAGATAATCATTATAACACATCAGCTAGGCCAGGTTGACATCGAGCTTCACATTCAGATAACCCTAGTGGAAAGCGTGGTCGAGAGGCGCTTGGCTTGGCTACCTTGAAGGGGGCTCGAGGTTCGACACCCGACTCGGTCAGAGTTGTGTTTACAGAGCGCCTAAAGGTAGCACGGAAAGCCAACTCCTAGATACCCCCTCCCCCAACTGGTCACAAATGAGATTGTCCAAAAGCGCTCTGAGCATGCTATAGCGCTATATAAATACTATAATAATAACCCTTGGTCTGGTGGACCGTTGGGGCTTCACACATAATCTGTTAACATTTTTTCTCCATTCTTTTCTGTCATTTGCCTCTGATAGAATTTCATTCTGATATTCTTTCTAAAAATATTTAAAAAACTGTCTTTGTAACCTTGTTTATTCATGAATTAATTTGTGTGTAAATATGATATTAATATGATTTTTGTATGCACATTCTGCTATTCTTAAACAACACAAATATTTTCTTGATTCCATGATCACCACAACACAGACAAGCTTGACCAATGCATCAGTGATCTCCAAACCATATCAAGTCGTGGAGAAGATGGTCAGAGATTAAAACGAGGTAAGTAGGATTAATAGAAAATAATTTTACAATTTAAAATATGTGACATTTTATGCAACAGATCTTTCGTGAGGCATGTGGAAAGGGGTGGCTGGAGAAATAAAGGTATCTGGGTGATCGCTTTTTAAATGCATTTATAAAAACATTATATATATATATATATATATATATATATATATATATATATGTGTGTGTATATGTACTAATTACTTTGGATCAGTCATGTAGTTGATAATAGATCTCGAATAACAATAATAAATCTGTGTGATTACAAATGTTTTCGTTTAGCGCAATTTCATGCTTTTAGTATTCTCAGTACGTTATGATCCTTTCCCTTGTCTGGACCGGTTGGGGTAAGGGTGGGGAAGAAAGAAGAGTGCAGTCGAAAAGCCAGGGTCAAAATTTGAAAATCTCCCCCGGCCCAATCTTGAAGGGCCCCTAAACAGACCAAGCCGTACCCTTCTCTGGGAAACTAAAATCCCTTGGTACGCCACTGCAAGAGTGTATCTGGTTGGATTTTACAATAATTTTCTTTTTAATTACGTTTACAAAAAATAAAAAGAAAACTTAAAAATTGGGCTAACGACATGAATTTGAACTTAGGGATTAAGCCTCACCAAGCTGACACCTTTCCCATTGTGCTAGTGAAGTGCTTATTATAATAGAAGATTTTGTATTTATCTATTTTTAGTTTTAAATTTTAAAGTGGTGACGAATAAAGGGAACTTATTCAGCTTATACAAAAACATCAGCAAATATGATTTCTTTCCTTTGTTTAATACCGAAAAAATAATTAGTAAACAATAGTTAATTAACTACTTTTTTTTCTTATTGATTTTTATTCGTACACATTATTTGTCACTAACTCCAGGAATAACCTATTTTAAGGTTCAATAAACGTCTTACGAAAGAATGAATTGTAAGAATGTAATGAAGATTAATTATACACACACATAAACACACACACAAACATATATATATATATATATATATTTGGCTCGGAGGGGGAGAAAAAAATCCCCCCACCTCCTCAAATAAAAAATCCTGGCTACTCCCATGTAGTCAATTAATTTAGTTAAAATAAAAACTTGACGTGGTGTGATCTAACGTCGTATGAGGTTTGTGGAAAATGCCTCTGACAGAATGAATTGCGTGTAGCAAGAACCAGAAGCCTGGCAAGGAGGAAAACGCAGAGAAGGACGTCCCCTAGAACCAGGTGCTGCATGCACCTTGTGGACATTTAGTCTGAGAACGCCCGCTGGGAAGAGAGTGCAGACAGTGCTGATCACCAACTATCTATGGAGACAGCTCGCCACCCAACGCCCCAAACGACGCAGTGTGATCCAAGTCGAGATTTAAAAAGTAAAATAAAGTTTTCCTTTCAGACCTTGTGTTATGCTCCAATCAGAACTATGCCATCACATGCGAGTTCCCACAGCTGCTCGGTTTTACAGACGCTCTTGAAATAACTAATTGTCATGTGGCCAGCGCAATGACCATCCGCCTTTAATTTCCCAAACTAAAGTCAGGTACCCATTAGTGATGGGTGGATTCAGGTGCTCCCTAAAAATCCCGAAATTCAAAATGCCAGTCTTCACCGAGATTCGAAACCAGGACCACGGTTTCGGAAGCCAAGCGCTTAACCACTCAACCACCGCTCCCCAAAGTGGAGATATGGGTAATTTTTAATATATTCATATTTTCATTCTTATACAATTTCTCCTGTTGTAACTCACCAGGTCCTGCAAGATTGTGTGAATCAAGTGGTGGTGGTAACAGTAGAAGGGTAAACTTACATTCTTTGTTTTCTTTTTACTTTTATAATTTAAATAGTTTACTTCAATGAGTAGGTGGCATAGTTACTTTGAATGGCAGACAATCTATTTTGATATAATTATTTCAAATAATTCAATATATATATATTTAACTGTTAATTATTCCTATGCAAGGACAAATATACTTTGTAGCAGTTACTTCCCACTACAAATTCCCACTACAAGCTCTCTGTACAACTCCAAGTTCTGAGTTTACTAGCTCAAGTTCTAACTAACTCACATTAACAAAAATCAGACCGTAAAGACTTTTTTCTCCCCCCTCCCCCTTTTACTTTCCACATGTACCTTTACAAACACATGTCACGTGGACACTTCGCGTATCACAGTCATCCACCCGTATCGTACCAACAAACATCTTTCTCTCATCCAGAGATTGACACGTACGCTCTTATGTCTCTCCTGCCTCCACACTATATATATATAATGTTTTTAATGTTATACAGAACTTGATATTGTTACGACTTTAGAGTAGACTGAAGAAAGTTAACTCACCGATTGTCAGGTCGCCGATATCCTTCTGGTTGCAGAAGCACAATCCACTACGAACAGTCAATAATCCAAGTCATAGAAATAATTTCACAGTTCTACTAATCAAATGTACACACAACTATTCACAAAAACCGATTCAAGAAAAACAATCCTCCGTTGAAAAATCCCTCCCCGATCATAACTCTCGTTACTTTACACATCAACACACTCGCTCAGGTCTGTTTCGCCTCCAAACATAAACAAAATTTAAAAAGTTCTCACGTGGGAAAAAATGGTCAGTAGGGGGGGAACAAGTTTACAACAATATGAACTTTCAAACTTTAATGATAAATTGACAAGTTCCTTTAAAGAGTTGAATGAAAGAAAAACTTAAAAAATTATTTTTTTTATATAAAAACAATATCTCCTTTATACATCTTATACAGCAGGAAATGTAAACAATTATTGAATTTTGCATTCATTATTTTCATTTTGAATTAATACTAAATAACCCCGTTTATTTTTTTCTCTCGAAATTTAAACTTTGCGGAACAAACAAAAAAGTGCTGATGAGGAACGGCGCAACAGGTAAGTTTTACATTTTTTTAAATGTTCCAGCTAGACGACTCCTCTTAATGCGGAACGATAGGCTCATCTGCAAAAAAGCATAGATTTTCACCAGATCTAGTAGAAAATACCCAACCCTGGAATCACTGAAAAAATATATTTAGAGTAAGATTATAAAAAATAAAATATTTTTGTGATGATCTCTTACCCTACTATAAATTACTATAAATTATATCTACCATAACAGCTTGTCTGAAAATGGATGGAGTTTTTAAGAATCTGTTTATAAAGAGCAAAAAATATTTTCTAATCAACATAGGTTTTTTTGTCTGAAAATTTTGTTTTACAATACTGTGCATGATGCGCGGAGAGAATGCGCAAAGACCCTACTGTTCCTTTAGTATAGTTCCATGAGTGAACCATTACAAAACAAGAGATGAATAAAATGAGAAAATATGGTACGCCATTCGCTTCCTAAAGGACGTTTTGATTGATTTTAAAAAATATGTTTTCTATGTTCCATATAGATCTATTCGTTATTTCAAATATTTATATCGTCATTTACACTCGATCTTCTGTTAAACATTTCCAGGCAGTGGCGTAGCATCCATGACCCGATAGGGGTTCAATGAACCCGGGCTACTAACAATTAGAGGCCCACAGCATGAGCCCTTAAAGATGACATCAAATAGGGAAAACAATAAATAAAACAAGTGCACTTTTGTAAATAATGATGTCTTAAAAAGGGATCTAAAAACACCTTTCAATGTTTTTAAGGTTATACAGAACTTGATATGAACTTCACAACTTTAACCCGTGTTTCCAGCTAGAGTCCGTGCTGGGACTGTAAGGGTTTGCTTTCATTAGATTTAGTGTAATGGTGGATAGCCCTCATGATGTGTCCACGTATTTTACCGAAGTATCGATGTCATTGTTTCTCATTTACTTGAAACATTTCCTGGCATAAAACATTGTCAACATGTTTTACTCATTAATGGCCAGCTTCATTTCAAGAGCAAAAGATAATGATTTATATGATGCCAACATTCTTTTAGTCTCATTTGGACCAGATAATATTGCATTGGAAATAGTTCAGAGATACAATCCTTCAAATAAACCTTCCATGTTTAATACGAGATTAGACTTTTTAAAAAATACCTGACAACTACATTTTATCATCAAGTTTTACAAGCATTTCTCTCTTTACCAATGAGGTGGCTAAGCGGTAAAGCGCTTGGCTTCTGAACTAGAAATCCCAGGGGCAAATCCTCGTGAATTCTGGAATTTTTAATTTCGGGATCATTGGGCACCTTTAAGTCCTTCCAGCTCTAATGGGTACATGACATTAGTTGGGGAAATGTAAAGGCGGTTGGTCGTTGTGCTGTCCACATGAAGCCCTCGTTAACCGTAGGCCACATCTTCTGCCCTATTGACCACAAGTTCTGAAAGGGAACTTTTTTTTCTCCCTTCGATACTTTATTCACCAGAGCGGTCATTCTCGAAGTTTCGATTGATCAAATATTATTGAAGATTTATTTTTGAAGCAGAGCAGTTTGGCTACACTTGGTGTTCTTTCATATGTGCGCGAAACAGCCACAAGCTTAGAAACCGATAAGTTAAAACTTTGCTACTTAAGAGGCCAAAATTAAGCAATTATACTAATTAAATGTTACACTACTTACTTTTCCATAATAGACATATAAGTAGAGAATAGCTTTTATTGATATTTAATGGACGTGTTTTGTTTTTTTTTGTAATGCAAATATGTATAAGAGGGGGGGGGGGAAATCATAACACACGTGTTTGTAAATTTGAAAACACATTTAAGTCGTTTGACACTGTCATGAAGTTTGACAAACACTGACTTTTAAGACAAGTACGGAGTTCTTTACTGAATCATACGTAATGATATTGTTACTTATTAAAAAAAAAAAAGTACTATCATTAAGTTGGAAAGTCTCTTAGTAAATGTACCCGCTATATTCAGATTGCTCATTTTATTTTATCACACAATTAATTTTTCTTAATGGGGGTTGGGGTGGAAACCGGGGAAGCGCGTACCTTGCTACGCCACTGTCCAGGTCCTGTTCGAAATGATTCTTTTGGTAGTCCTAACGGTTAATGAAGTAAACATTTTGATCTACTTTTTACTTTGTAATTAAAATCGACTGCCTACGCTCTCGTGTATCTCTCGTGAATTTTTTTTTGTATCTTTTTCTCATCTCGGTCGATCAATCAATAGATTAGATAGATAGATAGATAGATAGATAGATAGATAGATAGATAGATAGATAGATAGATAGATGATAAATGATAGATAGATAGATAGATAGATAGATAGATAGATAGATAGATGATAAATGATAGATAGATAGATAAATAGATAAATAGATAAATAGATAAATAGATAAATAGATAAATAGATAAATAGATAAATAGATAAATAGATAAATAGATAAATAGATAAGATAGATAGATAGGTAGATAAATAGATAGATAGATAGATAGATAGATAGATAGATAGATAGATAGATAGATAGATAGATAGATAGATAGATAGATAGATAGATAGCTAGATAGATAGATAGATAGATAGATAGATTCGAATTGCTCATTTTATTTTATCACACAATTAATTAATAGATAGATACATAGATAATCTAAAAGTTATAAATACATAGAAAAAAATTCTAATCAGTTTTTTCCTTTTTTTTCCAGACAGAATGTCAAACAGAACATTGACAAGAACAAAGAGACAAAAAGCTCAAATGTATTGGCATCACTGACATAGATATATTTTAAAACGTAGAAATAAAATAAATAACATAACAATAAAGTTTTAAAATTGTTATGTATTACATGTCCATTACTGTCCATACATTTGTTTTTGTTATGTCATCAAGTTTGCTTTATTTTTTGATCGTCTGATGTGACTATAATAGCCAGGTATAAACATTTTTTTCAAAATTGTTTTTTTGTTAACCTAAGGCAGGGGTTCTCAACCTATGGGTCGCGACCCACTTAGGAGTCGATTGACGATTTGCCAGGGGTCGCCTTAGACCATCAAAAATATGGATTGTTATTTGTCTATTCTTGTATTGTTGTATGTGTGTGTGGGAAGGGGGGTCGGGGTCGTGGCAGAGTGGGGGATTGTAAAAAGGGGTCGCTGAGCTTAAAAGGTTGAGAACCGCGGACCTACTGTCAAATCAGTCTTTCGATCCCTTCTTTGAGGTCTAAGGTCATCTATACAATAAGTAGTCTCAGGAATTCGGGCCGATGATGATCCTTCATCCCAAACGGAACAATGAGATAGACTATGAGTGCCATTCACGCTGTTTTCCTAGACTGAGATTAGCTATAAAAGAAAGAAAATAGTCACAAAAACAATAATCAAATGTTATGATTTTTTTTATAAAAAGGAAAACTAAAAGCAAAAGCACCATCTGCCACTCTGTTTTCAAAAGGATAGCTTCTCCTATCCTGCTCTCAAAGTGATATCTCCATCCGCTTCCAAATCCCAAAGCGATAGCTCCACCTACCATCCTGTTCTCAAAGAGATAGCTCCACCTACCATCCTGTTCTCAAAGCGATAGCTCCACCTACCATCCTGTTCTTAAAGCGATAGCTTTACCTACCAGCCTGTTCTCAAAGCGATAGCTCCACCTACATCCTGTTCTCAAAGCGATAGCTCCACCTACATCCTGTTCTCAAAGCGGTAGCTAGCTCCACCTACCATCTTGTTCTCAAAGCAATAGCTCCACCTACTATCTTGTTCTCAAAGCGATAGCTCCACCTACATCCTGTTCTCAAAGCGATAGCTCCACCCTGCTCCTGATCTCAAGGTGAATGCTCTACCTACCATCCTGCTGTCAGGGAGAAAGCTCAACTAGTCATACGCTTAAACAACACATTATCTCCATTTTTCGGTGAACGAAAAAAGTTGTTATGTCACGCAGGGGAGCACTGGTTATTTGGGCATCCGGCAAATGCGTCAGTGGGGTTGCCGAATGGCCACTTTGAATTACAAAAAGTACCTTTCATAAAAGAACTTTACAGATTTTACTGTGTAATACAAAACACATTGTCTCGTAATAATGGAATCACTCACATATATCCATAAATAATTTAATACCATATTACTGGTGATTTACATGCCTCTATATCTACACTATATATACATGGCTCCGCGATATGGAAGCAGTTGCCAAGCAGTTGGGCAAAACATAGGGACAGTTCAAGAGACCCCACCAAGACCGAGTTAGTGATTACGCAAGTGTGCGAAATTTTAGCTTGATTAAAGATTGAGTGTCTGAAAAATAACGAGTACACACTTTTTACCAGACAGACAGACAGACAGTGTGAGTGGATATAAGCTTTGTAAAAACAAACCAGAAAGTTAGCAGTTAATTGTGTATCATCGTGTTTATTATAATCTTTAGTCCATTAGGCATGTTGGCTGAGTGGGACATTTCTTGGCTTTCAAATTGTAGGGTACAGTCAGGGGAGGACTAAGTACCTAAATCCGTCCTGGTATTTCTTCCTGTCAGCCTACATAGTGGCTGCCATCTGATAGGTATCCATTTGTACCAGTCGTCATAATAAGAAATGGATGATAAAGCTTCAAAGACTGATCTCGAGCATGAGTTAGTTGACCTAACATCTTGTATTCCTAAAATAAAAATTGATTTAGTGGCACTTTGAAATCTTAAAAAAAATATCTACAGTACAATTGTAATTTTAATGAGGCCAAAAAAAAAACAACAAAACTTTATTACTAAATTTTTAAATGATTTGAAATACTTAAACATTACACTTGATAACAGAGAGACATAAAAACGTATTCCTTCCTTATCCATCAACAGACTAGTCCATGAAACATCGTTTATGATTGTGTTCTAATCAATTTCTTGTCGAATGTCGTTATCAATAACCATCAACATGAAGAGGGAATATATAAAATCATGTAAGGACTTATTTTCATTAAAAGTGTTCCTATTGTCGGCGACCACACGGCCCATTCTATTCCAGTCCACTGGGCATTGGCCCGAAAGCCTATATAACAAGTCACCCCTGGGTAGAATTTCGGTGAAGATGTAAATTTTAAAGTTCAGGATTTTTATGGGGATAACTGAGACCTCCTCATTCTAAGGATAATCTGACATCAGTTGAGAAAAGTAAAGGCGAATTGTGGTTGTGCTGGCCACGTGACATCCTCGTCAACTGTTGTTCACATGTGACCTTTACATCACCAGCCCCATAGATCGAAAAATCTAAAAGAGATTTAAAAAAAAAAATCTTCTAAACCAACTCTATGTGGTCAGTGTATTATATATGCCCTTAGAGAGTCTTTTGTTCTGGGAACAAGCTTAAATGTTTTTTTAAATTGAGTTTATTATGATAGTAACACAAACAAATGCCAACTTCTCGCTGACAAGCCTTTGTAGCGAGGTATGTAGAAGTTTATCTGCCGCTCCTTTATTGTCCAGCTTTACAAGTGTAGGTGTTTGATAAATTCAGTTTATTTTGATAGCTGTATAAACAAATCTCCCCGTCTTTCTAATGAGCAGGTATTGTGCACTGAAGCTGACAGGACTACAATGACCGCCGCAATCTTTTGTTCCTTCGGTAGTGACCGCGATGACGTTAGACGTCGCCTTTGACACTTGGTCTTTTGTTCTCTTATCTTACCGCTCTATGACATGAGGATTGGTCAGTTCGGTCGGGGAGAAAAAATATAGGAGGTGACGTGGACAAAAAGACACTGCGATATAAAGCGTGACAGATTTCTGGTCATCCATATCACAAAGTTGCTTCGCAATACAACATATAGTGTGGAATTATTGATGTGGTTTCTTAAAAACGAAAATAAGTGTACTTGTTTAGTGACCAACAGACTCTTAAACTTTAAAGACTTGTTTAGTGAACAGCTTCTGAAATAATCTGGTAAGTAGATTTTTTTCCCTTATAATTCTTTTAAAAAACTTAAACTTATTTACTTTTGCTTTGGCATCCGCATTTCCATAATAGAGACATTTTTTTTCCTAAATTAAAAAAATAATTTCTACCACCTAAACCTCTCGATATATGTCTACTTAAAGTAAGAAATATAAACATAAAGTCATCCACCCACTCCCGATATATAAGTGTTACAACAGATTGTTCCAAAGTCTGTAAGATTGTGAGCAAATGAAATGCAAGGCATTAGATTTATTTCAAGTCTTTTTTTTTTATTCAATTTTGAAAGTTTTAAAAATTATATAAATAAAAATATAAATTTCTAAAAAAAATATAAGCATTCATTTCGTTTGCTACGTAAAGTAATGACTATCATCCAGTAATTGTTTATTTTTGGACTTTTTATATCTAATAGATCATTAGACGAGCCTTTAACTAATTTACTAAATGGTTCTTAAGTGAAGGTTACATTAGTCATTTATTGGTACAAATAATGTTCTAGCCATTTTTTTTTTGATGATTTCATAAAATGTGTATTGGTGTCTTACCATTAGGGATTAAAAAAGAATCATTTAAAATAGGCGTAGAATTTATATAAAATATTTATGAAATTTATGTTATTATTTTTATGCAATTTAAAAGTGTTTTGATGTAGTAGAGTGTACACGTATTTTTATTATTAATTAATTAATTATTATAATAATTTTTTTTTCACAGAAAATATCATGGAGAAAAGTATTTGCTCAACACCGCCCAAATCTAAAGCCATGAAAAGAGAGTTTGATGCTTCAGATAAGTAAGTCACTTTTGTAATCGAAACCCAGTCTTAAAAAAGAGAAGAATATAGGCTTTGAAGCTGCAATTTCTATGTATCTATCTATCTATATATCTATCTATGTATCTATCTATGTATCTATGCATCTATGTATCTATCTATGTATCTATGCATCTATGTATCTATCTATCTATCTATCTATCTATCTATCTATCTATCTATCTATCTATCTATCTATCTATCTATCTATCTATCTATCTATCTATCTATCTGTCTGTCTGTCTGTCTGTCTGTCTTGCTTTTCTATATTGCAACTGTCATGTTTATGTTATTCACATTCACGGAGGTTATAGTCCACATCTTCTATGTAACAGTTGGGGGGGGGGGCGGAAGGCGGTGCTCATTATTTAGGGCTGCTCTCCCCTAACACAAACAACTCACTCACAAGTCTTGATTTGCACTCGAGCATCTAGATCTGTGGCATAGGGGTTTTAAAAGCATGTTTAGAAATACTATCTTATAGAAGCACTTTATACTAGATAACGATTTACTGCTTTAATTTAAATGTCTATATCCAATTACCGCCTTTAGATGTGTAGTATGTATAACTATTTATTATAACCCTTTGTACTATTATATCAATGTCTATTTAAATTTTAATACATTTATGCTCTTTGTTTCTTCTCCAGTGAAAAGAGATATCAGGATAACTTAAAGAGTGTGAAGAAGAGTCTATTCTCAGCCATTGAACATAGAGATCACGTGGCCTTCGCCAAAATCATTGAGACACAGATCCACGTGACAACGTGCAGTGGCAGAAAGATTATCCAGAAGGTTTTCATGAAAGCTTGTCATGCAGGCGACATAAACATCGTCCGATTTCTGCTCCGTAAAGGAGCTGACGTCAACGAGGCGTCCAGCGATGACATCTCGCCTCTCATGGCTGCTGTTCTGTCTAACTCTTTCGATACTGTTGAATTCTTACTTGAATGTAGAGCTACAGTCAAAACTCAAATAAAACCTACACAAGACAGTGTACTACATATGGCACTGAAGAGAGGATTTCGCCATAGCAATGTCTTAGGTTCAGAAAAATGGGACCCTAAATTTTTTATTGACACCAAAATAATCAAACTTTTAATTGACAACGGAGCTTTAGTTAATCAGAAATGTGCAGATGGTTACCTGCCCTTGTCACTTGCTGCCTCTTCCAACAGGGATGCAGTCATCACTCACCTCATTAAGAAAGGCGCTGATGTCAATGGCGTGGACAGTAAGTATGGGATGACTCCCTTGATGTACGCAGCTATTGCAGGCAATGTCTACACCATGAGACAGCTGCTAAAGTATAACGCAGATTTGGACATTACAGACAAATGGGACTATTCGGCTCTCATGTTGGCTGCTCAGTTCAAAAAGTATTTAGTTGTCTTAGCATTAATTGAAGAGGGCGCTGATGTCAACAAGGTCAGTGGCTTTGACGGAAAGAGCGCCCTAATTTTGGCTACAGAGTGTAATTGTTGTGACACAATTAATATTCTACTGGAACTCGGCGCAGACGTGAACTACAGAAAGCCAATCCACAATCGTGGGACGACTGCATTGATGATAGCCGCCAAAAATGGTTTCAAAGATGCTGTTGACACTTTACTCTACTACAATGCAGATGTTGACCTGAGAGACGAGGATGGAAAGACAGCTGTGTGTTTGTGTTCAGATGATGAGATTGTTGAAATGATAAACATGTCACAATAGATAATTTGTTGTTGTATATATTCTAAGTATTATATTGTTGTTTTTTTTTACATGTATAACAAACACTAACAGACACATGATGGTACAAACATATTCTAAGATGCATTATAACACAATTTCCTATGTTTTATTTCTATGTCATTGTTTTATTGTATTTTTGCTAATGTAGTAATGAATAAAATAATTTAAAAAAAAAAACACAATAATTTCTTTTTTTTTTTTGCAAGCTTTTATCTATTTTTTTTAATTTCCACATTAAACTATTAATGCAACGCCCAAAATTCATAGAAGTTTCCCTTTCAGATGTTTTGGTCTATAGGGCAGATGATGTAAAGGCCATTTGATTTAGAGAATTAGATACAATTTATAGCCCGTACTTATTACCTGGGTCAGGCTTGATGTGGAGGGAAAACTCACGAGATTGAAGTGATCAAAATGTCAAGACCTTTTCCACTGTCAGTGGCAATTTTTACAATTTTTATAGTCTGCAATATAAGTATTGTTATCGTACAACACAGGAATTGTTTGAGCCATCTTTTTTAACAGTTTTAAAACATAGAGGCAGGTATTCTAAAAGTAGATCAATGCATTTCTAAAAACTACAAGCATTTTCAAAGAAATATGGACAATAATTTAATAACTACCTTGCGGCCTATTTTTCTTAAGTTGCTACACAATTCTAAATCATTAAACACAAACGATAATGCAAAAAAAAAAAAAATAATAATAAAAAAAAAAATAAAACAAAAAAAAAAATAATAAAATAATATAAAAAAGTATAATTTTATAGTTACAACAAATTTTTGTTGTTATTTGCGTGTCAATTGTCGTCATCCATATTTTCATCTTAATCGCAAATTAATCTTCAAAGATTGCCTATTACCATTAACCCTCCCTCCTTACACCCTTTGTACAAAAAAAAATATAATGAAATTTAGTAGATTTTTCTTTTCTACTTTTGACAAAGCTTATACACATTATGTTCAAGTTACCGCTTCCACTTGTTAATCTCGGCTCAAGTTGAAACTTTGAACTATTATTCATTGTCACTAACAGAAGACGAATCATTAAAAAAAAAGCTAATTAAGTAATTAACTTGTAGTAATTAAATAATTAGTTTTATTTGATATCAAATAGGGAAAAAACTATTTTTATTAACGATACATATGGATGCAAATATGCAGCTTTATTTTTAAAGAAATAATTTTGCTAAAAAAAAGTAAATTTGTATCAAACGTTTTAGATCCGTCGAAACCGGCAACGAAGTTTTTTTGTACAAATTTAATCTATAATTTAAATAATCTAATGATACTATAGCTCAGACTTAAATTTTACTTTAAATTTAAAATTTAACTTAACAAAACAGTAATTTCGGTGGAATAGATATGGAAAATAGATACTATAAAACTTGCAAAATTAAAAGAAAACTGCCAGCATAGTTTATAACACAGTCCATTTGTATAAGCCTTGAAAGAAGCTACAATGCTAACTGTAAGCAGTCACACACACATACACCATTTTTTTATAGGAAACCTCAGATTTTGCGCTATTCAATTTTAGCTTTATCATCATAGGAATCCTTGGGCCTTAGGCCTCTTGTCTTTGCCTCTTTTTTGATGTGGTTGGAGACACTGACAGCCAGGTTATGTAAATTAAGAGGTAAATCCATAAATTGCAAAATTGTTATAAATGTGGTGTACAGAATATGAATAATCATGTAATTTATTGAGCGCTGTTAACAAACAAAGGCGTTGTGATAACATAACAAACATAAACACGAGAGTTAAAATGACAAACTAATTTTAAAAAAGTTTTAAACAGATAGGTCTTAATGTTTTTATTTTTTGAAATGTAGTGTAGCATGTTGTCTGTCTGAGATCAATGGGGAGTGCGTTCCAAACCTCTGCTCAGTGCTCTGCAAAAAACAAGTCCATTGAGCGCAATGTTATCTGGAGGACATATGGACTGGTCAGCTGGTTGAGATACAAGGGCATCAGCAAAATACGGAACTAGAAATAAAATAAATATTTTAATAAATCCTATAGATTAGTGGTTCATTCACAAGAGTGTAGAGTTATTAAGCTCTGTGACACTTGTGACACAAAGTACATTTTTATTTATTTCGTAACAGTAATTCTACTTTTCTACTTTCTTTGTTGTTTTTTTCTCCCAAATCTTTTCCAAACTTTCTCTTTTAAGTTTCTGGCGTTTTTACTACGTTTCATAACGTTTTCAACATATTTCTTTAATTGCGGAGTCTGGGAGCGCATGAGACGCCCTGACCGCAACTCCTCGTAATGGAGGCTGTCAATAGCATAGTGCCGGAAATATATATATATATATATATATATATATATATATATATATATATATATATATATATATATATATATTTCTATTTCTCACGGCTTTGGCCAAATTTTGACTTACGGTGACTGCGGGGAAGAAGACGAAACCGTGCCTCAGATTCTTTTTGACTGCCCCAGACTTTTTGATCTCCGTCTCGACAGGTCTGGGAAGCCAAAAATTCTAAATCTGTATGGTGACATGTATGCATTAAGCAAAACTGCAACAACTTATACCACCACATTAATCAAGCACAATTTCTATCCGCTGCTCGATGCCATACAAAAAAAGTAACTATCAATATTAAATTAAGTAACTTTTTTTTTACATTGAATCTTGAGTTGTCTAGTAGAAGAAATAATTGTGCACAATTTCAACTTATGCGAGACTGGGTGTGGAAGATATATCGTGAACAAACTCTTTTTAGCACACCTGCAGACGGACACAATGAGATGATATAAGTTTTGTAAAACCATGTTTACTTGGAAAATACCAAAGAAATCTTTAAAAAATCATAGATTGCACGATTTTTTTTTACTTAAATGTGGGATGGAAGAGGGACTGACAAAATCATTTGAAACACTGAAATTCGCCATTTAGATAAAATAAAAAGGTTACAAAGACAGTGTGTGGAAACACAAACTCAAAATCGGCCTCAGGCAGATAAAATAACAGGTTTCAATATTTTCAGAAAGAATATCAGAATAAAATTCTATCAAAGGAAAATGAGAGATAAAAATGGAGAAAAAAAAGTTGATAGATCTTGTGTGGTGCCCCAAATGCCCAGAAGACAAAAGGATAGGTGAAAGTAAAGGTGAAGTTAAATGTAAACCTGGCCTTAAATATGTCATATAAGAATTAAAAATTGATCTAATTGTTCTGTAATGGGTCAATCTCTTATTTAAAGCCTCTATAAGTGGAACATGCCGCTAAAAAAAATTCTCCCCTTCCTTTAGTTCAGTGTTTTATGTCTAAAGGACCGCGCTGCAGTTCAAGCGATAATATGAAAAAAAAAACACTAATTAATTGTTGTTTTAATTTGTTTTTCTTATATCCATACTAAATATATTTTTTTCCTTAAAAAAGTAAACATTTTGTTTTGTGAATGTAATAGTTAATATGACAAAACTTCATCATCATCACATCATCGTTCCTTTAAGTTCCTCATGGAATATAGGGCCTCGACAAAAACACGCCACCCTCCACGGTCTCACGCTAGTTTTTTGATGGTTTCCCAGCTCTTCCCGGTCTTCTCTACTTGAAGAAGCAGAGAAGACCGGGATGACAAAACTTACTTAAATTTAAAAAAAATTGCAAAATAATTTTTAAAAAAAAAGTCCTCTCCCTTACTAAATAGCATCCCTTGTTTGTTACTATTAATATTGAATAGTTGTAAAAATAAAGAGGGTGTATTTTTCATTAAAAAAAACTAATTGCATAGTTTATTTTAAAAAACTATTTTTTTGCTTTCAAAACAGAATATTTAGCCTTTGCATTAGAGCTTTGAATGGTCTAAAATATCATAATGTCGGATTTTCAATATCTTTTCCAGTTTATGAGATCTAGACTGGACGGATGGACGGACAGACCACACACACACACACACACACAAATAGCGTCTAAAGAAAAAGAGTTTGAAAAACAAAATGAAAATTACTTTTACAAAGCAAGGTCGTAAAAATATTTTTTTCAAGAATAAATACAAAGAAATCCTAAAGTTAGTCTTCATCAACATGACGTAGTTTAGAAACAAATGTATTTTCTTATTATTAAATTTGTACTTGTAAACTTTATTGATTTTTGAAACGTTGGCCATTAAATAAACCAAAGTCTTATAACTTTCAAATTTTGCAATGGTGATATTTTATTTTCGGTGAATAATTTCATTTTTAAAAAAATTCATTGGAAATTTTAATTTAAAATATTTGGTTTTGTAAAGGAAAAAAAAACCCTATGTACTTGACACGGTGTGTGCGTGGCTTCAATGATTTCGTTTCATTGTTTTAGTATGTGTTTGATAAACCCACTTTATTTATTTAGCTGCGTAAACAAATGTCAACTTGATGTGTACCATGATATGGTAGAAATATTGTTTTTATGTCACAACTTCTAATGTCCGCGGTTCGAAACTTCTGCTTTTGATTAATGCGGTTTATTTAGATAACTACATAAACAAATCTTCCCATTTTTTTTTTTTGGGGGGGGGGGGGGGGCAAGTATTGCAATGGATTTCAATAACCGCCGCCATCTTTTGTTCTTTGAGTTGTGACCGCGGTAATGACGTTGGATCGGTCACTTAGGCTTTTGTTGTCTTATCTTACCGCTCTATGACATGAGGATTGGTCAGTTTGGTCAGGGGGATTTAATTCAGGGTGTGACGTAGACAAAGGGCTCTTCAATATAAAACGAGACAGACTTCTGGACTTTCACATCGTCAGTTTTCCTTGCGCTTGTAGTGTTCAGTTGCTGTAATTTGTTGTTAATTTAGACGTTTTCTTGATTGGTGATAATTAGGATTTTCAACATTAAATAATTAAACTGGTAAGTAGAATATTTTTTTTATTTATGTTATCTTTTTTTTTTTTTTGCTAAACAGCTTTGTATTTTTATTTAAGTGACAAAAATATATCTAAATATCATTGAAATATTTCTATCTCGTACATTATTGTCCAATAGTCACGATATAGACATTTTTTTTTCATGTAAGTCAAACAAAGTAATGCGCATTTTTTCCATTCACTCCTACAAGTCTTTGTTCAGATCTTATTTTTACAATGTTCATTAGACTGTAGAGAGTAGGCATTAGGTCGATTGCTCCAATCGGGCCTATAACTATCAGTCATGGCTCTTGTCACAGGCTTTAAATGGTGTAGGACTAAAAGGGAGAACATCTTTAGTTTAGGCCTGTCGTACAATTGATAGAACTTTAATGAAGACTACTATTGTGTTTGAGTTGCTTCCTACGCATGCTGTATAGCAAATGTTTCTATAATGATCTAATTAGTAGTAATTGGGCCCCACAATTCGTAAGTTCGGCTCGATTTCCCCTCCTCCCCCCCAACGAGTACAAAAAAATATAAAACATTAGCTTCATTTCATAAAATTATTTTATTTTCTTAAATTTTAGTTTTAAAAAAATGTATTAATAAAAGATTTTTTAAAAATTATGAAATCAAAATTTTACCATTCATTTGGTTTATATATTTTACTAAGTAATAGAAAATGGCTGAAGTCAAGTAATCGTATATTTGCACAGGACAAGCTTAGGTCACTACGTAATTTGTTTTTTTAAGTACATGTTACATCATGACTCTAAATATAGTTGTAACTGTTTTTTTTTTTTGTTCATTTGAAAGTAAAAAAAATTTGTTGTTTTGTTACTGTAAATTTAACAAATTTAAGTTCTACTTGAGCTTTAGGGATCTACAAAATATCAAACAAATTAGGCATAAACTTAAAAATAAATTATCACACAATATATATAGAAATGTAAAAACACACACACACACACACAAAAATCAAATACATATATATTAAATATTTAGAAATAAAATGTCTTTTATGTAGTATTGTAATGTACATTTATTTATTTTTGGCAGATAATATCATGGAGAAAAGTGATTGCTCAACATCGCCTAAGTCTAAAGCCACGAAAAGAGAATTGGATGCCTCAGACAAGTAAGTTTGGTTTCTTATGAAAGCTCAGTCTTAAAATAGGAAAACATAAAAATAATGTGTAACATTGTCTATTGATACAAATATCCAATTTCAATAATGGGATGAGAGACCAAGCATCCTTATTTTTTGCTCTCTCTTTTATCTATATCAAATAGTTCTTTATTTAGAAACTTTACCAATAAATTTGTCAGACATGTCAACATTTTTCTAATTATATTGCCATTTTATAAAACTTCTTACTTTTTTTAAAGCATTAATTGAGTTAATTTAAAAAAATACACTTTTCAAGTTGGTGCAATGCACCGTTTTTTTTTTTAAATTAAACAAATAAAAAAAGAAACACTAATTTTTCTTTTAATTTAACAATCTCTAAAAATATGTGTTTTCTTCTCTTGTGTTAGTTTAGTCATGTATGCTCAAGACTTTTTAGAAACATTAGCTATACTTAAAAGCTATACTCAGAAAAAGCTGAAATAGTATATCTACCAAACGTCTATATAACTAAACAAAGTTGGCCAATTATCTTACAAAGAGCTCAATAAAAAAACAATGATTTAATCTCAGCTTTTATAATTATATAATTAAAAAAATATTAACACAAACATTTTATAAGATTATATCAAAACCTGTTTAATGTATTTTAAAATTAAATTTTTCTTTCCAGTGAAAAAATTTTTCGTAAGAACGCAAAGAATGTGCAGAAAAGTTTATTCTCTGCCATTGAAAGTAGAGATCACGTGGCCTTTGCCAAAATCATTGATACTCAGATTCACGTGTCACATTGCAGTTGCAGAAAGATTATCCAGAAGGTTTTCATGAAAGCTTGTGAGGCAGGCGACATAAACATCGTCCGATTTCTGCTCCGTAAAGGAGCTGACGTCAATGAGTCCAGAAAGGGCATGACGCCTATCATGGCTGCAGTCCTGTCTAACTCTTACGACACGGTTGAATTCTTGCTCGAATGTAGAGCTAAGGTGAAAACTCAAACAAAACCAAAAAAAGAAAGCGTACTCAATATGGCGCTAAAGAGAGAATTTTACGATAGCAACAATATAGGTTCAGAAAAATGGGACCCCAGCTTCTTTATTGACACCAAAATAATCAAACTTTTAATTGACAATGGAGCGTCAGTGAACCAGAAATGTAAAGACGGCTACCTGCCCTTGTCACTCGCTGCCTCTTCCAACAGGGATGCAGTCATCACTCACCTCATTAAGAAAGGCGCTGATGTCAATGGCGTGGACAGTAGGTATGGGATGACTCCCTTGATGCACGCAGCTATTGCAGGCAATGTCTACATTGTAAGACAGCTTCTGAAATATAACGCAACGATTGACATTCTGGACGATGGGGACTATTCGGCTCTCATGTTGGCTGCCCAGTTGAAAAAGCCTTTAGTTGTCTCAGCCTTGATTCAAGAAGGCGCTGATGTAAATATGGTTAGTGGCTTTGATGGGAAGAGCGCCCTAATTTTGGCTACAGAATCTAATTGTTGCGACACAATTAATATTCTACTGGAAAATGGCGCAGACGTAAACTTCAGCAAACCTTTTAACAAGCGCGGCACAACCGCCTTGATGATAGCGGCCCATAATGGTTTTAAAGATGCCGTGGACACTTTACTCTACTACAATGCAGATATTGATTTGAGAGACAAAGATGGACATACAGCGGTGTGTTTAAGTTTAAATACTGAGATTGTTGAAATGATAAATATGTCTCTCATAAAAAAATGTTGTAGGTGTTGTTGTAAAATAATGTATAGTGAGTGATGTGTATAAGTAAGCACTGGTTAAATTAACAGCCAGATAATGGCATACACGTTTAATTGTGATGCATTTTAAACTAATTAAAAATTAATTCATTTCTTTTTGTAAAATTGTAAATACTTATTACTTCAATAAAATATTTGTTTGCAACTTTACATTTTTTTATTTATTTAAAATCTTGAGGTAATAATGCTAATTCCTCTTGGGTATTAAATGACCTGATTGGCTTGGTTTAGGACTAGCGGGACCATTTTTTGACGATCTTAATATTAAGGTCATCAAACTTGGTAATGCTTTAGGACCTCATCAATTTTTAATTATTTTTGCACCAAAAGTTTATATCTCCAAAGATTGCAGAAAGGTAACCCAATCTTTAATTTAATAATTACCACGTACTATAATCACATAAGTTGCTTTTAAATTAATAAACATTAAAAAAATAATCAGAAATGAAAAGAAAAATTAAAATACAAAGTAGAAGAACTAAAATAAAATAATGACAAGGTCCAATAAAAAAGAAAGTGGGAGTTTAAAAAAAGTGTACGCTCCACCTGTGTGTAGTTTCCCACACTAAAGTCCAACTCGGAAGTTAATCATTTAAAATTTCTAACTAGCATAGCTCACCTCACACAGATACAAACACTTTAATTGAGCTATTTACCAAAATTATTAACTATATCTTTTATTATCAGAATTTTGTTTTTAATTAAGCCAATGGGGGTGGTATATTGAAATAAAGATAAGTGTTTGAAAAACACATTTAGTTGAACAATTATTTTAGAAACTTAGTTTAATGTAGAGAATTTGTTCCCCTATAATATCTGCAGACACATTTTATATTATTTACTTTTTTAAATACTACACACTTTAAGTAGTGGTACCACAAATTATTTCACGTTGCTATAAAAAATGAGGGTCACAGAAAAAAAACAAGGTTACAAAAGACAGTTTGTGTGGAAACACAAACTCAAAATCGGCCCCCGAAGTGGTCCACCCAGGCAGGCTTCAATATTTTCAGAAAGAACATTCGAATGAAATTATATCAAAGACAAATTAGAGATAAGAATAGAGAAAGAAGGTTAACAGATCTTGTGTAGTGCCCCAACGGTCCAGCAGATCAAGGGATAGGATAATGTGAATGTAAAGGTAGATGTGAACCTGGCTAACTAGTTCTCCTTATAGACCTTGAAGTCTATAGGGCAGATGATGTAAGGTTCATCTGTTTTTGTGGCCTACGGTTAACGAGGGTGTCATGTAGCCAGCACAACGACTAACCGCTTTTGATTTTCCCCAACTAATGTAAGGTACCCATTAGAGCTGGGTGGACTCAGAGGAGCACAAGAATTCCAAAGTTGAAAACCCCAGTCTTCACCAGGATTCGAACCCGAGACCCACGGTTCGGAAGCCAAGCGCTTTACCGCTCAGCCACCGTGCCTCCCCTGGCCTAACTGATGTCTTATAATTAATATAATTGTTTTGAAAAGGCTCAATCTCTTAATCAAATCCTCAAAAAAAAAAATAAAGATGTGTTTCAACTATGTAAATAAAGTTAAGGAATATGACGTTTACAAGACTGATATACGTTTTGAATTAGGTCTAAATTATAATGCATACTAATTAGCTTTTTTTCTTTACAAAACTGCTTGCATAACTGATTTTAAAATTAGATTTTTCGCTTTCAGAAAAAAAAATTAGCCGTAGCATCAGAACTTTGAATGGTCTAAAATATAGTGATGTCGGATTTTCAATATCTTTTCTAGTTTACGAGATCTAAACGGGACGGACGGACAGACGCATAGACGAACAGAAATTTCACACAAAACTAATAGCATCTTTTCCCCTTTCGGGGGCCGCTAAAAAGCAAAATTAAAAAATAATCGGAAATATGTGCTTTTTAAGTAATTTTAACATGAGTATCGAATGAGAGATTAAACTCATGTTAGTAATACAGACACATGAAATTTATATAAAAGAGAGAAAATAATGAATTTAAATGTGACGAAAATAATGGAAAGCGCGAACCAGCGGCTCGGGAAACGGCAACATCGTCAAGTAGCAACACATTACCAAGAGAACCAACCTTCCAGACCGTAGAGATCGAAAGTATTTCATTAGTACGCAATTAGCACCCCAGTAGTCAAATGTTCACAAGCCCAATCTAACTCCGTCTCCGGTTGGTTCAAACCTAGGTTAGGCCAATAATAGAATATGCATCCTCCGTTTAGGACCTATCAACTCAAGAAAACATTAAGACACAAAATAGAGCAGTGAGATTCATAACAAACGAATTTTCACATTTGACTAGAGTAACACCTTTAGTAAAATCACTAAATTTAGTAAGCCTTCAGGACAGAAGACTCAAAAGTAAAGTAGGAATTATACATAAAACACTGAACCATAATCTTCAAATACAAAAACTAAATTTAATAAAATACTCTGATAGACACAAAGATAAAGGCACATTCCTCGTCCCATATGCTAGGACAAATTTGTACAAATACTCCTTCTTTCCTAGTGCTATTAGAGCATGGAATGGGTTGCCTGAGCTAGCCAGGAAAACCAGTGACTTGGCAGAATTTAAGTCATTGGTTAATATGCATGACCAAATGCATGATGCGTAGGACGTAATAATCTTCTTTTCTGAAGTAACGTCTGTATTATATAAGATAAACTCGGTCGATAAAGTCTCTTATTTTTTACAAAGCTTATATAAGCTCACTCTGTCTGTTAGGTCAAAAGTTTGGACACTTATTTCTTCAACACTCGATCTCGGATTAAGCTGAAAATTTTGCACAATTACATGCCAACACAAATATCAATTAAAAAAATTACCGATTAGTTAAATTAACTATTGATAATCAATTATTTTGTTTGGTGTATCAAACAAGGGAAATAAATTACTTGACTGAAGTGGTGGTATAAGCTGAATTAGTCCTCTTTATAGTCTTTTTTTTATTTTTAGATAATCCGTCTCTGACCGATTGGTTGTCGGGTTACGGGGCTCGTGGGGCTTGTGTACAGAAAACGGAAGAAGTGCTAACAAATTATTTTTTAACGAATGTCATTTACGTCCTATTAATTTTTCTTTCTGCATTATTCAACACTGTAGATTTTGTAAGCACTGTCGCTTGTAGCACAAATAAAGTTTTATTATTTCTTTTTCAACAGTAACCTTTCTATATGGCGTATTTGACATAGTTTTTGTTTTAAATTAATTTTTGTTTCATTTTCTTAGTTTTTTTTTTTATTTAGCTTTCATGATATAGCTGCTTCATTTTCTATTATCGCTTTATTAGTGGGAAGCGTGGTCGAGAGGCCAAGTGCGCTTGGCTTGACTTGGCTACCTAGAAGGCTAGCTTGAGGTTCGACACCCGACTCGGGCAGAGTTGTGTTTACCGAGCCCAAGAGGCAACACGAAAAACCAACTCCTAGATACCCCTACCCCCCCCCCCCGCCACTGGTCCACAAATAAGATCGGACCAAAAACAAAATGCTATAAGTATGAAAGTAGCGCTATATAAAAGCTATAATAATTTTATTAAATTTTGTTGTTACCGAATTTTATTACAAACCAAACAGGAACTTGAAGTGCTTAGAAAAGATTACTGCAAATAATTTTAAATGGAAATTCTCATTTACATTGAATGTGATAATAAAAGAAAACACTACCAACAAGGACTTTGAAAATTTTGACAGGAACTCAACATCTACATCAACCATTGCAGTCTTGAACTATTTAATATATGTAATTTTAAACAAGAAACTTTAAACTTCACAATAAAGGTGAAGCATATATATATATATATAGCAGGTTGCCCTCTAAATGACGAAGCTGCCTGGTCGTGAGGTTTGTACGCTATAATGTCGTTTGGATTTATTGATGGTCCCGGGTTCAAACTATGCCCGCTCCCATTACCCGTCGTCCTGCGCGAGGTTTGGACTAGGTAGTAAACTATCTTCAACTCTGAAGGAACATCCGAAACATTTTACAAACAAACAAGCTATAAGAAATTTTAAAATATCTTCAAATAACCATTTTTAGTCTGTTTTATAGAACATTATTTAGATTTTTATTATCGATTGAAATTCTTTTAAATATGAGCTTAATGACTTGTGTTTGGTTTTTAAATTTTGAGGAAGAGGGGACGACCCAGTCAATGGCGTTTGAACGAAATCTGGGACATGGGGATGTGGGGGGGGGGGGGGGGCTCGGCCTCTTTAAGGGCCATGCATTTGACATTCAATATCATGACATACGATAATATGCTTTATAAATGTATAAGTCTAATGTGTGGAATACATGCAACATTGCCAGTAGTTTACAAAAAAAAAATATGAATAGCAAGATAACATGGCATTTAAAAAAAAATTTAATGTTGAAAAATTTCGGACCCTCATATGGTGTCCCCTCCAATGAGGGCCAGGGGAGATTTTCAAATTTGGACCCCACCCAACCTAGCTACGCCTTAGGGCCCATTCACACATGATGTGTCTCGTTTTGGAAGCAGCTGGGACATAGGGACAGTTGGAGAGACTCGCCCAGAACCGACACGCCTGAAGGAAGCTTGTTGGTGTCGATGGCGTAGCTAGGGTGGGGGGAGGAGGGGGGAGAATTTGAAAATCTTCCCAGGCCCCCACTTTTACATTAAAATTAAATTTTACGCAAAATGCAGAGTTCTCCAAAGAGGTAAATCCCCAGGGCCCCAAACGATGGAAAATTCCCAACTACGCCCCTTTTTAATAGATTAGAATCGTAACGTCATAACGTTAAAAAAAACAACGCTTATAGATAAAGCAACTATGAAAGCGGACTAAACTTACAATATATGAAATTGCGATATACCTAAGCAGAGGAGTCTGACAACTAACACAACACATTTGAAGCCCTGATCATATTTATACAAGCTTCCATTAAATGTCAGAATGCTGTACTGCTGTGGACCTGCCTATTATAACCATTGAAATTTTTGTGTACAGTTGACAATGAATTTAGTTTTTGCTTAACAAATCTAGACTGTGCCAGAGCTACACTAATGTCAAGTAGTTAAAGTTTTCAATAATAATAATTATTTAATAATTATAATAATTATTTACACAACCGGGGGAAGGTGTGGTGGCCTAATGGTAATGACCTTGAACTCCGAACCGATGGGTCGAGGACAGTGGTGAATTTACCTATAACCAACAAAAGCTGTAGCTTAGCCCCCCCCCTCCCCCCCCCCCACAGACACATTTGTCTGGTGGCCTCCCAAATATTGTTTGAAGAAAAAAAAAGCAAACGAATAAAGTACTTTATGATGATTACATGAAGCTCCAAATCTCAACTTAGCTTAGGGCCTTATCAACTCTAAATCGTGTCCTGATGATCTGATCTCAGGTTTAAATCTCAGTGAAGAGTCCACACAACTCTAATGGGTACCTGAGTTTGGTTGAAGAAAGTATATTATAACGGGGTTTGATGTGCAGTTCGTTAATTAAAAAAAAATTAATTCTCTAAGGAACTCTCTATAAAAGAAATTTCTACAAATCAAATAAGAACATAAAACTAACATGTTATTCAACCTTGGTTAGACCAATAATAGAATTCCCTATGTATCTTTTGTTTGAGACCCTACAACTACCCCCCCCCCCCACCCCCAAAAAAAACATTAAGAAACTGAAACAGACATAAAATAGAGCAGGGAGATTCATAACAAACGAATATTCACATTTGACTAGAGTAACAAAAAGTAAAGTAGCAATTATACATAAAACACTTAATCATAATTTAAAGATACAATAACACCCACTTATATACACAGAAAGACACAAAGATAAAGGTACAATCCTTGTTCCATATGCTAGAACAAATTGGTACAAATGCTCCTTCTTTTCTAGTGCTATTATGGAATGGGTTGCCTGAGTCATCCAGGAAAAAACAATGTCATGACTAGATTGACATAGGGATACGCTTGTTTGAAGTAACGTCTGTATGTATAACATTTCTTAAATTGAACATTATTCAAAGTTTTCTTTAACGACTCTCAACGAAGACAGAAATCTCCTGAAATTACAATCGAGTCTTTTTAGGAAGTGAATTGATCAACAATCATTTGATAATCAATTGCTTTCACAAACACTATGGTGGTCATCACAGAATTATACAATGTTATAGATTTTACTGATCTTCCACTCCATATGTGTACCGGTTCCATGGTGTAATGGTTAGCACTCTGGACTCTGAATCCAGCGATCCGAGTTCAAATCTCGGTGGAACCTGAATATATTTTTTTAGTGTGGTAGGTGACCGAGAGATCGAGCATCACGAGTAGGACGTAATCATCTTCTCTTTTGAAGTAACGTCTGTAAGGATCTCGGTTGATGGCTGGGAGTTTGAAATCTTTCGTTAAGGAAAATAAAGTTCGTTGTGCTGGCTATATGACACGACTTTTAACCCTCAGCCAAAGAAACAGATAAGCTTTACTTTATCTGACTTTTATATCCAGTTTCGTAACTGTTGAGCGTGTTCAATGTATTTTAAATATTCTAAAAATGTTTCAAATCTTAACAAGTCAATGTTATTTCATGTTCGATAAATATTGTTACGAATGAACAGTGACAGGTAGAGGTCACTATGTGTGACCCCGGCGAGATGACACAGCACCGAGTGTTATCTGGAATCTATGCATGTAAACAAAGACAGGATGGGACGTGCCTCACGTGTTGTTCCAGAGGACGAACAGATTTACGAAGGGGGGGCATTGTGACAAATGAACAGTGACAGTTAGAGGTCACTACGTGTGACCTCGGCGAGATGACACTGCAGCAGGCATCCTCTGGAATCGACATGTATAAACAACAACAGGATGTGATGTTTCCTCCCATGTTGTTCCAGAGGGTACTAGCAGTGTTTTTGCAACAATAGACAAGCGATTAGGGACTCTTTATAAACCAGAGATGTTCATGTGAAAAGAGTCAGTACAGTCGTCGATACTGTTCTCTACTGTGCGAGACAGTAGAAGAGAGTGGACTTGAGCCGTTACAGTCGATACAGTCGATGTAAGACGTATACGCTACATGTTACAGTGACGAATTGTTATAGTTATAATTCAATAAAGTTATTTAAAGCTGAAAGTTGAGTCGTCAAGTTCTTTGCAGTGTTTCTTTTATTTGTGTGCCTAGTACATTTAGCCAGAAAATCAGAAATACGTAACAATTGGTGTCAGAAGTGGGATGTTTTCTGGCTGAAATGTCTTCGAGGAAACTACTTAACCAGCTGTTGGTCAAAGAATTAAGGCAAGAACTTCGTGAGAGAGGTCTGCAGCTCAATGGTAACAAAGAAACACTAACAGAACGCCTAAGACAGGCCCTTATTGAGGAAGATCAAGATCCAGATGAATACATATTTGAATTAAACCCAGATATGACAGAGATCCTGAGTAACATGCAGGGCCAGATGGACTTAATGAAGGAGAGCCTCAAGAAAATAAACGCCATGAATGAAAAAGTAAATGAACAGATGAGCTCTATGAACGAGAAGATTGACCAGAGAGTCAACACTGTGGAAAAAGAAATGGAAGAGATAAGGACTCATGTCCAAGAACAACTGAGTAAGGAACGGGGTACTAGAACAAAAACATTAGTGCCCGAAATCTCCGGGAAGATAAAGCCGCCTGTGTTTGATGGATCCATCTCATGGACTGTTTACAAAAGACAGTTTGAGGCAGCGGCCAAGGTTAATAACTGGAACACTGAAGAAGAGAAAGCGACTGCTCTGGTGTTAGCTTTAAGAGGGAAGGCAGCAGAACTGCTTCAGTCAATAACAAATCAACAAGATTACGCTGCCATTGTTAAGGCTATGGAGCTCCGTTACGGAGACGAACATTTACAAGAAGTTTATAGAGTTCAGTTGAAAACCCGACAACAACGCTCCGGTGAAACCTTGCAAGAGCTAGAGGCGGACATAGAACGTCTTGCTCATTTGGCATATCCAACAGCAGCACAAGACTTTCTGGACGTCATTATCACTGATGCATTCATTGATGCTATTCGAGATCCAGAACTGAAGAAGGCAATAAGAATCAGTGGTAAGCGCAAATCCAGCGAAGCTCTGGTCTACGCCCTCTCCTATGAAGCCGCCAAAGACGCCTCTAAGAATATCCATCATGGGCGTATGCTGGAAGTCCAAGAAGAAGATCTTACACAACTTCTCAGAAGGGTAACTGAAGTGCTAGAAGAACGCAGACCAAATAAGAAGCAAGAAGGACAGAATAGAACCAGTGTACGTTGTTGGAATTGTGGAGAACCTGGCCATCTACAAAGGAACTGCACGAGAAGATTTCCCCGACAAATAGAGTATCAGCACAGACCGGAGACAGATGCAAGGTCAGGTGCTCATGTCTACCAGGGAAACTAACTTTCGCCGGTTTTATGGGGCAAAAATCGGCGATCAAGAACATGACAGCCCCTGCAACTATAATTCCAGTCGCTGTGTTAGGGAAGAATAAAAGTCTGTACATCAATGGTAGAATTGGATCTCGAAATTACCGTTTTCTTCTAGATACTGGTGCCTCACGTTCAGTCATTCGTCCAGACATTGTCAAAAAGAACGAAATCAAGAGAGTGAACTCTTACTCCTTGAAGACGGCCAGTGGAGAGATGATGCCTATACATGGACTGACAAATATAAACTTTGAGCTCGGGCATCAGTCATTTATACATGAATTTCTGATCGCTAACATTACGGATGACTGTATTATTGGGCTCGATTTTATGCAGAAATGTGAATTCTCTCTGAACATCGGAGGTGGTACTTTGAAATGTGGTGATGTTGAGATTCCCTTGCTCGGGGATGAAGATGAAGAGAATGGTCAAATAAGAAGAATCCTTTTAACAGAAGATACAAGTTTGCCAGCTCAGTCTGAAGCAATTATCTGGGGAAAGTTAGAGCATGGTCAAACTGCAACGATGACGGCGATAGTGGAAGGCATTGAAAATGACAACAGCGGAATGGCAGTAGGAAAAACATTGGTCCTTGTCGGAAAAGATCAAAAGGTGCCCGTCAGAATCATGAACCTCGGCCTACAGGAGAGACATCTAGAGAAAGACAGCCCCATCGCAATATGTAATACTCTTGACCTGATAAGAAACTGTAATAATGATATCACGATCGTTAATTCCACCAAACCTTTCAATCCACAAATTACCAAGCTCCTGACAGAAATGAAAGTGAATTTATCAGATGAGCAGTTCAGCAAAGCGGAACAGTTGATCATTGAGTTTGAAGATATTCTGCCATCTGATGAAACAGACTGCGGACGGACAAACATGGTACAACATCGAATAGACACTGGAAACACCAGACCGATTCGACAGCCACCACGTCGCTTGCCGCTAGCAAAGCAACAAGAAGCTATGGACATGATAGAGGGCATGACGCAGCAAGGAATCATTGAGCCCTCAAATAGTCCTTGGTGTTCGCCTATTGTCTTAGTAAAGAAGAAGGATGGATCTATGCGATTTTGTGTAGATTACAGAGCTCTGAATGAAGTCACACATAAAGATAGTTATCCACTTCCTAGAATCGACGATACTTTGGACATGCTTGCAGGGTCCCAGGTATTTTCTACTCTCGACCTAAAGAGTGGGTATTGGCAAGTTGAAATGCATCCCAATGATAGAGAGAAAACCGCCTTCTCTGCTGGCAATGGCCTCTGGCAATTTACTGTGATGCCATTCGGTCTCTGCAACGCACCAGCCACCTTTGAACGATTGATGGAGAGGGTTTTACGAGGACTTCATTGGACTACATGCCTTGTTTACCTTGATGACATTATTGTCATTGGCAAAACGTTTGAAGAGCACCTTGCAAATCTGAAGGAAGTATTTCAACGGATAAGAAGTGCGGGAATGAGACTCAGCCCAAAGAAGTGTTCCTTATTCAGGAAAAACGTTAAGTACCTTGGTCACATTGTGTCAAATGACGGAGTCAGCACTGACCCTGACAAAGTTGAGGCAGTGAAACGATGGCCTACGCCAAGTAATATCCATGAGCTGAGAAGTTTCTTGGGACTCTGTACATACTACCGACGTTTCGTGCCAAATTTCTCAAACATCTGTAAGGTCCTTCATCAACTGACAGAGCAAAAGAGGCCATTTATTTGGACATCTGAATGTCAAGAAGCTTTCGAGAGGCTGAAAAACACACTATCCTCATCACCAGTATTGGCCTACCCCATTCCAGGGAAGACATTCATACTCGACACAGATGCAAGCAACACTGGAATAGGCGCAGTCTTGTCCCAAAAGGTGGATGAAACTGAACGAGTCATCGCATACTTCAGTCGAAGCCTATCGAGAGCTGAAAGGAACTACTGTGTGACGAGACGTGAATTGCTGGCTGCTGTGGATGCAATAAAACATTTCCACAAGTACCTATACGGGCAGAAATTTATCTTAAGGTCAGATCACGCAGCTCTGCAATGGTTGCTTTCGTTTAAGAGCCCTGAAGGTCAGGTGGCAAGGTGGATCGAACGTCTTCAAACCTATGAATTTGAAACTAAGCACCGAAAAGGGCAAATTCACCAAAATGCTGATGCACTGTCTCGACGACCCTGCAAAGCAGAATGTAAGCACTGCAAGAGGGCTGAAGAAAAGGAGGTAGCTGTCAATTGTCTTCGGCTCGGAGTAGATGTTTCCGGACCCTGGTGTGATAAAAGGATTCGAGAGGACCAAATGCAAGATGAAGATCTGGCTCCCATTCTTCTATGGAAAGAAGATGGACAACGGCCAGATTGGAAAGACATCTCTGAGAAGGGGGTAGCCACCAAGGCGTACTGGGCTCAGTGGGACTCGCTGACGTTAGTCAATGGTGTCATCAAAAGAGTTTGGGAATCTGATGATGGAACATCCAATCGCCTTCAGCTGATGTTACCGAAGGTGAGAGTTGCTGAAGTACTGAAAGAGATGCATAATGGCGCTAGCGGATCTCATCTTGGTGTCAATAAGACTCTGGAAAAGGTTCGTCAGCGGTTCTACTGGTTCAGATATAGAGAGGATGTAGAGGAATGGTGTCGAAGGTGCGACATATGTGCGGCAGCAAAAGGCCCTCGACGCAAAACTAGGGGTCTTTTGCAACAGTATAATGTTGGTGTTCCATTCGAGAGGATCGCAATAGATGTAGCAGGCCCATTTCCTGAAACCAAGAAAGGAAACAAATACATCTTGGTAGTCATGGACTATTTCAGCAAATGGCCAGAAGCTTATGCCATACCAAATCAAGAAGCTATCACAGTGGCCGAAACACTCGTGGATAACTGGATCAGTCGCTTTGGTGTACCTAATGAGTTGCACTCTGACCAGGGCAGGAACTTCGAGTCCAAAGTTTTCCAGGAGATGTGCAAGACACTTGGCATCGAAAAGACTCACACGACAGCTCTCCATCCGCAATCTGATGGGATGGTGGAGCGATTCAACAGAACCCTAGAACAACATCTGTCTAAGGTTACTGATGACCGACAAGACGACTGGGACAGCCATATCCCCATGTTCCTCATGTCATACAGAGGATCCGTTCATAGCACCACAGGATATACCCCAGCGAAGATGTTATTTGGTCGTGAGCTTCGTCTACCATGTGACCTGTTATTTGGGATTCCGAGAGATACGCCAGTGTCTTCAACTGAATATGTCACCAATCTCCGAAGACGATTGGAGAATGCTCATGTATTGGCCCGCAGAAACATCAAGACCAACAGTGACCTGATGAAAACGAGGTATGACAAACGGGCCAATACGTCGGGGTTCCATGAGAATGATCTAGTGTGGCTCTATAACCCACAGAGACGAAAAGGCAGATCCCCGAAACTCCAAAGAGACTGGGAAGGTCCATACCGTGTCGTAAAAAGAATAAACGACGTGGTCTACCGGATACAGAAAAGTCCACGGTCCAAGCTGAAGGTTGTCCACGTTGACCGACTCCATCAGTACCGTGGTGAAATAGAATCTGTTCGGGACGAACAGATCTAAGAAGGGGGCAGTGTTACGAATGAACAGTGACAGGTAGAGGTCACTATGTGTGACCCCGGCGAGATGACACAGCACCGAGTGTTATCTGGAATCTATGCATGTAAACAAAGACAGGATGGGACGTGCCTCACGTGTTGTTCCAGAGGACGAACAGATTTACGAAGGGGGGGCATTGTGACAAATGAACAGTGACAGTTAGAGGTCACTACGTGTGACCTCGGCGAGATGACACTGCAGCAGGCATCCTCTGGAATCGACATGTATAAACAACAACAGGATGTGATGTTTCCTCCCATGTTGTTCCAGAGGGTACTAGCAGTGTTTTTGCAACAATAGACAAGCGATTAGGGACTCTTTATAAACCAGAGATGTTCATGTGAAAAGAGTCAGTACAGTCGTCGATACTGTTCTCTACTGTGCGAGACAGTAGAAGAGAGTGGACTTGAGCCGTTACAGTCGATACAGTCGATGTAAGACGTATACGCTACATGTTACAGTGACGAATTGTTATAGTTATAATTCAATAAAGTTATTTAAAGCTGAAAGTTGAGTCGTCAAGTTCTTTGCAGTGTTTCTTTTATTTGTGTGCCTAGTACATTTAGCCAGAAAATCAGAAATACGTAACAATTGGTGTCAGAAGTGGGATGTTTTCTGGCTGAAATGTCTTCGAGGAAACTACTTAACCAGCTGTTGGTCAAAGAATTAAGGCAAGAACTTCGTGAGAGAGGTCTGCAGCTCAATGGTAACAAAGAAACACTAACAGAACGCCTAAGACAGGCCCTTATTGAGGAAGATCAAGATCCAGATGAATACATATTTGAATTAAACCCAGATATGACAGAGATCCTGAGTAACATGCAGGGCCAGATGGACTTAATGAAGGAGAGCCTCAAGAAAATAAACGCCATGAATGAAAAAGTAAATGAACAGATGAGCTCTATGAACGAGAAGATTGACCAGAGAGTCAACACTGTGGAAAAAGAAATGGAAGAGATAAGGACTCATGTCCAAGAACAACTGAGTAAGGAACGGGGTACTAGAACAAAAACATTAGTGCCCGAAATCTCCGGGAAGATAAAGCCGCCTGTGTTTGATGGATCCATCTCATGGACTGTTTACAAAAGACAGTTTGAGGCAGCGGCCAAGGTTAATAACTGGAACACTGAAGAAGAGAAAGCGACTGCTCTGGTGTTAGCTTTAAGAGGGAAGGCAGCAGAACTGCTTCAGTCAATAACAAATCAACAAGATTACGCTGCCATTGTTAAGGCTATGGAGCTCCGTTACGGAGACGAACATTTACAAGAAGTTTATAGAGTTCAGTTGAAAACCCGACAACAACGCTCCGGTGAAACCTTGCAAGAGCTAGAGGCGGACATAGAACGTCTTGCTCATTTGGCATATCCAACAGCAGCACAAGACTTTCTGGACGTCATTATCACTGATGCATTCATTGATGCTATTCGAGATCCAGAACTGAAGAAGGCAATAAGAATCAGTGGTAAGCGCAAATCCAGCGAAGCTCTGGTCTACGCCCTCTCCTATGAAGCCGCCAAAGACGCCTCTAAGAATATCCATCATGGGCGTATGCTGGAAGTCCAAGAAGAAGATCTTACACAACTTCTCAGAAGGGTAACTGAAGTGCTAGAAGAACGCAGACCAAATAAGAAGCAAGAAGGACAGAATAGAACCAGTGTACGTTGTTGGAATTGTGGAGAACCTGGCCATCTACAAAGGAACTGCACGAGAAGATTTCCCCGACAAATAGAGTATCAGCACAGACCGGAGACAGATGCAAGGTCAGGTGCTCATGTCTACCAGGGAAACTAACTTTCGCCGGTTTTATGGGGCAAAAATCGGCGATCAAGAACATGACAGCCCCTGCAACTATAATTCCAGTCGCTGTGTTAGGGAAGAATAAAAGTCTGTACATCAATGGTAGAATTGGATCTCGAAATTACCGTTTTCTTCTAGATACTGGTGCCTCACGTTCAGTCATTCGTCCAGACATTGTCAAAAAGAACGAAATCAAGAGAGTGAACTCTTACTCCTTGAAGACGGCCAGTGGAGAGATGATGCCTATACATGGACTGACAAATATAAACTTTGAGCTCGGGCATCAGTCATTTATACATGAATTTCTGATCGCTAACATTACGGATGACTGTATTATTGGGCTCGATTTTATGCAGAAATGTGAATTCTCTCTGAACATCGGAGGTGGTACTTTGAAATGTGGTGATGTTGAGATTCCCTTGCTCGGGGATGAAGATGAAGAGAATGGTCAAATAAGAAGAATCCTTTTAACAGAAGATACAAGTTTGCCAGCTCAGTCTGAAGCAATTATCTGGGGAAAGTTAGAGCATGGTCAAACTGCAACGATGACGGCGATAGTGGAAGGCATTGAAAATGACAACAGCGGAATGGCAGTAGGAAAAACATTGGTCCTTGTCGGAAAAGATCAAAAGGTGCCCGTCAGAATCATGAACCTCGGCCTACAGGAGAGACATCTAGAGAAAGACAGCCCCATCGCAATATGTAATACTCTTGACCTGATAAGAAACTGTAATAATGATATCACGATCGTTAATTCCACCAAACCTTTCAATCCACAAATTACCAAGCTCCTGACAGAAATGAAAGTGAATTTATCAGATGAGCAGTTCAGCAAAGCGGAACAGTTGATCATTGAGTTTGAAGATATTCTGCCATCTGATGAAACAGACTGCGGACGGACAAACATGGTACAACATCGAATAGACACTGGAAACACCAGACCGATTCGACAGCCACCACGTCGCTTGCCGCTAGCAAAGCAACAAGAAGCTATGGACATGATAGAGGGCATGACGCAGCAAGGAATCATTGAGCCCTCAAATAGTCCTTGGTGTTCGCCTATTGTCTTAGTAAAGAAGAAGGATGGATCTATGCGATTTTGTGTAGATTACAGAGCTCTGAATGAAGTCACACATAAAGATAGTTATCCACTTCCTAGAATCGACGATACTTTGGACATGCTTGCAGGGTCCCAGGTATTTTCTACTCTCGACCTAAAGAGTGGGTATTGGCAAGTTGAAATGCATCCCAATGATAGAGAGAAAACCGCCTTCTCTGCTGGCAATGGCCTCTGGCAATTTACTGTGATGCCATTCGGTCTCTGCAACGCACCAGCCACCTTTGAACGATTGATGGAGAGGGTTTTACGAGGACTTCATTGGACTACATGCCTTGTTTACCTTGATGACATTATTGTCATTGGCAAAACGTTTGAAGAGCACCTTGCAAATCTGAAGGAAGTATTTCAACGGATAAGAAGTGCGGGAATGAGACTCAGCCCAAAGAAGTGTTCCTTATTCAGGAAAAACGTTAAGTACCTTGGTCACATTGTGTCAAATGACGGAGTCAGCACTGACCCTGACAAAGTTGAGGCAGTGAAACGATGGCCTACGCCAAGTAATATCCATGAGCTGAGAAGTTTCTTGGGACTCTGTACATACTACCGACGTTTCGTGCCAAATTTCTCAAACATCTGTAAGGTCCTTCATCAACTGACAGAGCAAAAGAGGCCATTTATTTGGACATCTGAATGTCAAGGAGCTTTCGAGAGGCTGAAAAACACACTATCCTCATCACCAGTATTGGCCTACCCCATTCCAGGGAAGACATTCATACTCGACACAGATGCAAGCAACACTGGAATAGGCGCAGTCTTGTCCCAAAAGGTGGATGAAACTGAACGAGTCATCGCATACTTCAGTCGAAGCCTATCGAGAGCTGAAAGGAACTACTGTGTGACGAGACGTGAATTGCTGGCTGCTGTGGATGCAATAAAACATTTCCACAAGTACCTATACGGGCAGAAATTTATCTTAAGGTCAGATCACGCAGCTCTGCAATGGTTGCTTTCGTTTAAGAGCCCTGAAGGTCAGGTGGCAAGGTGGATCGAACGTCTTCAAACCTATGAATTTGAAACTAAGCACCGAAAAGGGCAAATTCACCAAAATGCTGATGCACTGTCTCGACGACCCTGCAAAGCAGAATGTAAGCACTGCAAGAGGGCTGAAGAAAAGGAGGTAGCTGTCAATTGTCTTCGGCTCGGAGTAGATGTTTCCGGACCCTGGTGTGATAAAAGGATTCGAGAGGACCAAATGCAAGATGAAGATCTGGCTCCCATTCTTCTATGGAAAGAAGATGGACAACGGCCAGATTGGAAAGACATCTCTGAGAAGGGGGTAGCCACCAAGGCGTACTGGGCTCAGTGGGACTCGCTGACGTTAGTCAATGGTGTCATCAAAAGAGTTTGGGAATCTGATGATGGAACATCCAATCGCCTTCAGCTGATGTTACCGAAGGTGAGAGTTGCTGAAGTACTGAAAGAGATGCATAATGGCGCTAGCGGATCTCATCTTGGTGTCAATAAGACTCTGGAAAAGGTTCGTCAGCGGTTCTACTGGTTCAGATATAGAGAGGATGTAGAGGAATGGTGTCGAAGGTGCGACATATGTGCGGCAGCAAAAGGCCCTCGACGCAAAACTAGGGGTCTTTTGCAACAGTATAATGTTGGTGTTCCATTCGAGAGGATCGCAATAGATGTAGCAGGCCCATTTCCTGAAACCAAGAAAGGAAACAAATACATCTTGGTAGTCATGGACTATTTCAGCAAATGGCCAGAAGCTTATGCCATACCAAATCAAGAAGCTATCACAGTGGCCGAAACACTCGTGGATAACTGGATCAGTCGCTTTGGTGTACCTAATGAGTTGCACTCTGACCAGGGCAGGAACTTCGAGTCCAAAGTTTTCCAGGAGATGTGCAAGACACTTGGCATCGAAAAGACTCACACGACAGCTCTCCATCCGCAATCTGATGGGATGGTGGAGCGATTCAACAGAACCCTAGAACAACATCTGTCTAAGGTTACTGATGACCGACAAGACGACTGGGACAGCCATATCCCCATGTTCCTCATGTCATACAGAGGATCCGTTCATAGCACCACAGGATATACCCCAGCGAAGATGTTATTTGGTCGTGAGCTTCGTCTACCATGTGACCTGTTATTTGGGATTCCGAGAGATACGCCAGTGTCTTCAACTGAATATGTCACCAATCTCCGAAGACGATTGGAGAATGCTCATGTATTGGCCCGCAGAAACATCAAGACCAACAGTGACCTGATGAAAACGAGGTATGACAAACGGGCCAATACGTCGGGGTTCCATGAGAATGATCTAGTGTGGCTCTATAACCCACAGAGACGAAAAGGCAGATCCCCGAAACTCCAAAGAGACTGGGAAGGTCCATACCGTGTCGTAAAAAGAATAAACGACGTGGTCTACCGGATACAGAAAAGTCCACGGTCCAAGCTGAAGGTTGTCCACGTTGACCGACTCCATCAGTACCGTGGTGAAATAGAATCTGTTCGGGACGAACAGATCTAAGAAGGGGGCAGTGTTACGAATGAACAGTGACAGGTAGAGGTCACTATGTGTGACCCCGGCGAGATGACACAGCACCGAGTGTTATCTGGAATCTATGCATGTAAACAAAGACAGGATGGGACGTGCCTCACGTGTTGTTCCAGAGGACGAACAGATTTACGAAGGGGGGGCATTGTGACAAATGAACAGTGACAGTTAGAGGTCACTACGTGTGACCTCGGCGAGATGACACTGCAGCAGGCATCCTCTGGAATCGACATGTATAAACAACAACAGGATGTGATGTTTCCTCCCATGTTGTTCCAGAGGGTACTAGCAGTGTTTTTGCAACAATAGACAAGCGATTAGGGACTCTTTATAAACCAGAGATGTTCATGTGAAAAGAGTCAGTACAGTCGTCGATACTGTTCTCTACTGTGCGAGACAGTAGAAGAGAGTGGACTTGAGCCGTTACAGTCGATACAGTCGATGTAAGACGTATACGCTACATGTTACAGTGACGAATTGTTATAGTTATAATTCAATAAAGTTATTTAAAGCTGAAAGTTGAGTCGTCAAGTTCTTTGCAGTGTTTCTTTTATTTGTGTGCCTAGTACATTTAGCCAGAAAATCAGAAATACGTAACAATATTTTCTAAAAATTACATTGGATTTTTTAAAGATTTAATTTTTATGAATATTTTTCTGATGTGTAAAGATTAAAAAAAATCTACTCACACTGTCTGTCTATCTGTTTGGCTGATACATATTTTTAAAATGTTTTTTCTCCAAAACACAATTTTGGTTCAAGTTTAAATTTTTGCACCATTATTTCTTTTACCTAACAAAACAATGGTATTGAACAAAGGAAATATATTGCAATTGACAAATGTGTCGGTACAAATTAAATTAGTCCCCCTTTATACTTTGTTTAAAGAATTAGGTCGATGCTTTACAGTTTGACAACTGACAACAGGTAATGAAACATTCTATTTTTCATAAGCATTTAAAACTAGTTAGTGTATTGGCTTGAGGAGGCTTAAACTCTCAAGTTCAAATTCAAGTTGTACAATAATTTTGTTCTTTTATAAACTACATTTAACTACATAACCAAACCACACCACTTTCTCCCCCCCTTTTTTTTTTACTATTCCTAACTGGTCCAAACTAATGATAGGATATAAAAACATTGAGAAAGCTAAAGGCATAACATTGCGCTAAACAAAAACAATTGGTAAAATTATATTACATTATATTTAATCTCACATATTTATTATTGTTAGTCTAGATCTATTAGTATCACAAAATAATTAAATGAGTGATCCAAACTTTTTGATACAATTACACTTAATATAAGGTTTGCTTTTTTCTTCTTCTAGTTTGACAATCTTGGAATTTTTATTCTTTTCGAACCATAAAAGACGTTTAATTTTTTACTTGGTTTTGTGTTGCTTTGAATATAAAAAACACAACTATGTACTTTTCACTGTTGACGTGGAATCTATGCGTTTGTTTCAGTGTTTTCTTATGCATTTGGTCAATCCACTCTATTTTAATAGCTGTAGAAACAAATGTCAACTTTTCTCTGATAAGCTTTTGTTCTGTAGTGTAACAACGTAAAAGAAGTATATTTTTTTATGCCGCTCCTTCTATTGTTCAGGATTCGAGAGTCAGTTTATTTTGATAGCTACATAAACAAATCTTCCCATGTCTCTGAAGTGTAGGTATTGTGCACTGTACCGCACAGGACTTCAGTGACAGCGGCTCTCTTTTGTTCCTCGAGTGGTGACCGCGGCGATCTTTTGTTCCCTGAGTTGTGACCGCGGCAATGACATAAGTCGTCGCTTTTGACACTTTGTCTTTTGTTGTCTTATCTCTACATAGCATTAGGATTGGTCGGTGTGGTCAGTGTGATGAAAAGAGCGCAAAAAAAATACATGATATGACGTAGACAACCAAAGTTGTTATATAAACGGGTGTTGACTTAAACACACTTCAGTTCGTTACTCTGACTTGCAGCGCATGTTATTCGTACTGGATTGTTTTTGTGACTTTTAGTAATTTGGAAATTATTTCTCGCTTAAGAAACGATCTCCGAGTTTTCAACATCAGGATACACACTGGTAAGTAAAATGTTTTAAATATATATTTTTTTATTTTTCAAATTGATAACTTTCAAGACTTTAGTTTTTGGTAAAATTAATGATTAGAAGCTAGCTGGCAGATGTGTTGCCTTGAAAAAAGTTAACCAAAAATAAATGGAAAACTATTACATAGTTTTGTTGTGGTTAATATGTTCTATCATTATAAGATAGTTATATAGTATAATAGTTTTCCCATTCAGATTTCATGATCTGTGGGTAGATAATGTAAAGGTCATCTGTTTCTGTGGCCCACGATTAAATAGGGTATCATGTGGTCAGCCTTTACTTTTCTCCATCTAATGTTAGGTACTCATTCTAGCTGGGTGGACTTAGAGGCGCCCAAAGATCCCGAAAATATAAATCCCAGTCCGCATTAATATTCGAACCTAAAACCCCAATTTTAAAGCCATGCGCTTTGCCACTCAGTCACATCGCCCCCTTATAATATTATCTAAGAAATTACAACTTTTACTAAAAATAATTATATTATTATAATATTGAAAACTCTCATCAATATTGCTAAATGTAAAACTCCCTGCTATTACATTTAAGATGATTATCCAATGACTCATACATTATTCAAGTTGTACCAAGATGAAATTGTTAAATAAAATTTCTTTCCTCTGTGATTATTTTGAAAATCGATGTTAATGCTATTTATTCACGCAAAATTTTTGTTTGATGTTTGCAAGTGTGTAAGAAATCTAAATGGAAATTTAAATCAAATATATTTTTATTCTTAATTTTGCAGATAATATCATGGAGAGACGCTTAAACTCAACACTGCACAAATCTAGAGCCTTGAAAAGAGAATTTTCTGCTTCGGACAAGTAAGTTTCTAATCTTTTTCTCATATAATCATAAAATATAGTCATGAAACTAATACAAGAAAAAGAAAAAGTTAAAGCCTAAAGCGTTTTTCACACTTAATTTTTCCCTCTATAAATTCCTAATAATCGTCTGATTGATTCTCTCACCTTACTGTTGTTAATAAAATAACAGTAGCAATTTGATTCTTTAATTAATTGTCATTCTTATGTTTTAGTTCGCATTTAAGTAAATACAAAATTTAAAAATATAATTTCATTGAAATTATTAGTCGCAAACCTGGGGACTCGAGTTTGAATCCTGGTGAATACTGGGATTTTTAATTTCGGGATTTTTAGGGCGACTCTGAGTGCACCGACCTTTAATTGGTACCTGACATTAGCTGTTGAAAAGTAATGGCGGTTGGTCGATGTGCTGACCACATAAAAACCTTGTTAACTACAAGCCACAGAAAATTATTAGAATTACATCATCTACCCTTTTGTCGCTAGGTCTGAAAGGGAAACCTTCTTCTTGCTCTATGTGTTTATTCAAAGTCCTCTTTGAGTTGCTCCATAGTACTTTATGAGTTTTAGCCATAGTAGCTTCAGAACTGATTTGTTTTAAGGATATTTAAATTGACACTTATGTAAATGAACTTTTTGGATCAACAATTTTGTTTCGATGCCAAAATATATTAAATGTATAGGTTTATTTATTTACTAATAAAATAAAAGTAATTAATTGAAATACTTTATTTATTGTTTTTTTTTTCTGCAGCGACAAGTGTTTGAAGGATCAAATGAATTATACCAGAGAGAATATAAATGCAGCAATTAAAAGAGGAGATCACGTGAGTGTGGCCAACATTATTGGTACACAGATACGCAGGACAACATACTATGGCAAGAAGATCATGAAGCAGGCATTCATTAAGGCTTGCCTGGCAGGCGATAGTCGTATCGTGTGTCTGCTGCTACGTAATGGAGCTGATGTCAACGAGGCGTCCATTGAAGACTTCACACCTCTCAAAGCCGCTGTTCTGTCTAATTCTTACCAAACTGTTGAGCTGTTGCTGGAATGTGAAGCGAGTGCCAAAACTCCTACTAAGCCTTCACAAGACAACGTGCTTCATGTGGCGCTGAAAGGAGGATTTCACCCCAGCCTTGTCATAGGTTCAGAAAGATGGGACACCGAGTTCCTAACTGATACAAAAATTATAAAACTTTTGATTGACCATGGGGCATCAGTTAACCAGAAATGTGCAAACGGTTACCTGCCCTTGTCACTTGCTGCCTCTTCCAACAGGGATGCAGTCATCACTCACCTCATTAAGAAAGGCGCTGATGTCAACAGTGTTGACAGTAGGTATGGGATGACTCCCCTGATGCACGCAGCTATTGCAGGCAATGTCTACATTGTAAGACAGCTTCTGAAATATAAAGCAGCCATAGACATCACAGACCAATGGGACTATACAGCTCTTATGTTGGCTACTCAGTTTAATAAGCCTTTAGTTGTCTCAGCCTTAATTCAAGAAGGCGCTGATGTCAACAAGGTCAGTGGCTTTGATGGAAAGAGCGCCCTAATTTTGGCTATAGAGTCCTACTGTTGTGACACAGTTAATATTCTGCTGGAAAACGGCGCAGACGTGAACTATAGAAAGCCAATCCACAAGAGTGGGACGACCGCCTTGATGATAGCCGCTCAAAATGTTTTTATACAAGCCGTGGAGAGTTTATTATCTTACAATGCGGATGTGGATCTGAGAGACGAGGATGGACATACCGCTGAATGTTTGTGTTCAGATAGTGAAATACTTGAACTACTAAATATGTGACAATAAATTAGTTGATGTTTTTTTTGTAGCCATTAAAATTATGTTTTGTTACATGTATAACTATTTACTGAATATATTAAACGCCAAATTTTATAGTGTACAGAATTTTTGAAATGCATTATGATTTTTTTATATTTTGTATGCTCTAATATAGTACTCAATAAAATATTTAATGAATTGAATGAATAGTTTTCTTTTATTGTTTTTATATGTTTTTCTATTTTTCCCTTAGATTAAAACTAAGTTTACAAATACTTAAATTTAGATAACCTTCATAAGAGAAGACTCACAAGTAAAGTAGCAATTATACATAAAACACTGAAACATAATCTTTAGATACAAAAACAAAATCTAATAAAATACTCCAAAAGACACAAAGATGAGGCATGTTCCTCGTTTTATATGTTAGGACAAATTTGTACAAATACTCCTTCATCCCTAGTGCTATTAAAACATGGGATGGGTTTACTGAGCCAGACAGGAAATTATGTGACCTGGCAGAATTTAAGTCAATTGTTAGCATGAATGACTCGATGCATGACACAAAAGACGTAATCCTTTTTTTTTTTGGAAGTTAAGTCAGTATTATATAAGATAAGAAAAAAAAAATTTTGACTGGTACTGAGAGAGGCTAGAAGAGAAAGGGTAGCTTTGGTTTTAATTCACAAGAACAAAATTGTTAAAATCTTTAGGACTTTTCGACTATCAGCCACTCTTTTGGTCTGCAATTTTTCTTAAATAAATTTTAATACTATTATTTCTTTCTTTTTTTGAAAAATTATAACAAGAAAATATTACAATTGCTTTTCATTTTTCTAGATACAAAACAAAAAAAGTTAATACCGATACATAATTAATTTAAAAAAATGCTTTTGTGTTGTCAATAAAAAGAATATTAATTGTGCACAATTTAAGCTTAATCCGTGGCTGGGTGTCTGAGAAATCTCGTGTACACAATTTTTTCATACGCACAGAGGAAGTTAAGATAAGCTTTGGGAGAAATAACGTGTGCACATTTTTTTTCAGACAGACAGACAGGGTGAGTTGATATAAGATTTATTAAAACACAACTGATGATGTGTGAAAACAAAATTTGAAACAGAAAAAATACCTACAAGTAAAATTAATAAAACAACAGACAAACAATTTTAGTCGGCACTTGTAGGTCAGTAATACTCCCAGCAACAGTTTACATATTATAAACAAATTGGATTATTTGAAATATTGCACTTTTTTTCTTTTAACTGAAAAGAACAAAATCAAAATTAATAAAGAAAATCAACAAATTTGCTAATTAAATACTGCTAATAATTTTTTGGGTACTGAACAAGGGATATAAAATTTATTTAACAGATGTGTTGGTAAAAGTTAAATTAGTCCCCTTTTTAATTTGTTAAAAAAAATAAGTTTGAAAGTAACAATAAGAAATGAAACCTTTTATTTTCATTAGCACTTCAACTGGTACAGTGGTTAGTGTATTGGCTTGAGGAGTCTTCAACCCTCGAGCTCGAATTCAAGTCTTACAATTATTTGGTTCTTTATAAACTACATTTAAAAGCGATCTTGATAACCTTTACAATTTCTTTCCCTTCCTCCTCTTTACCCTCCCCAACTAGTTTAGACAGGTAATAGTTTTTAAGCCCATAGAGAAAGCGAAACTTTAAAAGTGTGCTCATCAAAAACAGGTGGTAAAATTATTTTTTTATCGCACAGATTTATTATGTTAGTCTAGATCTATTATTTAAAAAAAAAATTAAATTACTGATTTAAACTAATTGATACAATTACCTTAATATAAACTTTGTTGTTGTTGTTGTTTTTTGAAATAATTTTATTTTCTTGTTTGAGAGTCTTAGGAACATTTATTTATCTCGGTTTAGTGTGTGAATGTTGTTCGTATTTGCATATATAATGTTATTGTTACAGTAGTTACGCTGAGGTGGTCAATTGTAGTCAAACTGAATTTCCATTTGATTGGATCTTATCTTATCTTATCTTATCTTAAGACGTTTATTTATTAACTTGGAGAGTTTATTATCTTACAATGCAGATGTTGACCTGAGAGACGAGGATGGACATACCGCTGAATGTTTGTGTTCAGATAGTGAAATACTTGAACTACTAAATATGTGACAAAATATTAGTTGATGTTATATTTGTAGGCAATAAATTTATGTTTTGCTACAATTATAACTATTTACTGAATATATAAAAACGCCAAATTTTTATCTTATGGATTTTTTAAATGCATTATTATTTATTTTTTTTATACTGTATGCTCTAAAATCAAGCGCACTTAGCCTCTCGAACACGCTTCCCACGATTGTTTTCATTTGTACATAATTATAGTATTTATTATTATTAATTTAAGCCCTAGAATATGATAGATGTTTTTTTTTATCTATGTTGGATGTAGATGTCTTTCAATGTTGTTAAATTTTTTACATTTCTTTGAACAATAGTGAAGAGTGCAGTCATTTATAAATGCATGTAGGTCTTGTGGAGTTGCGGTCCGTGTTAGCGCTCTATAAAGCTTCATCATCATAAAGAATTAACTGCATTTACTTGGTATTTTGTTGATGAAACTGCAGATATTTCAGGCCGTGTCTTTGGACTTTGGTTTGTTGTTGGAGATTGTATTCGAGAAGACCTCATTGGCTTTGTCCCTGTTGTTTAGAGAGAAGCGCTGTCTTGGGTCTAGTGTCAACGAATACATTATGGACACACTACTCGGCCAAGATTACGATGGCTTCCCTGTGATAGCTAGCTTTTAGAACTGTGCTCAGACAAGAATTTGTAAAAAAAAAATTCATAAGCAGGCTTTTTCCGCCTAAGAAACGTAATCATGTTATCAATGACCTAAATAACTTTTTAGATATACGTAATGCTGTTAGTATCATCATGAAAACTTGAATTGAGCTGATGCTACTGAGAATTGGCAGTTGACTGACGCAATGAATAAAACTCATATTTTTTTATAGAACACCCCTTTACATCGAGTTGTTAGATTTTTCATTAACGTCTGATTTGTCTTCATCCCTAAAACTGTGAAAGAGCTGGAACGTGAAGAAAAATGTCAGCACTGTACACGATAAGCGTTCATCTCCAGCTTGTTCATGGCGACGAGAAGCTTTAGTTAAATTATTGAGTTTTAGCAGCTACAGTTGAAGTTTGCAGTTGTTCTTTTGTGCTTGTTTGATAAACCTTATGGAAGGAAGTGTTGCACGGATAAACTTTACAATATGTTTGTTTGTTTACATGTTAATTTTTTTTTTATTTCATGAAACAATATACAATACCTTTATATAGTATAAAGCTATTTAAAATATTTTTACAGTGCATTTAATATCACATAGGCATGAAGGGGGAGAAGCACCTGTTTTTTATTTATTTATTCTCCGTAACAAGAGAGTTGGCGATACGTCTTTGGCCATTGTTGACAACTTGTACACCCATGCAAAAAATCCCACAAGCGCCCATGTAGATAAATAAGTTTAATTACATGATTTTAAACTGATTTGAAATGACTCAATAGTAAAACATAAGACTTAACACTTAACGAAGGAGAGGCACACAATAAAAGTATTCCTTCCGTACACATCAACAAACTAGTCCGTGATACATCGTCTATGATTGTGTACAAATTAATTTATTGTCTTGTCAATAACCATTAACATAAAGAGTAAATATATAAAATCATGTAAAGACTTATTTTCGTTAGAATTGGTCCAATTATCGGCTACAGCACGGGCCATTCTCTTCCAGCCCACAGGACATTTGTCCGAATGCCTATATAGCAAGCCCTCCTGCACCCCCCCCCCTCGGGTCTAAGGTTCGAATTTCGGAGATAAGTTACATTTTAAAGTTTAGGATTTTTATAACGGCCACTGAGACTTATTGTAATGATAATCTAACAATAGTTTTGGAATGTAAAGGCGAATTGTCGTTGTGCTGGCCACGTGACATCCTCATTAACTGTTGTTTACAGATACATATGTTCTTTACATCACCAGCCCCATAGATAGAAAAAAAACTGAAAGAGATACTTAATTCTCATAATCATCTTAACAAACTCTATGTGGTCTGTGTAGTCTATATGCCCTAGTCATCTATTGTTTTGGGTATGGGCTTACCTGTTTCTATAAATTACATTATTATGATAGTAACACAAACAAATTACAACTTCTCGTTGATAAATGTTTGTCGTGTTGTATGCCGCTTCTTTATTGTCCATGATTTCAAGCGTAGGTGTTTGATAAATTCAGTTTATTTTGATAGCTGTATAAACAAATCTCCCCGTGTTTGTAATGAGCAGGTATTGTGCACTGAAGCTGGCAGGACTACAATGACCGCCGCCATCTTTTGTTCCTTCAGTAGTGACCGCGGCGATGACGTCAGAAGTCGTCTTTGACACTTGGTCTTTTGTTCTCTTATCTTACCGCTCTATGACATGAGGATTGGTCAGTTCGGTCGGGGAGAAAAAATATAGGATGTGACGTGGACAAAGGACACTCCTATATAAAGCGTGACAGACTTCTGGTCATCCATATCACAAAATTGCTTCGCAATACAACATATAGTGCGGATTTATTGATGTGGTTTCTGAATAACAAAAATAAGTGTACTTGTTTAGTGACCAACAGACTCTGAAATTTTTAAGACTTGTTTAGGTAACAGCTTCTGAAATAATCTGGTACGTAGATATTTTTTCCTTATAATACTTTTAAAAAACTTAAATTAATTTACTTTTGCTTTGGCATCCGCATTCCCATAATAGGGACATTTAAATAAAAAAAAATTCTACCACTTGAACCTCTCCCTCGAGTGTCACGATATATGTTTTACTTAAAGTAAGAAATAGAAACTCATTCATTAAGTCATCCACGCACTCCCGATAGTATATGTATTACAACAAATTTATTACAAAGTCTGTAAGATTGTAACAGATAATATACAAGACATTAGATTTATGACAAATATTTTTTTAAAATTCATTTTTGAAAAATTATATAAATAAAAATATAAATTTCTAAAAAAAAATGTAAGAATTCATTTTGTTTGCTACGTAAAGTAATGACTAGCACATAGTAATTGTTTATTTTGGGATTGCTTCTATCTGAGAAATTTTTTAGACGAGCCTTTAACTAAATAGTTCTTAAGTGAAGGCTACATTAGTCATTTATTGGTGCCAATAGTGTTCTAGCCATTCAGAAAAATGGAACATCTTGTTTTTATTGATGATTTCACAAAGGTGTATTTGTGTATTACCATTTGAGATTAAAAAAAAAATATTTAAAATATTTATGAAATTTATGTTATTATTTTTATGCAATTTAAAAGTGTTTTAATGTAGTAGAGTGTACACGTATTTTTATTATTAATTAATTAATTATTATAATAATTATTTTTTTCACAGATAATATCATGGAGAAAAGTATTTGCTCAACACCGCCCAAATCTAAAGCCATGAAAAGAGAGTTTGATGCTTCAGATAAGTAAGTCACTTTTCTTATTGGTACCCAATCTTATAATAAAGAAGAATAAAAGAAATGAATAAAAAAAAGGAGAAAAACAAATCATAAAAAAATATGAAGCTGCATTTTTACTAGATTGTCATCTAAAATAATATGCACTGGTGCAAGAGTGATTTCCTGACATAGTGTGAAACAAGTTTATAATGTAGACCTATTGATTGAGATATCAATGATACAGAAAAATTAGATTGATCTGCATATTATTTTTGTTTACCAGTCATTCAAGGTTCTCTGTATTAATTCTCTTTCAATTATCTAAAAAAAAATGTTTCAACGAGCTTCTCACATTTTTATCCAGTTTGTGCCGGTTTCGATATTTAATAGATTAATATCTATCAATCAATCTATCTATCTATCTATCTATCTATCTATCTATCTATCTATCTATCTATCTATCTATCTATCTATCTATCTATCTATCTATCTATCTATCTATCTATCTATCTATCTATCTATGTATGTATGTATGTATGTATGTATGTATGTATGTATGTATGTATGTATCTATCTATCTATCTATCTATCTATCTATCTATCTATCTATCTATCTATCTATTTATCTATCTATCTATCTATCTATCTATCTATCTATCTATCTATCTATCTATCTATCTTTCTATCTATCTATCTATTTATCCTGCTATTGTATATTGCAACTGTCATGTTTATGATATTCACATTCACGGAGATTATAGCCCACTCTCTGCTGTGTAACAGTTGGGGGGGGGGGGGCTGTGCTCATATTATAGAGAGTGGGAAGAAATAGTCTCGTACTGCCTTTAGGCTGCTCTCCCCTAACACAAACAGGTCACTCACTAGTCTTGATTTGCACTCGAGCATCTAGATCTGTGGCATAATGGTTTTAAAAGCATGTTTTAGTTTAAAGAAATACTATCTAACAGAAGCACTTTATTGCTTTAATTTAAATGTTTATATTCAATTACCGTCTTTAGATGTGTAGTTATTATATGTATAACTATTAATTATAACCATTTGTACTATTATATCAATGTCTATTTAAATTTTAATACATTTTTGCCCTTTTATTTTTTTTCCAGTGAAAAGAGATATCAGGATAACTTAAAAAGTGTGAAGAAGAGTCTATTCTATTCTATTGAAAGTAGAGATCACGTGGCCTTCGCCAAAATCATGGAGACACAGATCCACGTGACAACGTGCAGTGGAAGACTTATTATCCAGAAAGTTTTCATGAAAGCTTGTCTGGCAGGCGACATCAAAATCGTCCGATTTCTGCTCCGTAAAGGAGCTGATGTCAACGAGGCGTCCAGCGATGACATCACGCCTCTCATGGCTGCTGTTCTGTCTAACTCTTACGATACTGTTGAATTCTTACTTGAATGTAGAGCTACAGTCAAAACTCAAATAAAACCTACACAAGACAGTGTACTACATATGGCACTGAAGAGAGGATTTCGCCATAGCAATGTCTTAGGTTCAGAAAAATGGGACCCTAAATTTTTCATTGACACCAAAATAATCAAACTTTTAATTGACAACGGAGCTTTAGTAAACCAGAAATGTGCAGATGGTTACCTGCCCTTGTCACTTGCTGCCTCTTCCAACAGGGATGCAGTCATCACTCATCTCATTAAGAAAGGCGCTGATGTCAACGGCGTGGACAGTAAGTATGGGATGACTCCCTTGATGTACGCAGCTATTGCAGACAATGTCTACATCGTGAGACAGCTGCTGAAGTATAACGCAGATTTGGACATTACAGATAAATGGGACTATTCGGCTCTCATGTTGGCTGCTCAGTTCAAAAAGTATTTAGTTGTCTTAGCATTAATTGAAGAGGGCGCTGATGTCAACAAAGTCAGTGGGTTTGATGGAAAAAGCGCCTTAATTTTGGCTATAGAGTCCTACTGTTGTGACACAGTTAATATTCTACTGGAAATCGGCGCAGACGTGAACTACAGAAAGCCAATCCACAAGCGTGGCACGACTGCATTAATGATAGCCGCTCAAAATGGTTTCAAAGATGCTGTTGACACTTTACTCTACTACAATGCAGATGTTGACTTGAGAGACGAGGATGGAAAGACAGCAGTGTGTTTGTGTTCAGATGATGAGATTGTTGAAATGATAAATATGTCACAATAGATAATTTGATGTTGTATATCTTGATATTAATATATTGTTTTTTTTAATGTATAACAAACACTAACAGCCACATGATGGTACAAACATCTTCTAAGATGCATTATAACATCATTTCCTATGTTTAATTTCTATGTCATTGTTTTATTGTATTTTTGCTAATGTAATAATGAATAAAATAATTTTGAGAAACTTAATAATTACTTTTTTTTTACAAGCTTTTATCTATTTTATTTTTACTTTACACATTAAAACTATTAATGCAACGCATAAAGTTCATAAAAGTTCCTTTTTCAGATCTTTTGTTCTATAGTGCAGAAAGGCCATTTGATTTAGAGAATCAGATAAAATTAATAGCCTGTACTTATTACCTGGTTAAGGCTGTAAGTGGAGGGAAAGCTCACCAGATTGAAGTGATCAAAATTTCAGGACCTTTCCCACTGTCAGCGGCATTTTTTACAATTTTTATAGGCTGCAATATAAGTATTGTTTTTGTACAACAAATGAATTGTTTTAGCCATCTCCTTAACAGTTTTAAAACATATAGGCAGGTATTCTAAAAATAGATCAATGCATTTCTAAAAACTACAAGCATTTTCAAAGAAATATGGACAATAATTTAATAACCACCATGCGGCCAATTTTTCTTAAGTTGCTACACAATTCTAAATCATTAAACACAAAAGAGAATGCAAAAAAAAAAAATAAAATAAAAGTAAAAAAATATATATAAAATATTATTAAAAAAGTATGGTTTTATAGTTATCAAAAAATTTTGTTGGCATTTGCGAGTCAAGTGTCGTCGTCCACATTTTCATCTTAATCGCAAATTAATCTTTAAAGATTGCCTATTACCATTAACTCTCCCTCCTTACACACTTTGTACAAAAAAATTGTAATGAAATTTTGTAGATTTTTATTTTCTACTTTTGACAAAGCTTATATCTACTCACTCCGCCTATCTGTCTATTACACATTTTGTTAAAGTAACCGCTTCCACTTGTCAATCTCGGCTCAAGTTGAAACTTTGAACTATTATTCATTGTCACTAACAGAAGACGAATCATTAAAAAAAGAAAGCTAATTAAGTAATTAACTAGTAGTAATTTAATAATTAGTTTTATTTGATATAAAATAGGGAATTAACTATTTAATTAACGATACATATGGATGCAAATATGCAGCTTTGTTTTTAAAGAAATAATTTTGCTAAAAAAAAAAGTAAATTTGTATCGAACGTTTTAGGATGGTGGGAACCGAGAACGAAGTATTTTGTACACATTTCATCTATAATTAAAAAAATGTAATGATACTATAGCTGAGACTTGAATTTTACTTTAAATTTAAAATTGAACTTAACAAAACAGTAATTTCGGTGGAATAGATATAGAAAATAGATACTTTAAAACTTGCAAAATTAAATGAAAACTGCCAGCATATTTTATAGTACAGTCCATTTGTAAAAGCCTTGAAAGAAGCTACAATGCTAAATGTCAGCAGTCACACACACACACAGTCAATTTACACTCTTAATATGTAGGTAACTTTTGATGAACCTATATGTACAAATTAAGAGGTACATCCATAAATTTCAATAATGTTATGATTTTGGTGTACAGAATATGAATAATAATGTAATTTATAGAGCGCTGTTAACAAACACAACGCAGGCACAATGCGCTGTGATAACATAACAAACATAAACACGAGAATTAAAATGACAAACTAATCTAAAAAAGTTTGAAACAGAAAGGTCTTAATGTTACTTTTTTAAAATGTAGTTTCGCATGTTGTCTGTCTGAAATCAATGGGAAGTGTGTTCCAAAACTCTGTTCAGTGCACTGCAAAAAAAGATTACAAGTCCATTGAGCGCAATGTTATCTGGAGGACATATGGACTGGTCAGCTGGATGAGATACAAAAGCATCAGCAGAATACGGAACTAGAAATAAAATAACTATTTTAATAAATCCTAAAGATTAGTGGTTTACTCACAAGAGTGTAGAGTTAATTACCTTTACCACTTGTGACACAAACTACATTTTTATTTATTTCCTAACAGTAATTCTACATTTCTACGTTCTTTGTTGTTTTTTTTTTCTAAAATCTTTTCCGATCTTTCTCTTTTAAGTTTCTGGAGTTTTTACTAGGTTTCATTACGTTTTAAATATATTTCTTTAATTGCGGATTTTTTTGCATCATTCAGAAAAGAAATATTTAGCCTTTGCATTAAAGCTTTGAATTGTCTTAATATAATGATGTCGGATTTTCAATATCTTTTCTAGTTTATGAGATCTAAACTGGACGGACGGATGGGCAGACCACACACACACACACAAAAAAAAACGTCTACTCCCCTTTCGGGGGGTCGCCAAAAATCATTGGTCGATAGTATTTTTTTTTACCAAACTGTGGGAGGGAAGGGGGACTGAATAAATCATTTAAAATACTGAATGTCGCCATTTAAATAAGAAGAAGAATTTAAAAAAAAATTATAATTACTTTTCAAAGAAAGAACGTTAAAATATTGATCTTTATTTTAAGAATAATACGTAGAAATCTATTAGATAGTCTTTATCAGCTTGACGTATTTTCTTATTAGTTAAATTTGTACTTGTACACTTTATTGATTCCATTGGTATAATAAAATAAAACGTAAGCTATTAAATACACAAAAGACTTATAACCTTCAAATTTTGTAATTGTGATAATTTATTTTTGGCCAGTAATATCATTTTTAAAATGTACATTGGAAATTTTAATTTAAAATATTTGGTTTTGTAAAGGAAAAAAAAACCTATGTACTTGACACGGTGGGTGCGTGGCTTCCATGATTTCGTTTCTTTGTTTTCGTATTTGTTTGAAAAACCCACTCTATTTTAATAGCTGAGCAAACAAATGTCTACTTGATGAGCCCATTGTTGTGTACCAAGACATGGTAGAAATATTGTTTTTATGTCACAACTTTTAATGTCCTCGGTTCGAGACTTCTGCGTTTGATCAATGCGGTTTATTTAGATAACTACATAAACAAATCTACTCATTTTTTTTTGGGGGGGGGGGCAGGTATTGCGAGTTTGAGGGGAAAGGATTTCAATGACCGCCGCCAATCTTTTGTTCTTCGAGTTGTGACCGCGGCGATGACGTCGAATCGGTCACTTAGGCTTTTGTTGTCTTATTTTACCGCTCTATAACATGAGGATTGGTCAGTTTGGTCAGGGTGATTTAATTCAGGGTGTGACGTAGACAAAGGGCTCTTCAATATAAAACGAGAAACACTTCTGGACTTTCACATCGTCAGTTTTCCTTGCGCTTGTAATGTTCAGTTGCCGTAATTTATTGTTAATTTAGACGTTTTCTTGATTGGTGATAATTAGGATTTTCCTTATTAAATAAATAAACTTGTAAGTAGAATAATATTTTTTTTTGTTAAACAGCATTGTATTTTTATTTAAGTGACAAAAATATATCTAAATATCATTAAAATATTTCTATCTCCTACTTATTGTCCAATAGTCACGATATACACTTTTTTTCATGTAAGATAAACAACTTAATGAGCATTTTTTTCCATTCACTCCTACAAGTCTTTGTTCAGATCTTATATTTACAATGTTCATTAGACTGTAGAGAGTAGGCCTTTCACTATCAGTCATGGCTCTTGTCACTGGCTTTAAATGGTGTAGGACTTAAAGGGGGAAAATCTTTAGATTAGGCCTGTCGTACGATTGATAGAACTTTAATGAAGACAACTATTGTAATTGAGCTGCATCCTACTCATGTTGTATAACAAAATGTTTGTATAATGATCTAACTAAAAGTTGATAGTGTACACAAAATTAGAACAGGGGCCTAACATGAAATTGGGCCCCACGATTCGTAAATTCGGACCTAGATTTATAAACTTACATTATAAGTCTGTTTTATTTTCTTAAATTTTAGTTTTAATAATGTATTTATAAAATGATAAAAAATTTACACCAATTAAATGAATAGTTCTAATTTTTTCGTTCATTAGAAAGTAAAAAAAAATGTCTGTTTTGTTGCTGTAATTTTAACAAATCGTTTTTTTTTAAGTTCTAGTTTGAGCCTTAGGGATCTACAAAATATCAAAATAAATTAGGCATAGACTTAAAAATAAATTATCACACAGTATATATAGAAATGTAAAACACACACACACACACAAAACAACTACATATATATTAAATATTTAGAAAAAATAGTCTTTTATGTAGTATTGTAGTGTACATTTATTTATCTTTGGCAGATAATATCATGGAGAAAAGTGATTGCTCAACACCGTCCAAGTCTAAAGCCATGAAAAGAGAGTTGGATGCTTCAGACAAGTAAGTTTGGTTTCTTATGAAAGTTCAGTCTTAAAATAGGAAAACATAAAAATAATGTGTAACATTGTCTATTGATACAAATATCCAATTTCAATAATGGGATTAGAGACCAAGCATCATTTGTTTTCGCTCTCTCTAAGGCTCTTTTAACTATATCAAATAATTCTTTATTAGAAACTTTACCAATAAATATGTCAGACATGTCAACATTTTTCTAATTATATTTTATAAAACTTATTACTTTTGTTAAAGCCTAAATTGAGTTAGCTACAAAAAAACTACTTTTCATGTTGGTGCAACGCACCGTTTTTTTAAAAAGTCAAACGAATTAAAAAAAACACTAATTTTTCTTTTAATTAACAAATCTCTAAAAATATGTGTTTTCTTCTATTGTGTTAGTTTAGTCATGTATGCTCAAAACTTTTTTAGAAACATTAGCTATACTCATAAGCTATACTCATAAAAAGCTGAAATAGTATATCTACTAAACGTCTATATATCTAAACAAAGTTGGCACATTATCTTACAAAGAGCTCAATAAAAAACAATGATTTAATCTCAGCTTTTATAATTATAAAATTTAAAATAAATATTAACACTAAAATTTTATAACATTATATCAAAACTTGTTAAATTTAATTTTAAAATTAAATTTTTCTTTCCAGTGAAAAAAAATATCGAAAGAACGCAAAGAGTGTGCAGAAAAGTCTATTCTCAGCCATTGAAAATAGAGATCATGTGGCCTTCGCCAAAATCATTGATACTCAGATTCACGTGATAACTTGCAGTTGCAGAAAAATTATCCAGAAGGTTTTCATGAAAGCTTGTGAGGCAGGTGACATAAACATCGTCCGATTTCTGCTCCGTAAAGGAGCTGACGTCAATGAGTCCAGAAAGGGCATGACACCTCTCATGGCTGCAGTCCTGTCTAACTCTTACGACACGGTTGAATTCTTGCTCGAATGTAGAGCTAAGGTCAAAACTCAAACAAAACCAAAAAAAGACAGCGTACTGAATATGGCGCTAAAGAGAGGATTTTACGATAGCAACAATATAGGTTCAGAAAAATGGGACCCTAGCTTCTTCATTGACACCAAAATAATCAAACTTTTAATTGACAATGGAGCGTCAGTGAACCAGAAATGTAAAGACGGCTATCCTCCCTTGTCACTCGCTGCCTCTTCCAACAGGGATGCAGTCATCACTCGTCTCATTAAGAAAGGCGCTGATGTCAATGGCGTGGACAGTAGGTATGGGATGACTCCCCTGATGCACGCAGCTATTGCAGGCAATGTCTACATTGTAAGACAGCTTCTGAAATAAAACGTAACGATTGACATTCTGGACTATGGGGACTATTCGGCTCTCATGTTGGCTGCCCAGTTGAAAAAGCCTTTAGTTGTCTCAGCCTTGATTCAAGAAGGCGCTGATGTAAATATGGTTAGTGGCTTTGACGGGAAGAGCGCCCTAATTTTGGCTACAGAAGCTAATTGTTGCGACACAATTAATATTCTACTTGAAAATGGCGCAGACGTAAACTTCAGCAAACCTTTCAACAAGCGCGGCACAACCGCCTTGATGATAGCGGCCCATAATGGTTTTAAAGATGCCGTGGACACTTTACTCTACTACAATGCAGATATTGATTTGAGAGACGAAGATGGACATACAGCGGTGTGTTTGAGTTTAAATACTGAGATTGTTGAAATGATGAATATGTCTCTCGTAAAAAAATGTTTTAGGTGTTGTTGTGAAAAAATGTATAGTGAGTGACGTGTATAAGTAAGCAATGGTGAAATTAACAGCCAGATAATGGCATATACGTTTTATTTTGATGCATTTTAAACTAATTAAAAATTAATTCATTTCTGTTTGTAAAATTGTAAATACTTATTATTTTAATAAAATATTTGTTTGCAAATTTAAATTTTTTTAAATTTATTTAAAATCTTGAGCTAAAAATGCTAATTCCTCTTGGGTATTAAATTACCTGATTGGCTTGGGTGGGGACTGGGCGGGACCATTTTGTGACGATCTTCAGGTCATCAAACTTGGTATTGCTTTAGGACCTCATCTACTTTCAAATGAAGCTATTGTAGACACAAAGTTTTTTTTCTATCAAACGTATATATTTCCCAAGATCGAAGAAAGGTAACCCAATCTTTAATTTAATAAATGATTACCATTTACTCTAATCACATAAGTTGCTTTTAAATTAATAAACATAAAAAAAAAATAAACAGAAATGAAAAGTAAAATTAAAATACAAAGTAGAAGAACTAAAATAAAATAATGACAAGGTCCAATAAAAAAGAAAGTTGGAGTTTAAAAAAAGTGTACACTTAACCTGTGTGTAGTTTCCCACACTAAAGTCCAACTCGGAAGTTAATCATATAAAATTTCTAACTAGCATAGCTCACCACACACACGGACACACACTTTAATAGGGAAAAAAGACGAATCTGTGTAGACTTCTGTTGTATTATAATTAAATACAAGAGATTGGGACTCTAAATTATAGCTATTTACCAAAATTATTAATTATATTTTTTATTATCAGAATTTTTTTTTAATTAAGCCAATGGGGGTGGTATATTGAAATAAAGATAAGTGTTTGAAAAACACATTTAGTTGAACAATTATTTTAGAAACTTAGTTTAATGTAGTGAATTTTTCCCCCTATAATATCTGGAGACACATTTTATATCATTTACTTTATAAATACTACACACTTTAAGTAGTGGTACCACAAATTATTTCACGTTGTGAGAAGCTATGAAAAATGAGGGTCACAGAAAAAAACAAGGTTACAAAAGACAGTTTGTGTGGAAACACGAACTTAAAATCGGCCCCCGAAGTGGTCCACCCAGGCAGGCTTCAATATTTTCAGAAAGAACATCCGAATGAAATTATATCAAAGACAAATGAGGGATAAGAATGGAGAAAGAAAGTTAACAGATCTTGTGTAGGGCCCCAACGGTCCAGCAGATCAAGGGATAGGTGAATGTGAATGTAAAGTTAGATGTGAACCTGGCCTAACTAGTTCTCCTTACAGACCTTGTGGTCTATAGGGCAGATGATGTAAAGTTCATCTGTTTTTGTGGCCTACGGTTAACGAGGGTGTCATGTAGCCAGTACAACGACCAACCGCCTTTACTTTTCCCCAACTAATGTCAGGTACCCATTAGAGCTGGATGGACTCAGAGGAGCACAAGGATTCCAAAGTCGAAAATCCCAGTCTTCACCAGGATTGGAACCCTGGTCCCCCGGTTCGGAAGCCAAGCGCTTTACCTCTCAGCCACCGCACCTCCCCTGGCATAACTGATCTAATTATGACCGGATGATGCATTCTCTCTCTTAATCGAAAATGACATTTACAAGATTGCTATTCGTTTTAAATTAGGTCTAACTTATAATGCATACTAATTAGCTTTTTATCTTTAAAAAACTGCTTGCATAACTGATTTTAAAAATTAGATTTTTCGCTTTCAGAAAAAAAAAGTAGCCGTTGCATCATATCTTTGAATGGTCTAAAATATAGTGATGTCGGATTTTCAATATCTTTTCTAGTTTACGAGATCTAAACGGGACGGACAAACAGACGCACAGATGGACAGACATTTCACACAAAACTAATAGCATCTTTTCCCCTTTCGGGGGCCGCTAAAAATTAAAATACCATCTATTCGAAAATATGTTTAACAGTAATCTTTCTATATGGCGTATTTGACATAGTTTTTGTTTTAAATTATTTTTTGTTTCATTTTCTTAGTCTTTTTTTTTTATTTAGCTTTCATTATATTGCTGCTTCATTTTCTAATATCGCTTTATTAGTATGAAGTGTGGTCGAGAGGCCAAGTGCGCTTGAACTATGCTTGAGGTTCGACACCCGACTCGGGCAGAGATGTGTTTACTGAGCGCCTAAAGGCAGCACGGAAAACCAACTCCTAGATACCCCCTCCACCCACTGGTCCACAAATGAGATTGAAAGTAGCGTATATAAAAGCTATAATAATACAACTCTGAAGGAACATCCGAAACATGTAAGACATTTTACAAACAAAAAACAAACAAGCTATGAGAAATTTTAAAATATCTTCAAATAACCATTTTTAGTCTGTTTTATAGAACATTATTTAGATTTTTATTATCGATTGAAACTCTTTTAAATATGAGCTTAATGAATTGTGTTTGGTTTTTAAATTTTGAGAGGACGACCCAGTCAATGGCGTAGGAAGGAAATTGGGGAAGCGGGGATGTGGGGGGCGGGAGGCGGGGGCTCGGCCTCTTTAAGGGCCATACATTTGACATTCAATATCATGACATACGATAATGTGCTTTATAAATGTATAATTCTAATGTGTGGAATACATGCAACATAGCCAGTATTTTACAAAAAAAAAATGAATAGCAACATAACATGGCATTAAAAAAAAATTTAATGTTGAAAAATTTCGGACCGACTCCTCATATGGGGTCCCCTCCAATGAGGGCCAAGGTAGATTTTCAAATTCAGACCGCCACCCCACCTAACTACGCCTTGGGGCCCATTCATGCATGGGGTGTCTCGATTTGGAAGAAGACGCTAAGCAGCTGGGACGTAGGGACAGTTGGAGAGACACGCCCAGAACCGACACGCCTGAAGGAAGCTTGTTGGTGGCAATGGCGTAGCTAGGGTGGGGGGAGGAGGGGGAGAATTTGAAAATATTCCAAGGCCCCCACTTTAACATTAAAATTAAATTTTACGCAAAATGCAGGGGCCCCAAAAGATGTTAAGCCCCTAGGGCCCCCAAACGATGGAAAATTCCCAGCTAAGCCCCTTTTAAATAGATTAGAATCGTAACGTCATAACGTTAAAAAAAAACAACTAATAGATAAAGCAACTATGAAAGCGGACTAAACTTACACTAGAACAAATTGCGGTATACCTAAGCAGAGGAGTCTGACAACTAACACAACACATTTAAAGCCCTGATACTAACCATATTTATACAAGCTTCTATGAAATGTCAGAATGCTGTACTGCTGTGGACCTGCCCATTATAACCATTGACATTTTTGTTTTCAGTTGACAATGAATTTAGTCTTTGTTTAACAAATCTAGACTGTGCCAGAGCTACGCTAATGTCAAGTAGTTAAAAGTTTTCAATAATAATAATAATTATTATTTACACAACGGGGGGGGGGGGGGGCGTGGTGGCCTAATGGTAATGCCCTTGAACTCCGAACTGAGTGGTCGAGGACAGTGCTGAAATTACCTATTACCAACATAAGCTGTAGCAAAGCCCCCCCCCACACACACACACACGCACAACACTTGTCTGGTGGCCTCCCAAAAATTGTTTGAAGAAACAAAAAGCAAAGGAATAAATTTATGATGATTACATGGAGCTCCAAATCTCAACTTAGCTTAGGGTCTTATCAACTCTAAATCGTGTCCTGATGATCTGATCACAGGTTTAAATCTCAGTGAAGGGTCCACCCAACTCTAATGGGTACCCGAGATTGGTTGAAGAAAGTAACGTGGTTTGATTTGCAGTTCGTTAATAAAAAAAAATAATTCTCTAAGGAACTTTATATAAAAGAAATTTCTACAAATCAAATAAGAACATAAAACTAAAATGTTATTCTACTTTGGTTAGACCAATAATAGAATACCCTATGTATCCTATGTTTGAGACCCTACAACTACCCCCCAACCCCGCAAAAAACATTAAGAAACTGAAAGAGACACAAAATAGAGCAGCGAGATGCATAACAAACGAATATTAAATGTAGCTAGAGTAACACCTTTAGTAAAATTACTAAATTTAGAAAGCCTTCAGGAGAGAAGACTGAAAAGTAAAGAAGCAATATATATAAAACACTAAACCATAATCTTCAAATACAAAACAAAATCTAATAAAATACTCTGAAAGACACAAAGATAAAGGCACACTCCTTGTTCCATATGCTAGAACAAATTGGTACAAATGCTCCTTCTTCCCTAGTGCTATTATGGAATAAGTTGCCTGTGTCATCCAGGAAAAAAACAATGACTTGGCAGAATTTAAGTCATTGATGTTATTACTAGATTGACTTAGGGATACGCGTAGAATGTAATCATCTTCTTGATTGAAGTAACCTCTGTGTGAAGGCCTATAACATTTCCTAACATTATTCAAAGTTTTCTTCAAACGCTCAACGAAGAAAGAAATCTCCTGAAATTTCAATCAAGTCTGGAAGGTAGTGAATTGATCAACAATCATTTGATAATCAAATTCTTTCACAAACACATTTGTAGTCATCACAGAATTAGACAATAATATAGATTTTGCTGATCTTCCACGACATATGTGCACCGGTTCCATGGTGTAATGGTTAGCACTCTGGACTCTGAATCCAGCGATCTGAGTTCAAATCTCGGTGGAACCTGAATATTTTTTTAGTGTGGTAAAGCGCTAGGATTAGATTATTACGCCAATGCCATTGTCAAATACATGGGCTCCTAAAGAGGCTACGCCACTGGTTGGTGACCTTTTCTCCCAGATAGGAACCACAGACATTTGGACTTGTAAACTTAATGATCATCAACATTATTAACAAAAATGGAGGCAGTAGCAATGAAATTCACTTCTGTGTACAATAGGTTGTTGAGCGTGTTCAGGGTATTTTAAATATTCTAAAAATGTTTTAAATCTAAACAAGTCAATGTTATTTCATGTTCGATAAGTATTTTCTAAAAATTACATTGGATTTTTTAAAGATTTAATTATATAAATATTTTTCTGATGTGTAAAGAATAAAAAAATCAACTCAATCTGTCTGTCTATCTGTTTGTCTGATACAAATTTTAAAATGTTTTTTCTCCAACACACAATTTTGGTTCAAGTTGAAATTTTTGCACCATTATTTCTTTTACCTAACAAAACAAAGGTATTGAACAAAGGAAATATATTGCGATTGACTAATGTGTCGGTACAAATTAAATTAGTCCCCCTTTATACTTTGTTTAAAGAATTAGGTTGTTGCTTTACAGTTTGAAACTGACAACAGGTAATGAAACATTCTATTTTTCATAAGCATTTAAAACTGGAACAGTGGTTAGTGTAGTGGCTTGAGGAGGCGTTAGCCCTCGGGTTCAAATTCAAATCGTACCATAATTTTGTTCTTTATAAACTACATTTAACTACATAATCTTTGCCACTTTCTCTCCCCCCCCCCTCTCTTTACTATTCCCAACTGGTCCAAACTAATGATAGGATTTAAAAACATTGAGAAAGCTAAAAGGCTTGACATTGCGCTAAACAAAAACAATTGGTAAAATTATGTTTAATCTCACATATTTATAATTGTTAGTCTAAATCTATTAGTATCACAAAATAATTAAATGACTGATCCAAACGTTTTGATACAATTACACTTAATGTAAGGTTTGCATTTTTTTTTCTAGTTCGACAGTCTTGTAAATTTTTATTCTTTTCGGACCCCTAAAAACGTTTAATTGTTAAATTGGTTTTGTGTTGGTTTGAATTAAAAAAAAAACACAACTATGTACTTTTCACTGTGGACGTGGAATCTATGAATTTGTTTCATTGTTTTCCTACGCGTTTGATAAATCCACTCTATTTAAATAGCTGCACAAACAAATGTCAACTTTTCTCTGATAAGCTTTTGTACTGTAGTATAACGTTGTACAAGTAGTTTATTTTTTTTATGCCGCTCCTTCTAATGTCCAGGGTTGGAGAGTCAGTTTATTTTGATAGCTGCATAAACAAATCTTCCCGTGTATATGAAGTGTAGGTATTGTGTACTGGACCTCACAGGACTTCAGTGACTGCGGCGATCTTTTGTTCCTCGAGTGGTGACCGCAGCGATCTTTTGTTCCTCAAGTGGTGACCGTGGTGATCTTTTGTTCCCTGAGTTGCGACCGCGGCAATGACATAAGTCGTCGCTTTTGACACTTTGTCTTTTGTTGTCTTATCTCTATAGAGCATTAGGATTGGTCAGTGTGGTCAGTGTGATAAAAGGCGCAAAAAAAAAATACGTAGACAACCAAAGGTGGTATATAAACTGGTGTAGACTTTAACACACTTCAATTCGTTACTCTGACTTGCAGCGCATGTTATTCGTACTGGATTGTTTTTGTGACTTTTAGTAAATAGGAAATTATTTCTCGCTTAAGAAACGATCTCCGAGTTTTAAACATCAAAATTCACACTGGTAAGTAAAATTTTTAAAATATATATATTTTTTTATTTTTCAATAGTTAACTTTCATGACTTTAGTTATATTGTAAAATTAATAATTAGAAGCTAGCTGGCAGATGTGTCACCCTGGTAAGTGTTGACCAAAAATAAAAGACACATTTTTAAAAGTTTGTTGTAGTTACCATGTTCTATCAGTAAAAGATAAATATATAGTATAATAGTTACCCCATTCAGACTTTAAAATCTGTGGGGAGATAATGTAAAGGTCATCTGTTTCTGTGGCCCACGATTAACGAGGGTATCATGTGGTTAGCCTTTAATTTTCTCCATCTAATGTTAGGTACTCATTCAAGCTGGGTGGACTTAGAGGCGCCCAAAGATCCCGAAATTAAAAAACCCAGTCAGCATTAAGATTCGAACCTGGAACGCCAGTTCGAAAGACAAGTGCTTTGACGCTCACTCACATCGCCCCCTTATAATATTATCTTATAAATTACAAACTTTCCTAAAAAAATTATTATATTATTATAATATTGAAAACTATTATCAATATTGCTAAATGTAAAATCCCTGCTAATTCTTTCCTCTGCGATTATTTTATTAACGATGTTAATGTTATTTATTCATTTTGTTTTATGTTTGCAAGTGTGTAAGAAATCTAAATTCAAATTTAATTAAAATATATTTTTATTCTTAATTTTGCAGATAATATCATGGAGAAAAGCTTAAACTCAACACTGCACAAATCTAGAGCCTTGAAAAGAGAATTTTCTGCTTCGGACAAGTAAGTTAATCATATTTTTCTCATATAATCATAAAATATAGTCAGGAAACTAATACAATAAAAGAAAAAGTTAAAGTCTAAGCGTTTTTCACACTTAATTATCAATCTATCAATTCCAAATAATCGTCTGAGTGATTCTCTCACAATACTGTTGTTAATAAAATAACAGTAGCAATTTGATTCTTTAATTAATAGTCATTTTCATATTTTAGTTGCATTTAAGTAAATAAAAAATTAAAAAATATAATTTTATTGAAATTATTATTCGCAAACCTGGGACTCGAGTTCGAATCCTGGTAAATACTGGAATTTTTTATTTCGTGATTTTTAGGGCGCCTCTGAGTGCACCCACCTTAAATGGGTACCTGACATTAGCTGTCGAAAAGTAATGGCGGTTGGTCGTTGTGCTGACCACATAAAAACCTTGTTAACTACAAACCACAGAAACAAATTACCATTACATCATGTGCCCCATTTGAAAGGGAAACCTTCTTGCTCTATGTGTTGATTCATAGTCCTCTATGAGTTGCTCCATAGTACTTTACAAGTTTTATCCATAGTCGCTTTAGTACTGATTTGATTTAAGAATATTTAAATTGACACTTATGTAAATTAAATTTTTGGATCAACAATTTTGTTTCTCTGCCAAAATGTATTATATGTATAGGTTTATACATTTACTAATAAAATAAAAGTAATTAATTGAAAGACTTTATGTGTTGTTTTCTTTTCTGCAGCGACAAGTGTTTGAAGGACCAAATGAAATATACCATGGAGAATATAAATGCAGCAATTGAAAGAGGAGATCACGTGAGTGTGGCCAACATTATTGGTACACAGATACGCAGGACAACATACTATGGCAAAAAGATCATGAAGCAGGCATTCATTAAGGCTTGCCTGGCAGGCGATAGCCGTATCGTGTGTCTGCTGCTTCGTAGTGGAGCTGACGTCAACGAGGCGTCCATTGAAGACTTCACACCACTCAAGGCTGCTGTTCTGTCTAATTCTTACCAAACTGTTGAGCTGCTACTGGAATGTGAAGCTAGTACCAAAACTCCTACTAAGCCTTCACAAGACAACGTGCTTCATGTGGCGCTGAAGGGAGGATTTCACCCCAGCCTTGTCATAGGCTCAGAAAGATGGGACGCCGAGTTCCTAACTGATACAAAAATTATAAAACTTTTGATTGACCATGGAGCTTCAGTTAACCAGAAATGTGCAAACGGTTACCTGCCCTTGTCACTTGCTGCCTCTTCCAACAGGGATGCTGTCATCACTCACCTCATTAAGAAAGGCGCTGATGTCAACAGCGTGGACAGTAGGTATGGGATGACTCCCCTGATGCACGCAGCTATTGCAGGCAATGTCTACATCGTAAGACAGCTTCTGAAAAATAAAGCAGCCATAGACATCACAGACCAATGGGACTATACAGCTCTCATGTTGGCTGCTCAGTTCAATAAGCCTTTAGTTGTCTCAGCCTTAATTCAAGAAGGCGCTGATGTTAACAAGGTCAGTGGCTTTGACGGAAAGAGCGCCCTAATTTTGGCTATAGAGTCCTACTGTTGTGACACAGTTAATATTTTGCTTGAAACGTGAACTATAGAAAGCCAATCCACAAGAGTGGGACGACTGCCTTGATGATAGCCGCTCAAAATGGTTTCATAGAAGCCGTGGAGAGTTTATTATCTTTCAATGCAGATGTTGACCTGAGAGACGAGGATGGAAATACCGCTGAATGTTTGTGTTCAGATAGTGAAATACTTGAACTACTAAATATGTGACAATAAATTAGTTGATGTTATATTTGTAGGCAATAAATTTATGTTTTGTTACAATTATAACTATTTACTGAATATATTAAAACGCCAAATTTTAGTGTAAAGAATTTTTGAAATGCATTATTATTTTTTTTATTCTGTATGCTTTAATATAATAATCAATAAAATATTTAATGAATTGAATGAATAGTTTTCTTTTATTGTTTTTATTTGTTTGTCTATTTTTTCCTTTAGATTAAAACTAAGTTTACAAATACTTAAATTTAGATAACCTTCATAAGAGAAGACTAACAAGTAAAGTAGCAATTATACATAAAACACTGAAACATAATCTTGAAATAAAAAAGAAAATCTAATAAAATACTCAAAAAGACACAAAGATAAAGGCATGTTCCTCGTTCCATATGTTAGGACACATTTGTACTAATACTCCTTCATCCCTAGTGCTATTAGAAAATGGAATGGGTTGCCTGAGCCAGCCAAGAAATTCTGTGACCTGTTATAAATTATGTCAATGAATAACATGCATGACTTGATGCATGACGCCTAGGACGTAATCATCTTCTTTTTTGAAGTAACGTCAGTATTTTATAAGGTAAGAAGAAGAAATTTTGACTGGTACTGAAGTATCTGAGAGAAGCTAGAAGAGATGGGGTAGCTCTGGTTTTAATTTACAAGATCGAAATTGTTAAAATCAATAGGACTTTTCTGACTATCAGCCACTTTTTTGGTCTGTAATTTTTCTTAAATAAATTCATAATGCTATTATTTCTTTTTTTTCTTCGAACAAAATATAACAAGAAAATATTTTTTTTTAATTATTTAAAAAACGCTTAATATAAAGTGTACTTGTATCTTATAGTTTGGATTAGTCATGCAATTAAATATGTAATGGAGCTAAACTATCAAGAAAAAAAAGCATTTATAAAAATAAAAGAAGGGAGAACGACTTGATATCAAACTCATTGCTCAAGTCTTCTCAGTTGACACAGTAACCACTCGACTAGTGGATAGCTTATGAACATGGAAGATTGTATAGTTATCTATGGTTTCTATAATCTGGTACTATTTTTTATGTTTGCGTTTACTAGACTCAGTCGAAGACCTATAAAATTATAAAATGGACTCATTCAGCTTGTACCATCACTTCAGTCAATTACAATTGCTTTCCATTTTTCTAAATACAAAACAAAAAAAGTTATTATCGATAGTTTATTATGTTTTAAAAAAATTGATACTTGTGTTGTCAATTAAAAGAATATTAATTGTGCAAAACTTAAGCTTGAACCGAGACTGGGTGTCTGAGAAATCTCGTGTACACAAATTTCTCATACGGACAGAGTAAGTTAAGATAAGCATTGGTAGAAATCAAGTGTGTTCATTTTTTTCCAGACAGGGTGCATTGATATAAGATTTATTAAAACACAACTGGTGATGTGTGAAAACAAAATTTGAAACATAAAAATGATAAAAAATAATAATAAAACAACAGACAAACAATTTAGAGTCGGCACTTGTAGCTCAGTAATACGTTCAGCCACATACTATAAACAAATTGGATTATTTGAAATATTGCACTTTTTTTTCCCTTTTAACTGAAAAGAAAAAAAATAAAATTAATAAAGAAAATCAACCAATTTGCTAATTAAATACTGGTAATAATTTTTTGGGTACTGCACAAGGGATATAAATTGTATTTGACAGATGTGTTGCTAAAAGTTAAATTAGTCCCATTTTAATTTGTTTGAAAAATTAGGTCGTCGCTTATAAGTTTAAAATAAACAATAAGAAATGAAACCTTTTATTTTCATTAGCACTTCAACTGGTACAGTGGTTAGTGTATTGGCTTGTGGAGTCTTCAACCCTCGAGTTTGAATTCAAGTCTTACAATTATTTTGTTCTTTATAAACTACATTTAAAAAGCGTTCTCGATAACTTTTACATTTTCTTCCATTTCCTCCTCTTTACTCTCTCCAGCTAGTTCAGACAGGTAACAGTTTCTAAGTGCATAGAGAAAGCAAAAAGTTAAAAGTGTGCTCATCAAAAACAGGTGGTAAAATTATTTTTCATCGCACAGATTTATTATGTTAGTCTAGATCTATTATTATCACAAAAAAATATTAAATGACTGATTTAAACTAATTGATACAATCACCTTAATATAAACTTTGTTGTTGTAGTTTTCTTTTAAATATATTTTTGTTCTTGTTTGAGAGTCTTAGGAACATTTATTCATCTCGGTTTAGTGTGTGAATGTTGTTCGTATTTGCATATATATTGTTATTGTTACAGTAGTTTCGCTGAGGTGGTCAATTGTAGTCTTACTAAATTTCCATTTGAATCGATCAATAGAAAATTATCTTATCTTATTTTAAGACGTTTGATTATTAACTTGGTTGCGAGTTGGTTAAACATATTATAAAAAACAAAAAAAAAATGTTCTTTTAACTGTTGACGTGGAATCTATGCGTTTGTTTCAGTGTTTTCTTATGCATTTGGTCAATCCACTCTATTTTAATAGCTGTACAAACAAATGTCAACTTTTCTCTGATAAGCTTTTGTTCTGTAGTATAACAACGTAAAAGTAGTTTATTTTTTTATGCCGCTCCTTCTATTGTTCAGGATTCGAGAGTCAGTTTATTTTGATAGCTACATAAACAAAACTTCCCATGTATCTGAAGTGTAGGTATTGTGCACTGGACCGCACAGGATTTCAGTGACAGCGGCTCTCTTTTGTTCCTGGAGTGGTGACCGCGGCGATCTTTTGTTCCCTGAGTTGTGACCGCGGCAATGACATAAGTCGTCGCTTTTGACACTTTGTCTTTTGTTGTCTTATCTCTACATAGCATTAGGATTGGTCAGTGTGGTCAGTATGATGAAAAGGGCGCAAAAAAATAATACAGGATATGACGTAGACAACCAAAGTTGTTATATAAACGGGTGTAGACTTCAACACACTTCAATTCGTTACTCTGACTTGCAGCGCATGTTATTCGTACTGGATTGTTTTTGTGACTTTTAGTAATTTGGAAATTATTTCTCTTATAAGAAACGATCTCCGAGTTTTAAATATCAGAATACACACTGGTAAGTAAAATGTTATATACATTTTTTTTTTCAATTGTTAACTTTCATGATTTTAGTTATATTGCAAAATTAATAATTGGAAGCTAGTTTGCAAATGTGTCACCTTGATAAGTGTTGACCTAAAACTTTTTAAAAGTTTATTGTAGTTATTATGTTCTATCAGTATAAGATAAATATATACTATAATAGTTAACCCATTCAGACTTTACGATCTGTGGGGAGATCATGTAAAGGTCATCTGTTTCTATGGCCCACGATTAACGAGGGTATCATGTGGTCAGCCTTTACGTTTCTCCATCTAAAATTAGGTAGTCATTCTAGCTGGGTGGACTTAGAGGCGCCCAAAGATCCCGAAATTAAAAATCCCAGTCCGCATTAATATTCGAACCTGGAACGCCAATTCGAAAGACAAGCACTTTGCCGCTCATTCACATCGACCCCTTATAATATTATCTTATAGATTACAAACTTTTCTAAAAAAATTATTATATTATTATAATATTGAAAACTATTATCAATAATGCTAAATGTAAAACTCCCTGCTATTACATTTAAGATGATTATCCCATGATTCATATATTATTCAAGTTATACCAAGATGAAATTGTTAAAAAAGTGTTATTTATTCAGGCAAAACATTTTGTTTTATGTTAGCAAGTGTGTAAGAAATTGAAATTCAAATGTAATTAAAATATATTTTTATTTTTAATTTTGCAGATAATATGGAGAAAAGCTTAAACTCAACACTGCACAAATCTAGAGCCTTGAAAAGAGAATTTTCTGCTTCGGACAAGTAAGTTACCAATCTTTTTCTCATATTATCATAACATATAGTCAGGAAACTAATACAAGAAAAAAAAAAGTTAAAGCCTAAGCGTTTTTCCCACTTAATTTTCCGTCTATCAATTCCAAATAATCGTCTGAGTGATTCCCTCACCCTACTGTTGTTAAAAAAATAACAGTAGCAATTCGATTCTTTAATTAATAGTCATTTTCATGTTTTAGTTTGCATTCTAGTAAATAAAAAAATATAAAAATATAATTTGATTGAAATTATTAGTCGCAAACCTCGGGACTCGAGTTCGAATCCTTGTGAATACTGGGATTTTTTATTTCGGGATTTTTAGGGCGCCTCTGAGTGCACCCACCTTTAATGGGTAACTGACATAAGCTGGCAAAAAAATAATGGCGGTTGGTCGTTGTGCTGACCACATGAAAACCTTGTTAACTACAAGCCAAAGAAACAGATTACCATTACATCAACTTCCCTGTTTGTCGCAAGGCCTTAGAGGGAAAATTTCTTCTTGAGTTGATTCATAGTCCTTTATGAGTTGCTCCATAGTACTTTATGAGTTTTACACATAGTCGCTTCAGAACTGATTTGTTTTAAGAGTATTTAAATTGACACTTATGTAAATACATTATTAGTATCAACAATTTTGTTTTTCTGCCAAAATTTATTATATGTATAGGTTTTTACATTTACTAATGAAATAAAACTAATTAATTGAAATACTTTATTTGTTGTTTTTTCTCCAGCGATAAGTGTTTGAAGGATCAAATGAAATTTACCATAGAAAATATAAATGCAGCAATTGAAAGAGGAGATCACGTGAGTGTGGCCAACATTATTGGTACACAGATACGCAGGACAACATACTATGGCAAAAAGATCATGAAGCAGGCATTCATTAAGGCTTGCCTGGCAGGCGATAGCCGTATCGTGTGTCTGCTGCTTCGTAGTGGAGCTGACGTCAACGAGGCGTCCATTGAAGACTTCACACCACTCAAGGCTGCTGTTCTGTCTAATTCTTACCAAACTGTTGAGCTGCTACTGGAATGTGAAGCTAGTACCAAAACTCCTACTAAGCCTTCACAAGACAACGTGCTTCATGTGGCGCTGAAGGGAGGATTTCACCCCAGCCTTGTCATAGGCTCAGAAAGATGGGACGCCGAGTTCCTAACTGATACAAAAATTATAAAACTTTTGATTGACCATGGAGCTTCAGTTAACCAGAAATGTGCAAACGGTTACCTGCCCTTGTCACTTGCTGCCTCTTCCAACAGGGATGCTGTCATCACTCACCTCATTAAGAAAGGCGCTGATGTCAACAGCGTGGACAGTAGGTATGGGATGACTCCCCTGATGCACGCAGCTATTGCAGGCAATGTCTACATCGTAAGACAGCTTCTGAAAAATAAAGCAGCCATAGACATCACAGACCAATGGGACTATACAGCTCTCATGTTGGCTGCTCAGTTCAATAAGCCTTTAGTTGTCTCAGCCTTAATTCAAGAAGGCGCTGATGTTAACAAGGTCAGTGGCTTTGACGGAAAGAGCGCCCTAATTTTGGCTATAGAGTCCTACTGTTGTGACACAGTTAATATTTTGCTTGAAACGTGAACTATAGAAAGCCAATCCACAAGAGTGGGACGACTGCCTTGATGATAGCCGCTCAAAATGGTTTCATAGAAGCCGTGGAGAGTTTATTATCTTTCAATGCAGATGTTGACCTGAGAGACGAGGATGGAAATACCGCTGAATGTTTGTGTTCAGATAGTGAAATACTTGAACTACTAAATATGTGACAATAAATTAGTTGATGTTATATTTGTAGGCAATAAATTTATGTTTTGTTACAATTATAACTATTTACTGAATATATTAAAACGCCAAATTTTAGTGTAAAGAATTTTTGAAATGCATTATTATTTTTTTTATTCTGTATGCTTTAATATAATAATCAATAAAATATTTAATGAATTGAATGAATAGTTTTCTTTTATTGTTTTTATTTGTTTGTCTATTTTTTCCTTTAGATTAAAACTAAGTTTACAAATACTTAAATTTAGATAACCTTCATAAGAGAAGACTAACAAGTAAAGTAGCAATTATACATAAAACACTGAAACATAATCTTGAAATAAAAAAGAAAATCTAATAAAATACTCAAAAAGACACAAAGATAAAGGCATGTTCCTCGTTCCATATGTTAGGACACATTTGTACTAATACTCCTTCATCCCTAGTGCTATTAGAAAATGGAATGGGTTGCCTGAGCCAGCCAAGAAATTCTGTGACCTGTTATAAATTATGTCAATGAATAACATGCATGACTTGATGCATGACGCCTAGGACGTAATCATCTTCTTTTTTGAAGTAACGTCAGTATTTTATAAGGTAAGAAGAAGAAATTTTGACTGGTACTGAAGTATCTGAGAGAAGCTAGAAGAGATGGGGTAGCTCTGGTTTTAATTTACAAGATCGAAATTGTTAAAATCAATAGGACTTTTCTGACTATCAGCCACTTTTTTGGTCTGTAATTTTTCTTAAATAAATTCATAATGCTATTATTTCTTTTTTTTCTTCGAACAAAATATAACAAGAAAATATTTTTTTTAATTATTTAAAAAACGCTTAATATAAAGTGTACTTGTATCTTATAGTTTGGATTAGTCATGCAATTAAATATGTAATGGAGCTAAACTATCAAGAAAAAAAAGCATTTATAAAAATAAAAGAAGGGAGAACGACTTGATATCAAACTCATTGCTCAAGTCTTCTCAGTTGACACAGTAACCACTCGACTAGTGGATAGCTTATGAACATGGAAGATTGTATAGTTATCTATGGTTTCTATAATCTGGTACTATTTTTTATGTTTGCGTTTACTAGACTCAGTCGAAGACCTATAAAATTATAAAATGGACTCATTCAGCTTGTACCATCACTTCAGTCAATTACAATTGCTTTCCATTTTTCTAAATACAAAACAAAAAAAGTTATTATCGATAGTTTATTATGTTTTAAAAAAATTGATACTTGTGTTGTCAATTAAAAGAATATTAATTGTGCAAAACTTAAGCTTGAACCGAGACTGGGTGTCTGAGAAATCTCGTGTACACAAATTTCTCATACGGACAGAGTAAGTTAAGATAAGCATTGGTAGAAATCAAGTGTGTTCATTTTTTTCCAGACAGGGTGCATTGATATAAGATTTATTAAAACACAACTGGTGATGTGTGAAAACAAAATTTGAAACATAAAAATGATAAAAAATAATAATAAAACAACAGACAAACAATTTAGAGTCGGCACTTGTAGCTCAGTAATACGTTCAGCCACATACTATAAACAAATTGGATTATTTGAAATATTGCACTTTTTTTTCCCTTTTAACTGAAAAGAAAAAAAATAAAATTAATAAAGAAAATCAACCAATTTGCTAATTAAATACTGGTAATAATTTTTTGGGTACTGCACAAGGGATATAAATTGTATTTGACAGATGTGTTGCTAAAAGTTAAATTAGTCCCATTTTAATTTGTTTGAAAAATTAGGTCGTCGCTTATAAGTTTAAAATAAACAATAAGAAATGAAACCTTTTATTTTCATTAGCACTTCAACTGGTACAGTGGTTAGTGTATTGGCTTGTGGAGTCTTCAACCCTCGAGTTTGAATTCAAGTCTTACAATTATTTTGTTCTTTATAAACTACATTTAAAAAGCGTTCTCGATAACTTTTACATTTTTTTCCATTTCCTCCTCTTTACTCTCTCCAGCTAGTTCAGACAGGTAACAGTTTCTAAGTGCATAGAGAAAGCAAAAAGTTAAAAGTGTGCTCATCAAAAACAGGTGGTAAAATTATTTTTCATCGCACAGATTTATTATGTTAGTCTAGATCTATTATTATCACAAAAAAATATTAAATGACTGATTTAAACTAATTGATACAATCACCTTAATATAAACTTTGTTGTTGTAGTTTTCTTTTAAATATATTTTTGTTCTTGTTTGAGAGTCTTAGGAACATTTATTCATCTCGGTTTAGTGTGTGAATGTTGTTCGTATTTGCATATATATTGTTATTGTTACAGTAGTTTCGCTGAGGTGGTAATTGTAGTCTTACTAAATTTCCATTTGAATCGATCAATAGAAAATTATCTTATCTTATTTTAAGACGTTTGATTATTAACTTGGTTGCGAGTTGGTTAAACATATTATAAAAAACAAAAAAAAATGTTCTTTTAACTGTTGACGTGGAATCTATGCGTTTGTTTCAATGTTTTCTTATGCATTTGGTCAATCCACTCTATTTTAATAGCTGTACAAACAAATGTCAACTTTTCTCTGATAAGCTTTTGTTCTGTAGTATAACAACGTAAAAGTAGTTTATTTTTTTATGCCGCTCCTTCTATTGTTCAGGATTCGAGAGTCAGTTTATTTTGATAGCTACATAAACAAAACTTCCCATGTATCTGAAGTGTAGGTATTGTGCACTGGACCGCACAGGATTTCAGTGACAGCGGCTCTCTTTTGTTCCTGGAGTGGTGACCGCGGCGATCTTTTGTTCCCTGAGTTGTGACCGCGGCAATGACATAAGTCGTCGCTTTTGACACTTTGTCTTTTGTTGTCTTATCTCTACATAGCATTAGGATTGGTCAGTGTGGTCAGTATGATGAAAAGGGCGCAAAAAAATAATACAGGATATGACGTAGACAACCAAAGTTGTTATATAAACGGGTGTAGACTTCAACACACTTCAATTCGTTACTCTGACTTGCAGCGCATGTTATTCGTACTGGATTGTTTTTGTGACTTTTAGTAATTTGGAAATTATTTCTCTTATAAGAAACGATCTCCGAGTTTTAAATATCAGAATACACACTGGTAAGTAAAATGTTATATACATTTTTTTTTTCAATTGTTAACTTTCATGATTTTAGTTATATTGCAAAATTAATAATTGGAAGCTAGTTTGCAAATGTGTCACCTTGATAAGTGTTGACCTAAAACTTTTTAAAAGTTTATTGTAGTTATTATGTTCTATCAGTATAAGATAAATATATACTATAATAGTTAACCCATTCAGACTTTACGATCTGTGGGGAGATCATGTAAAGGTCATCTGTTTCTATGGCCCACGATTAACGAGGGTATCATGTGGTCAGCCTTTACGTTTCTCCATCTAAAATTAGGTAGTCATTCTAGCTGGGTGGACTTAGAGGCGCCCAAAGATCCCGAAATTAAAAATCCCAGTCCGCATTAATATTCGAACCTGGAACGCCAATTCGAAAGACAAGCACTTTGCCGCTCATTCACATCGACCCCTTATAATATTATCTTATAGATTACAAACTTTTCTAAAAAAATTATTATATTATTATAATATTGAAAACTATTATCAATAATGCTAAATGTAAAACTCCCTGCTATTACATTTAAGATGATTATCCCATGATTCATATATTATTCAAGTTATACCAAGATGAAATTGTTAAAAAAGTGTTATTTATTCAGGCAAAACATTTTGTTTTATGTTAGCAAGTGTGTAAGAAATTGAAATTCAAATGTAATTAAAATATATTTTTATTTTTAATTTTGCAGATAATATGGAGAAAAGCTTAAACTCAACACTGCACAAATCTAGAGCCTTGAAAAGAGAATTTTCTGCTTCGGACAAGTAAGTTACCAATCTTTTTCTCATATTATCATAACATATAGTCAGGAAACTAATACAAGAAAAAAAAAAGTTAAAGCCTAAGCGTTTTTCCCACTTAATTTTCCGTCTATCAATTCCAAATAATCGTCTGAGTGATTCCCTCACCCTACTGTTGTTAAAAAAATAACAGTAGCAATTCGATTCTTTAATTAATAGTCATTTTCATGTTTTAGTTTGCATTCTAGTAAATAAAAAAATATAAAAATATAATTTGATTGAAATTATTAGTCGCAAACCTCGGGACTCGAGTTCGAATCCTTGTGAATACTGGGATTTTTTATTTCGGGATTTTTAGGGCGCCTCTGAGTGCACCCACCTTTAATGGGTAACTGACATAAGCTGGCAAAAAAATAATGGCGGTTGGTCGTTGTGCTGACCACATGAAAACCTTGTTAACTACAAGCCAAAGAAACAGATTACCATTACATCAACTTCCCTGTTTGTCGCAAGGCCTTAGAGGGAAAATTTCTTCTTGAGTTGATTCATAGTCCTTTATGAGTTGCTCCATAGTACTTTATGAGTTTTACACATAGTCGCTTCAGAACTGATTTGTTTTAAGAGTATTTAAATTGACACTTATGTAAATACATTATTAGTATCAACAATTTTGTTTTTCTGCCAAAATTTATTATATGTATAGGTTTTTACATTTACTAATGAAATAAAACTAATTAATTGAAATACATTATTTGTTGTTTTTTCTCCAGCGATAAGTGTTTGAAGGATCAAATGAAATTTACCATAGAAAATATAAATGCAGCAATTGAAAGAGGAGATCACGTGAGTGTGGCCAACATTATTGGTACACAGATACGCAGGACAACATACTATGGCAAAAAGATCATGAAGCAGGCATTCATTAAGGCTTGCCTGGCAGGCGATAGCCGTATCGTGTGTCTGCTGCTTCGTAGTGGAGCTGACGTCAACGAGGCGTCCATTGAAGACTTCACACCACTCAAGGCTGCTGTTCTGTCTAATTCTTACCAAACTGTTGAGCTGCTACTGGAATGTGAAGCTAGTACCAAAACTCCTACTAAGCCTTCACAAGACAACGTGCTTCATGTGGCGCTGAAGGGAGGATTTCACCCCAGCCTTGTCATAGGCTCAGAAAGATGGGACACCGAGTTCCTAACTGAAACAAAAATTATAAAACTTTTGATTGACCATGGGGCATCAGTAAACCAGAAATGTGCAAACGGTTACCTGCCCTTGTCACTTGCTGCCTCTTCCAACAGGGATGCTGTCATCACTCACCTCATTAAGAAAGGCGCTGATGTCAACAGCGTGGACAGTAGGTATGGGATGACTCCCCTGATGCACGCAGCTATTGCAGGCAATGTCTACATCGTAAGACAGCTTCTGAAAAATAAAGCAGCCATAGACATCACAGACCAATGGGACTATACAGCTCTCATGTTGGCTGCTCAGTTCAATAAGCCTTTAGTTGTCTCAGCCTTAATTCAAGAAGGCGCTGATGTTAACAAGGTCAGTGGCTTTGACGGAAAGAGCGCCCTAATTTTGGCTATAGAGTCCTACTGTTGTGACACAGTTAATATTTTGCTTGAAAACGGCGCAGACGTGAACTATAGAAAGCCAATCCACAAGAGTGGGACGACTGCCTTGATGATAGCCGCTCAAAATGGTTTCATAGAAGCCGTGGAGAGTTTATTATCTTTCAATGCAGATGTTGACCTGAGAGACGAGGATGGAAATACCGCTGAATGTTTGTGTTCAGATAGTGAAATACTTGAACTACTAAATATGTGACAATAAATTAGTTGATGTTATATTTGTAGGCAATAAATTTATGTTTTGTTACAATTATAACTATTTACTGAATATATTAAAACGCCAAATTTTAGTGTAAAGAATTTTTGAAATGCATTATTATTTTTTTTATTCTGTATGCTTTAATATAATAATCAATAAAATATTTAATGAATTGAATGAATAGTTTTCTTTTATTGTTTTTATTTGTTTGTCTATTTTTTCCTTTAGATTAAAACTAAGTTTACAAATACTTAAATTTAGATAACCTTCATAAGAGAAGACTAACAAGTAAAGTAGCAATTATACATAAAACACTGAAACATAATCTTTAAATAAAAAACAAAATCTAATAAAATACTCAAAAAGACACAAAGATAAAGGCATGTTCCTCGTTCCATATGTTAGGACACATTTGTACAAATACTCCTTCATCCCTAGTGCTATTAGAAAATCGAATGGGTTGCCTGAGCCAGCCAAGAAATTCTGTTACCTGTTATAAATTATGTCAATGGATAACATGCATGACTTGATGCATGACGCCTAGGACGTAATCATCTTCTTTTTTGAAGTAACGTCAGTATTTTATAAGGTAAGAAGAAGAAATTTTGACTGGTACTGAAGTATCTGAGGGAATATAGAAGAGATGGGGTAGCTCTGGTTTTAATTTACAAGATCGAAATTGTTAAAATCAATAGGACTTTTCTGACTATCAGCCACTTTTTTGGTCTGTAATTTTTCTTAAATAAATTCATAATGCTATTATTTCTTTTTTTTCTTCGAACAAAAAATAAACAGAAAATATTTTTTGAAAATTATTTTAAAAACATTAATATAAAAAGTAAATGTATCAATTAGTTAGGATTAGTCATGCAATTAAATATGTAATGGAGCTAAACTATCAAGAAAAAAAAAGCATTTATAAAAATAAAAGAAGGGAGAACGACTTGATATCAAACTCATGGCTCAAGTCTTCTCAGTTGACGCAGTAACCACTCGACATATGTGCACCGGTTCCATGGTGTAATGGTTAGCACTCTGGACTCTGAATCCAGCGAGCCGAGTTCAAATCTTGGTGAAACCTGAATATTTTTTTTAGTGTGGTAAAGCGCTAGGTGACCCAGGGATCGAGCATCACGCGTAGGACGTAATCATCTTCTTTTTTGAAGTCACGTCTGTATTATATAAGGATCTCGGTTGATGGATTGGATTTTAAAATCTTTCGTTAAGGAAAATAAAGTTCGTTGTGCTGGATATATGACACGACGTTTAACCCTCAGCCAAAGAAACAGATAAGCTTTACTTTATCTGACTTTTAGATCTAGTTGCGAAGCTATAGTGGGGGGGGGATTAGAAAATCCCCCTAGGCCCCCACTAGAGGGGCGCCCCCAAATGAGTGTTCGAAACCTTTTTTTTTACATTAAAATTATATATTACGCCAATGCCAATGTCAAATACATGGGCTCCTAAAAAGGCTACGCCAATGGTTGGTGACCTTTTCTCCCAGATAGGAACCACAGACAGAGATGACATTTGGACTTGTAGACTTAATGATCATCAACATTATTAACAAAAATGGAGGCAGTAGCAATGAAATACAATTCTGTATACGATAGGTTGTTGAGCGTGTTCAAGGTATTTTAAATATTCTAAAAATGTTTCAAATTTAAACAAGTCAATGTTATTTCATGTTCGATAAATATTTTCTAGCAATTACATTGGATTTTTTAAAGATTTAGTTTTTATAAATATTTTTCTGATGTGTAAAGAATAAAAAAAATCAACTCACACTGTCTGTCTATCTGTTTGTCTGATACAAATTTTAAAATGTTTTTTCTCCAACGCACAATTTTGGTTCAAGTTGAAATTTTTGCACAATTATTTCTTTTACCTAACAAAACAAAGGTATTAAACAAAAGAAAATATATTGCAACTGACTAATGTGTCGTTACAAATTAAATTAGTCTTCTTTATACGTTGTTTAAAGACTTAGGTTGTTGCTTTACAGTTTGAAACTGACAACAGGTAAAGAAACATTCTATTTTTCATAAGCATTTAAAACTGGTACAGTGGTTATTGTATTGGCTTGAGGAGGCGTAAGCCCTCGAGTTCAAATTCAAATCGTACCATAATTTTGTTCTTAATAAACTACATAAGCTTTGCCACTTTCTCTCTCCCCCCTCTCTTTACTATTCCCAACTGGTCCAAACTAATGATAGGATATAAAAACATCGAGAAAGCTAAAGGCATGACGTTGCGCTAAACAAAAACAATTGGTAAAATTATGTTTAATCTCACATATTTATAATTGTTAGTCTGTAATAAGAAATAAAGGAACACTGTCTAGTAACCTAAAACAAGGCTTTATTAAACTAGAACGACACATGAACTGACGAAAGAGACTTGGACTGTAGCACACTAGATCAATGTTGTGAACACATTCTCACGACGTTACACAAACATAAACAAATAGCAACTATTTCACCACATTCACCCCGCCTAGAATTAAAATAGCAAGTATAGTAATATAGTAGGCCAATAGCATAAATAAAAGAGAATGCCAGTGCCTGTAATACAATAGATCAATAAATAGTGTCGAAATATTAATTTCTCTTGTAAACAATAGTGAATGGTGATGCAAAGAAACCTAAAAACCAGTATCTGTTGTATGACTTATAAACAATTACTAGTTTCTGTTTTAAATATTAACAAATAGTGTAGTAAGTAGACATGTACGTAAGTAAGTGAAAAGTAAACTCTAATATCAGTAGCAAGAGATAAACAATGCCAGTTTATGTAGAACATATGTAGTGCAATAAAGGAACAACTCTAGACTCTATAGTTCGGTCTGGTTCTTCTCTCTCTCAAGTTGTAACGGGGTTGACTATCCTGTTCTACAGTTTGGGAGTCACTAGTGAGTTCCTGAGCGTCAAGTGGGGTATTTTCAAGAGGAAGCGCTCGGAGGTCCTCAGAGCCTACCAGGGGTTCTTTCCTTTCTTGTATCACCGTAGGGGTGTTGACTGGTACTTCCGTGTTTTGAGTTTCTGGAGGATATTCATTATCCTCACCCTGAGGGAAGAACGAAGGTTCACTTGTTGTTGTGGATGGGGAGGGGGTGGGAGCCAAGCGTCTTAGAGAGACCGTCTCCTCTTTACCGCTGGGCAACCGTACGACAGCATATTGGGGGTTGCACATCAGCAATTCGACTTCCTCCGTGAGAGGATCATACTTTGAAGATCGGTTCTCTCTTCTCAGCAACACTCTACCTGGGCTAGATAGCCAAGTGGGGATAGATATCCCGAAGGAGGAATTCCGGTTGAACCGGAAAACTCTCTCATGTGGAGTTTCGTTTGTTGCCGTAGATAGTAATGATCTAATCGAGTATAGGGCCTGGTTCAAGACAAGCTCCCATCTCGAGATCGGGAGATCGAGGTCTTTCAGTGCTAAAGTAACAGCGTTCCATAGAGTTTTGTTTAGTCGTTCAATTTGTCCGTTGCCTGAAGGATTAAAGGCGGTTGTTCTACTTATAGCTATTCCCCTCTCGTGCAGAAAGGATTGCACCTCCCTCGACATAAAGGACGTACCTCTGTCAGAATGGACGTACTCATGCATCCCAACAAAGGAAAACAGCTGATTTAAACACTTTATGACAGTGGATGAGGACATATCGGGACATGGGTAGGCAAATGGGAAGAGTGAGTACTCATCCACCATTGTTAATAAGTATTTATTGTGAGTAGCAGATGGGAGTGGCCCCTTAAAATCAATGCTTACTCTCTGAAATGGTTGGGTAGCTTTGATGAGGGTGCCTGAAAACTGTTTGAAGAATCTAGGCTTCAGTTCAGCGCAAGTTTTACATTGGTTTACCACTTTGCGGACGTCCTCGCAGGAAAAAGGTAAGTTCTTGGTCCGAACGAAATGGAGGAGTCTCGTGACCCCTGGGTGACAGAGGTTGTTGTGTAACAGTTTGAGGTCTTCTCCAGTCATTGCTGACGCAAAGTGGTTCCTTGAAAAGGTATCCGCCGCAGCGTTTTGTTTCCCGGGTCGATATATGACGTCATATTGGAAACAACTAAGCTCCAGTCGCTATCTTTGAATCTTTTCGTTTTTGATCTTGCCCTTGTTCTGCTGGTCAAACATAAAAGACACTGAGCGTTGATCTGTAACCAATGTGAAGGGTCTGCTGATAAGGTAATGTTGCCATTTTCTCAGGGCTTCTACGATAGCGTATGCTTCCTTTTCCACTGCTGAGTGTCTGCGTTCACTATTAGTGAGTGTTCTTGAAAAGAAGGCGACAGGACGGCCGTCTTGATTAAGAGTGGCGGCAATCGCAATGTCAGAGGCATCTGTTTCGACTGTTAGTGGTCGATTGTAGTCTATCGTCGACACAGCAGCGTTTTCAAGTTCGTGTTTTTGCGTTTTTATGTCGAGGGAGGTGCAATCCTTCAAATGGGATCATCAGTTTTTCGTGCTGGCTGATGAAATCTAGCCCTAAGATTACATCAGATACTAGTCCATCTAGTAGTGAGAGCTTAACACTTTCATATTGTTCATCTTTGTACTTTATTTTAGCGAAAATATGGCCGTGAGTAGTGCGAGAAAGATGTGTAGAGGCCATGTAGATTCTGTTTCTGGACGTTTCTAATTTCCATTTGTACCTTTTAGCAATTGAAGAAGATATATAGCTTTCACTGCTCCCCGTATCTACGAGAGCCTTCAATTGTACTCCATTGACGAGTATTGAAATAGTAGATTTAGTAAGACCGGACGCTGGTGTCGATGCCCAGGAAGATCCAACGGTTGTAGTCCGAGACGTGTCATCATCTGCTTTCACTATGGCTGAGGTTGTAGATTTGAGTGTCTGTCTGGTCGATTTACAGACTTTCTGGAAATGGCCCCTCTTACCGCACAAGTTGCATGTAGCGTCACGGGCCGGACATCTAAAGCGTTGATGTGGGCTGTTTCCACAAAAGAAACATCTTTTACTAGTCGCCGCACTCACCTCGTGTTCTACTTTTGTCATTGGAGAAAGCCTCTCCTCGTCGGCGCTAGCTCCACAGGGAGTTTCAGAGTGGATGTTATACGCCATGGCATGGTTATGGGCATATTCAAGTTGCCTTGCCTCTTCATAGGCGCACTGTAGAGTTAGAGTAGATTTCTCTAAGAGTCGCAGCCTTATGCTGTTTGAAGCCAGTCCAGTAATGAAGGCGTTTCTTACGAAGATATCTCTGTGTTCTTCAGCGGTGACAGCTTTGAAGTCACAGTCTTTGGCCATACTTTTAAGCTTAAGTAGGAAGGAGTCAACGGTTTGTCCGTTCTCTTGTCGACAAAGAGTTATCATGTGCCGTGCAAAAATTTCGCTTTTAGGCTTCACGTAGACATTTTGTAGAACTTTGATTGATTCTTCGAACGTTGTACACTCACTTATGTACTGAAATACGCTCGAAGAAACGTAGTTTTCTAGTAATTTCTTTTTGTCAATCTCGCAATGAGAGACTGAGGAGATGAAATTCTCAAATGTTCTCAGCCAGTGCAGCCACTTCTCGGCAGCCGATGGCGAGCTAGGCTCTATGTCTAGCTCTTTTGGCCTAAATAGACGTTCCATTTGTATTACTACTTTTACTTACAGACTGAGAATAGTGTTGAACGAAAATCCAAAAAAGATACGTGAGGCACATAGATCCATGGAATTGAAAATTTCTAGTTTAATAAATTGTAATAAGAAATAAAGGAACACTGTCTAGTAACCTAAAACAAGGCTTTATTAAACTAGAACGACACATGAACTGACGAAAGAGACTTGGACTGTAGCACACTAGATCAATGTTGTGAACACATTTTCACGACGTTACACAAACATAAACAAATAGCAACTATTTCACCACATAGTCTAAATCTATTAGTATCACAAAATAATTAAATGACTGATCCAAACGTTTTGATACAATTACACTTAATATAAGGTTTGCATTTTTTTTCTAGTTCGACAGTCTTGTAAATTTTTATTCTTTTCGGACCCCTAAAGACGTTTAATTGTTTACTTGGTTTTGTGCTGGTTTGAATGTAAAAAAGAACACAACTATGTACTTTTCACTGTGGACGTGGAATATATGAATTTGTTTCATTGTTTTCCTACGCGTTTGATAAATCCACTCTATTTAAATAGCTGCACAAACAAATGTCAACTTTTTACTGATAAGCTTTTGTTCTGTAGTATAACGTTGTACAAGTAGTTTATTTTTTTATGCCGCTCCTTCTATTGTCCAGGGTTGGAGAGTCAGTTTATTTTGATAGCTGCATAAACAAATCTTCCCGTGTATCTGAAGGGTAGGTATTGTGCACTGGACCTCACAGGACTTCAGTGACCGCGGCGATCTTTTGTTCCTCGAGTGGTGACCGCAGCGATCTTTTGTTCCCTGATTGTGACCGCGGCGATCTTTTGTTCCTCGAGTTGTGACCGCGGCGATCTATTGTTCCCTGAGTGGTGACCGCGGCGATCTTTTGTTCCCTGAGTGGTGACCGCGGCGAACTTTTGTTCCCTGAGTGGTGACCGAGGCTCTCTTTTGTTCCTCGAGTGGTGACCGCGGCGATCTTTTGTTCCCTGAGTTGTGACCGCGGGAATGACATAAGTCGTCGCTTTTGACACGTTGTTGTCTTATCTCTATAGTGCATTACGATTGGTCAGTGTGGTCAGTGTGATAAAAAGGCGCAAAAAAATACAGGGTATGACGTAGACAACCAAATGTGGTATATAAACGGATGTAGACACACTTCAATTCGTTACTCTGACTTGCAGCTTATGTTATTCGTACTGGATTGTTTTTGTGCCTTTTAGTAATTAGGAAATTATTTCTCGCTTAAGAAACGATCTCCGAGTTTTAAACATCAAAATTCACACTGGTAAGTAAATTTTTTAAAATATATATATTTTTTTATTTTTTCAATAGTTAACTTTCATGACTTTAGTTATATTGTAAAATTAATAATTAGAAGCTAGCTGGCAGATGTGTCACCTTGATAAGTGTTGACCAAAAATAAAAGACACATTTTTAAAAGTTTGTTGTAGTTACCATTTTCTATCAGTAAAAGATAAATATATAGTATAATAGTTACCCCATTCAGACTTTACAATCTGTGGGGAGATAATGTAAAGGTCATCTGTTTCTGTGGCCCACGATTAACGAGGGTATCATGTGGTAAGCCTTTACTTTTCTCCATCTAATGTTAGGTACTCATTCTAGCTGGGTGGACTTAGAGGCGCCCAAAGATCCCGAAATTAAAAATCCCAGTCCGCATTAATATTCGAACCTGGAACGCCAATTCGAAAGACAAGCGCTTTGCTGCTCACTCACATCGCCCCTTTATAATATTATCTTATAAATTACAAACTTTCCTTAGAAAATTATTATATTATTATAATATTGAAAACTATTATCAATATTGCTAAATGTAAAACTCCATGCTATTTCTTTCCTCTGCGATTATTTTTATAATCGATGTTAATGTTATTTATTCATTTTGTTTTATGTTTGCAAGTGTGTAAGAAATTTTAAATTCAAATTTATTTAAAATATATTTTTATTCTTAATTTTGCAGATAATATCATGGAGAAAAGCTTAAACTCAACACTGCACAAATCTAGAGCCTTGAAAAGAGAATTTTCTGCTTCGGACAAGTAAGTTAATCATATTTTTCTCATATAATTATAAAATATAGTCAGGAAACTAATACAATAAAAGTAAAAGTTAAAGTCTAAGCGTTTTTCACACTTAATTATTCCTCTATCAATTCCAAATAATCGTCTGAGTGATTCTCTCACACTACTGTTGTTAATAAAATAACAGTAGCAATTTGATTCTTTAATTAATAGTCATTTTCATATTTTAGTTGCATTTAAGTAAATAAAAAATTAAAAATATAATTTCATTGAAGTTATTATTCGCAAGCCTTGGGACTCGAGATCGAATCCTGGTAAATACTGGGATTTTTTATTTCGGGATTTTAAGGGCGCCTCTGAGTGCACCCACCTTAAATGGGTACCTGACATTAGCTGTCGAAAAGTAATGGCAGTTGGTCGTTGTGCTGACCACATAAAAACCTTGTTAACTACAAACCACAGAAACAAATTACCATTACATCATCTGCCCCATTTGTCGCTAGGCCTGAAAAGGAAACCTTCTTGCTCTATGTGTTGTTTCATAGTCCTCTATGAGTTGCTTCATAGTACTTTACAAGTTTTACCCATAGTCGCTTCAGTACTGATTTGATTTAAGAATATTTAAATTGACACTTATGTAAATTAAATTTTTGGATCAACAATTTTGTTTCTCTGCAAAAATGTATTATATGTATAGGTTTTTACATTTACTAATAAAATAAAAGTAATTAATTGAAGACTTTATGTGTTGTTTTTTTTTCTGCAGCGACAAGTGTTTGAAGGACCAAATGAAATATACCATGGAGAATATAAATGCAGCAATTGAAAGAGGAGATCACGTGAGTGTGGCCAACATTATTGGTACACAGATACGCAGGACAACATACTATGGCGAAAAGATCATAAAACAAGCATTCATTAAGGCTTGCCTGGCAGGCGATAGCCGTATCGTGTGTCTGCTACTTCGTAATGGAGCTGACGTCAACGAGACTTCCATTGAAGACTTCACACCACTCAAGGCTGCTGTTCTGTCTAATTCTTACCAAACTGTTGAGCTGTTGCTGGAATGTGAAGCTAGTGCCAAAACTCCTACTAAGCCTTCACAAGACAACGTGCTTCATGTGGCGCTGAAGGGAGGATTTCACCCCAGCCTTGTCATAGGCTCAGAAAGATGGGACGCCGAGTTCCTAACTGATACAAAAATAATAAAACTTTTGATTGACCATGGGGCATCAGTTAACCAGAAATGTGCAAACGGTTACCTGCCCTTGTCACTTGCTGCCTCTTCCAACAGGGATGCTGTCATCACTCACCTCATTAAGAAAGGCGCTGATGTCAACAGTGTTGACAGTAGGTATGGGATGACTCCCCTGATGCACGCAGCTATTGCAGGCAATGTCTACATCGTAAGACAGCTTCTGAAATATAAAGCAGCCATAGACATCACGGACCAATGGGACTATACAGCTCTCATGTTGGCTGCTCAGTTCAATAAGCCTTTAGTTGTCTCAGCCTTAATTCAAGAAGGCGCTGATGTCAACAAGGTCAGTGGCTTTGACGGAAAGAGCGCCCTAATTTTGGCTATAGAGTCTTACAGTTGCGAAACAGTTAATATTTTGCTGGAAAACGGCGCGGATGTGAACTATAGAAAGCCAATCCACAAGAGTGGCACGACTGCCTTGATGATAGCCGCTCAAAATGGTTTCATAGAAGCCGTGGAGAGTTTATTATCTTACAATGCAGATGTTGATCTGAGAGACGAGGATGGACATAACGCTGAATGTTTGTGTTCAGATAGTGAAATACTTGAACTACTAAATATGTGACAATAAATTAGTTGATGTTTTATTTGTAGCCATTAAAATTATGTTTTGTTACAATTATAACTATTTACTGAATATATTTTATCGCCAAATTTTTATCTTATGGATTTTTTAAATGCATTATTATTTTTTTTATTCTGTATGCTCTAATGTAGTAATCAATAAAATATTTATGAATTGAATGAATAATTTTCTTTTATGTATTTATTCGTTTGTCTATTTTTCCATTAGCTAAAAACTAAGTTTACAAATACTTAAATTTAGATAGCCTTCATAAGAGAACACTCAAAAGTAAAGTAGCAATTATTTATAAAACACTGAAGCATAATCTTTAAATACAAAAACAAAATCTAATAAAATACTGAGAAAGACACAAAGATAAAGGCATTTTTCTCGTTCCATATGCTAGGACAAATTTGTACAAATACTCCTTCATCCCTAGTGCTATTAAAACATGGAATGGGTTGACTGAGCCAGACAGGAAATTCTGTGACCTGGCAGAATTTAAGTCAATTGTTAACATGCATGACTCGATGCATGACACAAAAGACGTAATCCTATTTTTTTTTTTTGGAAGTAACGTCATTATTATATAAGATAAGAAGAAAAAATTTTGATTGGTACTTTAGTATCTGAGAGAAGCTAGAAAAGAAAGGGTAGCTTTGGTTTTAATTCACAAGAACAAAATTGTTAAAATCATTAGGACTTTTCGACTATCAGCCACTCTTTTGGTCTGCAATTTTTTAAAATAAATTCATAATGCTATTATTTCTTTCATTTTTTGAACAAATTATAACAAGAAAATATTTTTGTAACATTATAAAAAAAAAACATTTATATGAAGTATACTTGTATCATATCGATTGGATTAGTCATGCAATTAAATATGTAATGGAGCTAAAGTAACAAGAAAAAAAAAAGCATCTATAAAAATAAAAGAAGGGAGAACGACCTGAAATCAAACTCATTGCTCAAGTCTTCTCAGACTTTTAAGTCGACAAAGTAATAACTGTACTAGTGGAGAGCTTATTAACATGGAAGATTGTATAGTTATCTATGGTTTTTATAATATTGTACTATTTTTCAGGTTTGTGTTTACTAGACTCAGATGACGACCTATAAAGTTATAAAATGGACTCATTCAGCTTATACCATCACTTCAATTAATTACAATTGCTTTTCATTTTTCTAGATACAAAACAAAAAAGTTAATACCGATACATAATTAATTTAAAAATAATTGCTTTTGTGTTGTCAATAAAAAGAATATTAATTGTGCACAATTTAAGATTGATCCGTGACTGGGTGTCTGAGAAATCTCGTGTACACAATTTTTTTTATACGCACAGAGGAAGTTAAGATAAGCTTTGGGAGAAATCACGTGTGCACATTTTTTTCAGACAGACAGACAGACAGGGTGAGTTGATATAAGATTTATTAAAACACAACTGATGATGTGTGAAAACAAAATTTGAAACAGAAAAAATATCAAGAACAAAAAATAATAAAACAACAGACAAACAATTTTAGTCCGCACTTGTAGGTTAGTAATACTCCCAGCAACAGTTTACATATTATAATAAAATTGGATTATTTGAAATATTGCACTATCTATGTATACTTCTTTTGTATTATTAATTTAAAAAAAACGAATTGAAATGTTAAATTATTGACTTGAGCTGAATACCTTCTCCCACGTACCACTCCCACATTGCTATGTACCTACAACTTATCTGGACCAGCTTGAAAAATAAGGGAGGAGGTAAATTAAGAGATACCTGAGTGGATTTTACAGGAATTTTTTTTTTTAAAGGTGAGTGTCCTAAAATCTAACGCCTCCTCGGGCCGACTCTGCTAGTGAGGTATTTACACCTAATGAGGATTTTATAGTTGTTAATTGTTTATTACAATTTAGAGAGTCGAACTATAAAGATGACTAAATAGGCTTAAGTAAAGTAAAAATTCTTTAAAATGCTCGAGAGCAAATGAACTATTTTTAAAAAATTATTCTTGTGTTATCAGGTAAAAGAAATAATTGCAAGAAATTTTAGCTTGATTCGAGATTGGATGTCGAGAAGATAACAAGTATAACTTTTTACCAGACAGACAGAGTGAGTTTATATAAGCTTTGTAAAAAAAAAAACAGACCTTGTGGTCTATAGGGCAGATGATTTCATCTGTTTCTTTTGCCTACGGTTAACAAGGGTGTATTGTGGCCAGCACAACGACCAAACACCTTTACTTTTCCCTAACTAATGTCAGGTACCCATTTGAGCTGGGTGGACTCAGAGGCGCCCGAAGATCCCGAAATTAAAAATCCCATTCTTCACCAGGATTCGAACCCCGGTCCACGGTTCAGAAGTCAAGCGCCTTACCGCTCAGCCACCGCGCCTTTAATTAAAGCTCTAGAATATAAAGAAAAGTTTTTTTCTTATCCATGGAAGAGAAATCTATACCAGCTGTCTTTCGATGTTGATAATTTTTTTTACATTTCTTTGAACAAAAGTGAAGAGTTCAGTCATTTTATAAAATGTATGTAGGTCTTGTGGAGTTAAGGTTCGTGTTAGCGCTCTATAAAGCTTACGATGGTAGAGGGTTTACAAACTTTTTTAACCGTCGTCCGAGTCAAAACGGGACATTGGCAGCAGCAAAAATCTAAAACAAAAACATACGGACCTCATCATAAAGAATTAACTGCATTTACTGGGTATTTTGTTGATGAAACTGTAGATATCTCAGGCTGTGTCTTTGGGCTTTGGTTTGTTGTTGGTGATTGTATTCGAAAAGACTTCATTGACATTGTCCAAGTTGTTCAGAGAAAAACACTGTCTTGGGTCTAGTGTCAAAGAATACATTATGGATACACTACTCGTCCAAGACTACGATGGCTTCCCTGTAATATCTGTGCTCAGACAAGGATTTGTAACAAAAATTTCATAAGCAGCCTTTGTCCGCCTCAAAACTTAATCATGTTATCAATGACCTAAATAACTTTTCAGATAAACGTAATGCTGTTGGTTTCATCATGAAAACTATTTCTTCTAAGTGAGGTGAGACTGCTGGCAGACAAATTTGGAATTGAGCGGATGCTACTGAGAATTGGCAGTCGACTGACGCACCGAATAGAACCCATGTTTTTTTTTTTATAGCACGCCGCTTTACATCGAGTTGTTAGATTCTTCATTAACGTCTGATTTGTCTTCATCCCTAAAACTGTGTAAGAGCTGAAATGTGAAGAAGAATGTCAACACTGTACACGATAAGCGTTCATCTCCAGCTTGTTCATGGCGACGAGAAGCTTTAGTTAAATTATTGAGTTTTGGCAGCTACAGTTGAAGTTTGCAGTTGTTCTTTTGTGTTTGTTTGATCAACCATATAAAAGGAAGTGTTGCACGGATAAACGTTACAATGTGGCTGTTTGTTTACATGTTAATTTTTTTTATTTAATGAAACAATATACAATACCTTCATATAGTATAAAGCTATTTAAAATATTTTTACAGTGCATTTAATATCACATAGGCATGAAGGGGGAGAAGCACCTGTTTTTTATTTGTTTATTCTCCGTAACAAGAGAGTTGGCGATACGTCTTTGGCCATTGTTGACAACTTGTTGACAACTTGTACCCCCATGCAAAAAATCCCACAAGCGCCCATGTAGATAAATAAGTTTAATTACATGATTTTAAACTGATTTGAAATGACTCAATTGTAAAACATAAGACTTAACACTTAATGAAGGAGAGGCACAAAAAAAAAAAGTATTCCTTCCGTACACATCAACAAACTAGTCCGTGATACATCGTCTATGATTGTGTCCAAATTAATTTATTGTCTTGTCAATAACCATTAACATAAAGAGGGAATATATAAAATCATGTAAAGACTTATTTTCGTTAGAATTGGTCCAATTATCGGCTACAGCACGGGTCATTCTCTTCCAGCTCACAGGACATTTGTCCGGATACCTATATATCAAGCACCCCCCCCTCGGGTCTAAAATTCGAATTTCGGTGATTAGTTACATTTTAAAGCTTAGGATTTTTATGGCGACCACTGAGACTAATTCTAAAGATAATCTAACAATAGTTGAGGAACGTAAGGCGAATTGTCGTTGTGCTGGCCACGTGACATCCTCATCAACTGTTGTTTACAAATACATATGTTCTTTACATTACCAGCCCCATAGATATAAAAAAACTGAAAGAGATACTTAATTTTCATAATCATCTTAACAAACTCTATGTGGTCTGTGTAGTCTATATGCCCTAGTCATCTATTGTTTTGGGTTAGGGTTTACCTGTTTCTATAAATTACATTATTATGATAGTAACACAAACAAATTACAACTTCTCGTTGATAAATGTTTGTCGTGTTGTATGCCGCTTCTTTATTGTCCGGGTTTTCAAGCGTAGGTGTTTGATAAATTCAGTTTATTTTGATAGCTGTATAAACAAATCTCTCCGTGTTTGTAATGAGCAGGTATTGTGCACTGAAGCTGACAGGACTACAATGACCGCCGCCATCTTTTGTTCCTTCAGTAGTGACCGCGGCGATGACGTCAGAAGTCGTCTTTGACACTTGGTCTTTTGTTCTCTTATCTTACCGCTCTATGACATGAGGATTGGTCAGTTCGGTCGGGGAGAAAAAATATAGGATGTGACGTGGACAAAGGACACTCCTATATAAAGCGTGACAGACTTCTGGTCATCCATATCACAAAGTTGCTTCGCAATACAACAAATAGTGCGGAATTATTGATGTGGTTTCTGGATAACAAAAATAAGTGTACTTGTTTAGTGACCAACAGACTGAAATTTTTAAGACTTGTTTAGTGAACAGCTTCTGAAATTATCTGGTAAGTAGATATTTTTTCCTTATAATACTTCTAAAAAACTTAAATTAATTTACTTTTGCTTTGGCATCCGCATTTCCATAATAGGGACATTTTTTTTTAAATAAATAAAAAATTCTACCACCTGAACCTCTCCCTCGAGTGTCACGATATATGTTTTACTTATAGTAAGAAATAGAAACTTATTTATTAAGTCATCCACCCACTCCCGATAGTATATGTCTTACAACAAATGTGTTACAAAGTCTGTAAGATTGTAACAGTGGAGACTCAAGACATTAGATTTATGACAAATATTTTTTTTTAATTCAATTTTGAAAAATTATATAAATAAAAATATAAAATTAAAAAAAAAAAAAGTAAAAATTCATTTCGTTTGATACGTAAAGTAATGACTAGCACCTAGTAATTGTTTATTTTGGGATTGCTTCTATCTGAGAAATTTTTTAGACGAGCCTTTAACTAAATAGTTCTTAAGTGAAGGCTACATCAGTCATTTATTGGTGCCAATAGTGTTCTAGACTCTAGCCATTCAGAAAAATGGACCATCATGTTCATCGATGATTTTACAAAAGGTGTATTTGTGTGTTACCATTAGAGATAAAAAAAAATTCATTCGAAAAAGGCGTAGAATTTATATAAAACATTTATGAAATTTATATTATTATTTTTATGCGATTTAAAAGTGTTTTGATGTAGTAGAGTGTACACGTATTTTTATTATTAATTAATTAATTATTATAATAATTATTTTGTTGACAGATAATATGGAGAAAAGTATTTGCTCAACACCGCCCAAATCTAAAGCCATGAAAAAAGAGTTTGATGCTTCAGATAAGTAAGTTACTTTTGTAATCGAAACCCAGTCTTAAAAAAGAGAAGAATATAGGTTTTGAAGCTGCAATTTCTATGTATCTATGTATCTATGTATCTATGTATTTATGTATCTATGTATCTATGTATCTATCTATCTATCTATCTATCTATCTATCTATCTGTCTGTCTGTCTGTCTGTCTGTCTGTCTTGCTTTTGTATATTGCAACTGTCATGTTTATGATATTTACATTCACGGAGGTTATAGTCAACACTATTCTGTGTAACAGTTGGGGGGGGGGGGAGGCGGTGCTCATTATTTCAAGGAGTGTGAAGGTATAGGCGAAGAGTTTCGTGCTGCCTTTAGGGCTGCTCTCCCCTAACACAAACAACTCACTCACAAGTCCTGATTTGCACTCGAGCATCTAGATATGTGGCATAGGGGTTTTAAAAGCATGCTTAGTTGAAAGAAATACTATCTTATAGGAGCACTTTATACGAGATAAAGATTTACTGCTTTAATTAAAATGTCTATATCCAATTACCGCCTTTAGATGTGTAGTATGTATAACTATTTATTATAACCCTTTTTACTATTATATCAATGTCTATTTAAATTTTAATACATTTTTGCGCTTTTTTTCTCCTCCAGTGAAAAGAGATATCAGGATAACTTAAAGAGTGTGAAGAAGAGTCTATTCTCAGCCATTGAAAGAAGAGATCACGTGACATTTGCCAAAATCATGGAGACACAGATCCACGTTACAACTTGCAGTGGCAGAAAGATTGTCCAGAAGGTTTTCATGAAAGCTTGTCTGGCAGGCGACATAAACATCGTCCGATTTCTGCTCCGTAAAGGCGCTGACGTTAACGAGGCGTCCAGCGATGACATCACGCCTCTCATGGCTGCTGTTCTGTCTAACTCTTTCGATACTGTTGAATTCTTACTTGAATGTAGGGCTACAGTCAAAACTCAAATAAAACCTACACAAGACAGTGTACTACATATGGCACTGAAGAGAGGATTTCGCCATAGCAATGTCTTAGGTTCAGAAAAATGGGACCCTAAATTTTTTATTGACACCAAAATAATCAAACTTTTAATTGACAACGAAGCTTTAGTTAACCAGAAATGTGCAGATGGTTACCTGCCCTTGTCACTTGCTGCCTCTTCCAACAGGGATGCAGTCATCACTCACCTCATTAAGAAAGGCGCTGATGTCAACGGCGTGGACAGTAAGTATGGGATGACTCACTTGATGTACGCAGCTATTGCAGGCAATGTCTACATCGTGAGACAGCTGCTGAAGTATAACGCAGATTTGAACATTACAGACAAATGGGACTATACGGCTCTCATGTTGGCTGCTCAGTTCAAAAAGTATTTGAGTGTCTTAGCATTAATTGAAGAGGGCGCTGATGTCAACAAAGTCAGTGGGTTTGATGGAAAAAGCGCCTTAATTTTGGCTATAGAGTCCTACTGTTGTGACACAGTTAATATTCTACTGGAAATCGGCGCAGACGTGAACTACAGAAAGCCAATCCACAAGCGTGGCACGACTGCATTAATGATAGCCGCTCAAAATGGTTTCAAAGATGCTGTTGACACTTTACTCTACTACAATGCAGATGTTGACTTAAGAGACGAGGATGGAAAGACAGCAGTGTGTTTGTGTTTAGATGATGAGATTGTTGAAATGATAAATATGTCACAATAGATAATTTGATGTTGTATATCTTGATATTTATATATTGTTTTTTTAATGTATAACAAACACTAACAGCCACATGATGGTACAAACATCTTCTAAGATGCATTATAACATCATTTCCTATGTTTAATTTCTATGTCATTGTTTTATTGTATTTTTGCTAATAAAATAATGAATAAAATAATTTTGAGAAACACAATAATTTCTTTTTTTTTTTTTTTACAAGCTTTTATCTATTTTTTTTTTACTTTACACATTTAAACTATTAATGCAACGCATAAAGTTCATAAAAGTTCCCCTTTCTGATCTTTTTTTCTATCGTGCAGATGATGTAAAGGTCATTTGATTTAGGGAATCAGATAAAATTAATAGCCTGTACTTATTACCTGGGTAAGGAGTGGTAAGTGGAGGGAAAGCTCACCAGATTGAAGTGATTAAAATTTCAGGACCTTTCCCACTGTCAGCGGCAATTTTTACAATTTTTATAGTCTGCAATATAAGTATTGTTTTTGTACAACAAATGAATTGTTTGAGCCATCTCCTTAACAGTTTTAAAACATATAGGCAGGTATTCTAAAATAGATCAATGCATTTCTAAAAACTACAAGCTTTTTCAAAGAAATATGGATAATAATTTAATAAGCACAATGCGGCCTATTTTTCTTAAGTTGCTACACAATTCTAAATCATTAAACACAAAAGAGAATGCAAAAAAAATAAATAAAATAAAAGTAAAAAATATATATATAAAATATTATTAAAAAAGTATGGTTTGATAGTTATCAAAAAATTTTGTTGGCATTTGCGAGTCAAGTGTCGTTGTCCACATTTTCATCTTAATCGCAAATTAATCTTTAAAGATTGCCTATTACCATTAACCCTCCCTCCTTAAACACATTGTACAAAAAAAATTTTAATGAAATTTTGTAGATTTTTATTTTCTACTTTTGACAAAGCTTATATCTACTCACTCCGCCTATCTGTTTATTACACATTTTGTTCAAGTAAACGCTTCCACTTGTCAATCTCGGCTCAAGTTGAAACTTTGAACTATTATTCATTGTCACTAACAGAAGACGAATCATTAAAAAAATAAAAAGCTAATTAAATAATTAACTAGTAGTAATTTAATAATTAGTTTTATTTGATATAAAATAGGGAAATATTTATTTAATTAACGATACATATGGATGCAAATATGCAGCTTTGTTTTTAAAGAAATAATTTTGCTAAAAATAAGTGTAAATTTGTATCGAACGTTTTAGGATGGTGGGAACCGAGAACAAAGTTTTTTTGTACACATTTCATCTATAATTTAAAAAATGTAATGATACTATAGCTCAAACTTGAATTTTACTTTAAATTTAAAATTGAACTTAACAAAACAGTAATTTCGGAGGAATAGATATAGAAAATAGATACTTTAAAACTTGCAAAATTAAATGAAAACTGCCAGCATAATTTATAGTACAGTCCATTTGTAAAAGCCTTGAAAGAAGCTACAATGCTAAATGTCAGCAGTCACACACACACACAGTCAATTTACACTCTTAATATGTGTGCAAAGAATGATTAACCCTATATGTGCAAATTAAGAGGTAAATCCATAAATTGCAATAATGTTATGATTTTGGTGTACAGAATATAAATAATAATGTAATTTATAGAGCGCTGTTAACAAACACAACGCAGGCACAATGCGCTGTGATAACATAACAAACATGAACACGAGAATAAAAATGACAAACTAATCTAAAAAAAGTTTGAAACAGAAAGGTCTTAATGTTATTTTTTTAAAATGTAGTTTCGCATGTTGTCTGTCTGAGATCAATGGAGAGTGAGTTCAAAAGCTCTGCTCAGTGCACTGCAAAAAAAGATTGCAAGTCCATTGAGCGCAATGTTATCTGGAGGACATATGGACTGGTCAGCTGGATGAGATACAAGAGCATCAGCAGAATACGGAACTAGAAATAAAATAAATACTTTAATAAATCCTATAGATTAGTGGTTTACTCACAAGAGTGTAGAGTTAATTACCTTTATCACTTGTAATTCTACATTTCTACGTTCTTTGTTGTTTTTTTTTCCTCAAATCTTTTCCGACCTTTCTCTTTTAAGTTTCTGGAGTTTTTACTAGGTTTCATTACGTTTTAAATATATTTCTTTAATTGCGGATTTTTTGCATCATTCAGAAAAGAAATATTTAGCCTTTGCACTAAGGCTTTGAATTGTCTTAATATAATGATGTCGGATTTTCAATATCTTTTCTAGTTTATGAGATCTAAACTGGACGGACGGATGGGCAGACCACACACACACACACACAAAAGCGTCTACTCCCCTTTCGGGGGGTCGCCAAAAATCATTGGTCGATACTATTTTTTTTTACCAAACTGTGGGAGGGAAGGGGGACTGACAAAATCATTTAAAATACTGAATGTCGCCATTTAAATAAGAAAAAGAATTTTAAAAAATAATTAAAATTACTTTTCAAAGAAAGAACGTTAAAATATTGATCTTTATTTTAGGAATAATACGTAGAAATCTATTAGATAGTCTTTATCAGCTTGACGTATTTTCTTATTAGTTAAATTTGTACTTGTAAACTTTATTGATTCCATTGGTATAATAAAATAAAAACGTAAGCTATCAAAGACACCAATTACTTATAACCTTCAAATTTTGTAATGGTGATAATTTATTTTTGGCCAGTAATATCATTTTTAAAATGTACATTAGAAATTTTAATTTAAAATATTTGGTTTTGTAAAGAAAAAAACAACTATGTATTTGACACGGTGGGTGCGTGACTTCCATGATTTCGTTTCTTTGTTTTCGTATTTGCTTGATAAAATCACTCTATTTTAATAGCTGAACAAACAAATGTCAACTTGATGAGCCCATTGTTGTGTACCATGACATGGAAGAAATACTGTTTTTATGTCACAACTTCTAATGTCCGCGGTTCGAGACTTCAGCGTTTGATTAATGCGGTTTATTTAGATAACTACATAAACAAATCTTCCCATTTTTGGGGTTGGGGGGAGGGGCAGGTATTGCGAGTTTAAGGAGAAAGGATTTCAATGACCGCCGCCAATCTTTTGTTCAAAGAGTTGTGACCGCGGCGATGACGCTTGATCGGACACTTAGGCTTTTGTTGTCTTATCTTACCGCTTTATGACAGGAGGATTGGTCAGTTTGGTCAGGGTGATTTAATTCAGGGTGTGACGTAGACAAAGGGCACTGCAATATAAAGCGAGACAGACTTCTGGACTTTCACATCGTCAGTTTTTCCATGCGCTTGTAGTCTTCTGCTGCTGTAATTTATTGCTAATATAGAAGTTTTCTTGATTTGTGATAATTAGGATTTTCCTTATTAAATAAATAAACTGGTAAGTAGAATATTTTTTTTATTTATCTTTTTTTTTTTTGATAAACAGCTTTGTATGATCTAATTAATAGTACTTGCGTCCCACAATTCGTAAGTTCGGCCCGATTTCCCCCCTCCCCCCAACGAGTACAAAAAATATAAAACATTAGCTTTATTTCATAAAATTGTTTTATTTTCTTAAATTTTAGTTTTAAAAAGTGTATTTATAAAAGATTTTTTAAAAATTATGAAATCAAAATTTTACCATTCATTTGGTTTATAAATTTTACTACGTAATAGAAAATGGCTGAAGTCAGGTAATCGTATATTTCCACAAGACAAGCTTAGGTCACTACGTAATTTGTTTTTTTACGTACATGTTACATCATGACTCTAAATATAGTTCTAACTGTTTTTTTTTTGTTCATTTGAAAGTAAACAGAAAATGGTTGTTTTGTTACTGTAAATTTAACAAATTTAAGTTCTACTTGAGCTTTAGGGATCTACAAAATATCAAACAAATTAGGCATAGACTTAAAAATAAATTTTTACACAATATAAATAGAAATGTAAAAAAAAACCACACACACTCACAAAAACAACTACATATATATTAAATATTTAGAAATAAAATGTCGTTTATGTAGTATTGTAATGTACATTTATTTATTTTTGGCATATAATATTATGGAGAAAAGTGATTGCTCAACACCGCCCAAGTCTAAAGCCATGAAAAGAGAATTGGATGCTTCAGACAAGTAAGTTTGGTTCAGTCTTAAAATAGGAAAACATAAAAATAATTTAAAACATTGTCTATTGATAGAAATATCCAATTTAAATAATGGGATGAGAGACCAAGCATCCTTAGTTGTCGCTCTCTCTTTTATCTATATCAAATAGTTCTTTATTAGAAATTTTACCAATAAATTTGTCAGACATGTCAACATTTTTCTAATTATATTGACATTTTATAAAACTTATTACTTTTTTTAAAGCATAAATCGAGTTAATTTAAAAAAAAATTACTTTTAAGTTGGTGCAATGCGCCTATTTTTCTTTTAAATAAACAATCTCTAAAAATATCTGTTTTCTTCTCTTGTGTTAGTTTAGTCATCTATGCTCAAGACTTTTTAAAAACATTAGCTATACTCATAAGCTATACTCATAAAAAGCTAAAATAGTATATCTACCAAACGTCTATATAACTAAACAAAGTTGGCCAATTATCTTAGAAATAGCTTAATAAAAAACAATGATTTAATCTCAGCTTTTATAATTATATAATTTAAAATAAATATTAACACTAACATTTTATAAGATAATATCAAAACCTGTTTAATTTATTTTAAAATTAAATTTTTCTTTCCAGTGAAAAAAAATATCGTAAGAACGCAAAGAGTGTGCAGAAAAGTCTGTTCTCAGCCATTGAAAGTAGAGATCACGTGGCCTTCGCCAAAATCATTGATACTCAGATTCACGTGACAGCTTGCAGTTGCAGAAAGATTATCCAAAAGGTTTTCATGAAAGCTTGTGAGGCAGGCGACATAAACATCGTCCGATTTCTGCTCCGTAAAGGAGCTGACGTCAATGAGTCCAGAAAGGGCATGACGCCTCTCATGGCTGCAGTTCTGTCTAACTTTTACGACACGGTTGAATTCTTGCTCGAATGTAGAGCTAAGGTCAAAACTCAAACAAAACCAAAAAAAGACAGCGTACTCAATATGGCGCTAAAGAGAGGATTTTACGATAGCAACACTATAGGTTCAGAAAAATGGGACCCAAGCTTCTTGATTGACACCAAAATAATCAAACTTTTAATTGACAATGGAGCTTCAGTGAACCAGAAATGTAAAGACTGCTATCCTCCCTTCTCACTTGCTGCCTCTTCCAACAGGGATGCAGTCATCACTCACCTCATTAAGAAAGGCGCTGATGTTAACGGCGTAGACAGTAGGTATGGGATGACTGCCTTGATGCGCGCAGCTATTGCAGGCAATGTCTACATTGTAAGACAGCTTCTGAAATATAACGCAACGATTGACATTCTGGACGATGGGGACTATTCGGCTCTCATGTTGGCTGCCCAGTTGAAAAAGCCTTTAGTTGTCTCAGCCTTGATTCAAGAAGGCGCTAATGTAAATATGGTTAGTGGCTTTGATGGGAAGAGCGCCCTAATTTTGGCTACAGAATCTAATTGTTGCGACACAATTAATATTCTACTTGAAAATGGCGCAGACGTAAACTTCAGCAAACCTTTCAACAAGCGCGGCACAACCGCCTTGATGATAGCGGCCCATAATGGTTTTAAAGATGCCGTGGACACTTTACTCTACTACAATGCAGATGTTGACTTGAAAGACGAGGATGGACATACAGCGGTGTGTTTAAGTTTAAATACTGAGATTGTTGAAATGATGAATATGTCTCTCGTAAAAAAATGTTGTAGGTGTTGTTGTGAAATAATGTATAGTGAGTGACGTGTATAAGTAAGCACTGGTGAAATTAACAGCCAGATAATGGCATACACGTTTTATTTTGATGCATTTTAAAATAATTAAAATATTAATTCATTTCTTTTCGTAAAATTGTAAATACTTATTACTTTAATAAAATATTTGTTTTCAAATTTACATTTTTTTTAATTTATTTAAAATCTTGAGCTAATAATGCTAATTCCTCTTGACGATCTTTATGTCAACAAACTTGGTTATGCTTTAGGACCACATCTATTTTCTAATGAAGCTATTATGGTCACAAATTTTTTTTGCACCAAACGTATATATGTCCCAAGATCGAAGAAAGGTAACCCAATCTTTAATTTAATAAATGATTACCACTTAGTCTAATCACATAAGTTGCTTTTAAATTAATAAACATTAAAAAAATAAACATAAATGAAAAGAAAAATTAAAAAACAAAGTAGAAGAACTAAAAGAAAATAATGACAAGGTCCGATAAAAAAGAAAGTTTGAGTTTTAAAAAAGTGTACACTTCACCTGTGTGTAGTTTCCCTCACTAAAGTCCAACTCAGAAGTTAATCATATTCAATTTTGTACTAGAATAGACCACTTCACACATAAACACTTACTTTAAAGGGGAAAAAAAGACGAATCTGTGTAGACTTCTGTTGTATTATTATTAAATATAAGAGATTGGGACTCTGTATTATAGCTATTTACCAAAATTATTAACTATATCTTCTATTATCAGAATTTTGTTTTCAATTAAGCCAATGTGGGTCGTATATTGAAATAAAGATAAGTGTTTGAAAACACATTTAGTTGAGCAATTATTTTAGAAACTTTGTTCAATGTAGCGAATTTTTTCCGTTATAATTTCTGGAGACACATTTTATATTATTTACTTTTTTAAATACTACACACTTTAAGTAGCGGTACCACAAATTATTTCACGTTGTAAGAACCTTTGAAAAATGAAAGTCACAGAAAAAAAAAAAGCAAAATACCAAACATTCAGAAAATATGTTTAAATATAATTTTTAGATATGTGCTTTTATAGTAATTTTAACATGAGTATCGAATGAGAATTAAACTCATTATAGTAATATAGACACATGAAACTCATCTTAGTAATACATACACATGAAACTCATGTTAGTAATACAGACACATAAAACTCATGTTAGTAATACAGACACATAAAAATCATGTTAGTAATACAAACACATGAAACTCATGTTACAGATACATGAAACTCATGTTAGTAATACAGACACATGAAACTCATGTTAGTAATACAGACACATGAAAATCATGTTACAGACACATAAGACTCATGTTAGTAATACAGACACATGAAACTCATGTTAGTAATACAGACACATGAAACTCATGTTACAGACACATGAAACTCATGTTAGTAATACAGACACATGAAACTCATGTTACAGACACATGAAACTCATGTTACAGACACATGAAACTCATGTTACAGACACATGAAACTCATGTTACAGACACATGAAACTCATGTTAGTAATACAGACACATGAAACTCATGTTACAGACACATGAAACTTATGTTACAGACACATGAAACTCATGTTACAGACACATGAAACTTATAGAAAAGAATTAATGAAACTCATGTTAGTAATACAGGCACATGAAACTTATGTTAGTAATACAGACACATGAAAATCATGTTAGTAATACAGACACATGAAACTCATGTTACAGATACATGAAACTCATGTCAGTAATACAGACACATGAAACTCATGTTAGTAATACAGACACATAAAACTCATGTTACAGACACATAAAACTCATGTTAATCATACAGACACATGAAAATCATGTTAGTAATACAGACACATGAAACTCATGTTACAGACAAATAAGACTCATGTTAGTAATACAGACACAAGAAAATCATGTTAGTAATACAGACACATAAAACTCATGTTACAGAAACATGAAACTCATGTTAGTAATACAGACACATGAAACTCATGTTACAGACACATGAAACTCATCTTAGTAATACAGACACATGAAAATCATGTTAGTAATACAGACACATTAAACTCATGTTACAGACACATGAGACTCATGTTAGTAATACAGACACATGAAACTCATGTTAGTAATACAGACACATGAAACTCATGTTACAGACACATGAAACTCATGTTACAGACACAGGAAACTCATGTTAGTAATACAGACACATGAAACTCATGTTACAGACACAGGAAACTCATGTTAGTAATACAGACACATGAAACTCATGTTACAGACTTATGAAACTCATGTTAGTAATACAGACACATGAAACTCATGTTAGTAATACAGACACATGAAACTTATGTTAGTAATACAGACACATGAAACTTATGTTACAGACACATGAAACTCATGTTAGTAATACAGACACATGAAACTCATGTTACAGACACATGAAACTCATGTTACAGACACATGAAACTCATGTTTGTAATACAGACACATGAAACTCATGTTACAGACACATGAAACTCATGTTACAGACACATGAAACTCATGTTTGTAATACAGACACATGAAACTCATGTTACAGACACATGAAACTCATGTTAGTAATACAGACACATGAAACTCATGTTAGTAATACAGACACATGTTAGTAATACAGACACATGAAACTCATGTTAGTAATACAGACACATGAAACTCATGTTACAGACACATGAAACTCATGTTAGTAATACAGACACATGAAACTTATGTTAATAATACAGACACATGAAAATCATGTTAGTAATACAGACACATGAAACTCATGTTAGTAATACAGACACATGAAACTTATGTTAGTAATACAGACACATGAAAATCATGTTAGTAATACAGACACATGAAACTCATGTTAGTAATACAGACACATGAAAATCATGTTAGTAATACAGACACATAAAACTCATGTTAATAATACAGACACATAAAAATCATGTTAGTAATACAGACACATGAAAATCATGTTAGTAATACAGACACATGAATCTCATGTTACAGACACATGAGACTCATGTTAGTAATACAGACACATGAAACTCATGTTAGTAATACAGACATATGAAACTTATGTTACAGACACATGAAACTCATGTTAGTAATACAGACACATAAAACTCATGTTACAGACACATGAAACTCATGTTAGTAATACAGACACATGAAAATCATGTTAGTAATACAGACACATAAAACTCATGTTACAGATACATGAAACTCATGTTAGTAATACAGACACATGAAACTCATGTTAGTAATACAGACACATGAAACTCATGTTACAGACACATGAAACTCATGTTAGTAATACAGACACATGAAACTTATGTTAGTAATACAGACACATGAAAATCATGTTAGTAATACAGACACATGAAACTCATGTTAGTAATACAGACACATGAAACTTATGTTAGTAATACAGACACATGAAACTCATGTTAGTAATACAGACACATGAAACTCATGTTACAGACACATGAAACTCATGTTAGTAATACAGACACATGAAACTCATGTTACAGACACATGAAACTCATGTTACAGACACATGAAACTCATGTTAGTAATACAGACACATGAAACTCATGTTACAGACACATGAAACTTATGTTACAGACACATGAAACTCATGTTACAGACACATGAAACTTATAGAAAAGAATTAATGAAACTCATGTTAGTAATACAGGCACATGAAACTTATGTTAGTAATACAGACACATGAAAATCATGTTAGTAATACAGACACATGAAAATCATGTTAGTAATACAGACACATAAAAATCATGTTACAGACACATAAAACTCATGTTAATCATACAGACACATGAAAATCATGTTAGTAATACAGACACATGAAACTCATGTTAGTAATACAGACACATGAAACATATGTTAGTAATACAGACACATGAAAATCATGTTAGTAATACAGACACATGAAACTCATGTTAGTAATACAGACACAAGAAAATCATGTTAGTAATACAGACACATAAAACTCATGTTAATAATACAGACACATAAAAATCATGTTAGTAATACAGACACATGAAAATCATGTTAGTAATACAGACACATGAATCTCATGTTACAGACACATGAGACTCATGTTAGTAATACAGACACATGAAACTCATGTTAGTAATACAGACATATGAAACTTATGTTACAGACACATGAAACTCATGTTAGTAATACAGACACATAAAACTCATGTTACAGACACATGAAACTCATGTTAGTAATACAGACACATGAAACTCATGTTACAGACACATGAAACTCATCTTAGTAATACAGACACATGAAAATCATGTTAGTAATACAGGCACATGAAACTCATGTTACAGACACATGAGACTCATGTTAGTAATACAGACACATGAAACTCATGTTAGTAATACAGACACATGAAACTTATGTTACAGACACATAAAACTCATGTTAGTAATACAGACACATGAAAATCATGTTAGTATCACAGACACATGAAATTCATGTTACAGACACATGAGACTCATGTTAGTAATACAGACACATGAAACTCATGTTAGTAATACAGACACATGAAACTCATGTTACAGACACATGAAACTCATGTTACAGACACAGGAAACTCATGTTAGTAATAAAGACACATGAAACTCATGTTACAGACTTATGAAACTCATGTTAGTAATACAGACACATGAAACTTATGTTAGTAATACAGACACATGAAACTTATGTTACAGACACATGAAACTCATGTTAGTAATACAGACACATGAAACTCATGTTACAGACACATGAAACTCATGTTACAGACACATGAAACTCATGTTAGTAATACAGACACATGAAACTCATGTTACAGACACATGAAACTCATGTTAGTAATACAGACACATGAAACTCATGTTAGTAATACAGACACATGAAACTCATGTTAGTAATACAGACACATGTTAGTAATACAGACACATGAAACTCATGTTAGTAATACAGACACATGAAACTCATGTTACAGACACATGAAACTCATGTTAGTAATACAGACACATAAAACTCATGTTACAGACACATGAAACTCATGTTAGTAATACAGACACATGAAACTCATGTTAGTAATACAGACACATGAAACTTATGTTAGTAATACAGACACATGAAACTTATGTTACAGACACATGAAACTCATGTTAGTAATACAGACACATGAAACTCATGTTACAGACACATGAAACTCATGTTACAGACACATGAAACTCATGTTAGTAATACAGACACATGAAACTCATGTTACAGACACATGAAACTCATGTTAGTAATACAGACACATGAAACTCATGTTACAGACACATGAAACTCATGTTAGTAATACAGACACATGAAACTCATGTTAGTAATACAGACACATGTTAGTAATACAGACACATGAAACTTATGTTACAGACACATGAAACTCATGTTAGTAATACAGACACATGAAACTCATGTTACAGACACATGAAACTCATGTTACAGACACATGAAACTCATGTTAGTAATACAGACACATGAAACTCATGTTACAGACACATGAAACTCATGTTAGTAATACAGACACATGAAACTCATGTTACAGACACATGAAACTCATGTTAGTAATACAGACACATGAAACTCATGTTAGTAATACAGACACATGTTAGTAATACAGACACATGAAACTCATGTTAGTAATACAGACACATGAAACTCATGTTACAGACACATGAAACTCATGTTAGTAATACAGACACATAAAACTCATGTTACAGACACATGAAACTCATGTTAGTAATACAGACACATGAAACTCATGTTAGTAATACAGACACATGAAACTCATGTTACAGACACACGAAACTCATGTTAGTAATACAGACACATGAAACTCATGTTACAGACACATGAAACTCATGTTACAGACACATGAAACTCATGTTAGTAATACAGACACATGAAACTCATGTTACAGACACATGAAACTTATGTTACAGACACATGAAACTCATGTTACAGACACATGAAACTTATAGAAAAGAATTAATTTTAATGTGACGAAAATAATGGAAAGCGCGAACCAGCGGCCCGGGAAACGGCAACATCGTCAAGCAGCAACACATTACCAAGATAACCAACCTTCCAGACCGTAGAGATGTCCTAATCGAAAGTATTTCATCAGTACTCAATTAGCACCCCAATAGTCGAATTGTCAAATGCACAAGCCAACTCCGTCGCCGGGTAGTTCGAAGCTTATATTATCTCATTCTGTCTGTTAGGTCAAAAGTTTGGACACGCTATTTTTCCGACACCCGATCTCGGATCAAGCTGAAAATTTTGCACAATTACATGCCAACACAAATATCATTAGTTAAATTAGCTATTGATAATCAATTATTTTGTTTGGTGTATCAAACAAGGGAAATAAATTGTACTTGACTGAAGTGGTGGTATAAGCTGAATTAGTCCCCTTTATAGTCTTTTTTTAAATTTTAGCTAATCCATCTCTGACCGATTGGTTGTCGGGTTACGGGGCTCGTGGTTTTCTTTTAAATCTCATTACTTCCTTCAGCTCTGTTTATTTGTGGCGTATCTTGTGTACAGAAAACGGAAGAAGTGCTAACGAATTATTTTTTAACGAATGTCATTTACGTCATATTAATTTTCTTTCTGCATTATTCAACACTGTAGATTTTGTAACCACTGTGGCTTGTAGCTCAAATAAGGTTTTATTATTTCTTTTTCAACTGTAATCTTTCTATATGGCGTATTTGACATAGTTTTTGTTTTAAATTAGTTTTTGTTTAATTTCTTAGTCTTTTTTTATTGACCTTTCATTATATTGCTGCTTCATTTTTTAATATCGCTTTATTAGTGGGAAGCGTGGTCAAGAGGCCAAGTGCGCTTGAACTTGGCTTGACTTGGCTACCTAGAAGGCTAGCTCGAGGTTCGACACCCGACTCGGGCAGAGTTGTGTTTACTGAGCGCCTAGAGGCAGCACGAAAAACCAACTCCTAGATACCCCCTCCCCCCCCCCAACTGGTCCACAAATAAGATTGGACCAAAAGCGCTCTGAGCATGCTATAAGTATGAAAGTAGCGCTATATAAAAGCTATTATAATTTTATTAAATTTTGTTGTTACCGAATTTTATTACAAACCAAACTGGAACTTGAAGTGCTTAGAAAAGATTACTGCAAATAATTGTAAATGGAAATTCCCATTTACATTTAATGTGATAATAAAAGAAAACACTACCAACAAGGACTTTCAAAATGTTGACAAGAACTCAACATCTACATCAACCACTGCAGTCTTTATCTATTTAATGTATATGTAATTTTAAACAAGAAACTTCAAACATCACAATAAAGGTGAAACATATAAATATAGCGGGTTGCCCTCTAAATGACGAAGCTGCCTGGTCGTGCGGTTTGTGCGCTATAATGTCGTTTGGATTTATTGATGGTTCCGCGTTCAAACTCTGCCCGCTCCCATCCCCCGTCGTCCTGCGGGAGGTTTGGACTAGGTAGTAAACTATCTTCAACTCTGAAGGAACATCCGAAACATTTTACAAACAAACAAGCTATAAGAAATTTTAAAATATCTTCAAATAACCATTTTTAGTCTGTTTTATAGAACATTATTTAGATTTTTATTGTCGATTGAAATTTTGAGGAAGAGGGGACGACCCAGTCAATGGCGTTTGAACGAAATCGGGGACCCGGGGATGTGGAGGAGGGGGGGGGGGAGCCCGGCCTCTTTAAGGGCCATGCATTTGATATGCAATATCATGACATACGATAATGTGCTTTATAAATGTTAAAGTCTAATGTGTGGAACACATGCAACATTGCCAGTAGTTTACAAAAAAAAAATATGAATAGCAAGATGACATGGCATTTAAAAAAAAAATTTAATGTTGAAAAATTTCGGACCCTCATATGGTGTCCTCTCCAATGAGGGCCAGGGGAGATTTTCAAATTTGGACCCCACCCAACATAGCTACTCCTTAGAGCCCATTCATATATGATGTGTCACGTTTTGGAAGAAGACGCTAAGCAGCTGGGACGTATGGACAGTGGAGAGACTCGCCCAGAAGCGACACGCCTGAAGGAAGCTTGTTGGTGGCAATGGCGTAGCTAGGGTGGGGGGAGGAGGGGGGGGGAAAATTTGAAAATCTTCCCAGGCCCCCACTTTTACATTATAATTAAATTTTACTCAAAATGCAGGGGCCCCTAAAGAGGTAAAGCCCCCAGGGCCCCAAACGATGGAAAATTCCCAGCTACGCCACTTTTTCAATAGATTAGAATTGTAACGCCATAACGTTAAAAAAAAACAACGCTAATAGATAAAGCAACTATGAAAGCGGACTAAACTTACAATATATCAAGTTGCGATATACCCAAGCAGAGGAGTCTGACAACAAACGCAACACATTTGAAGCCCTGATCATATTTATACAAGCTTCCATTAAATGTCAGAATGCTGTACTGCTGTGGACCTGCCTATTATAACCATTGAAATTTTTGTGTACAGTTGACAATGAATTTAGTTTTTGCTTAACAAATCTAGACTGTGCCAGAGCTACACTAATGTCAAGTAGTTAAAGTTTTCAATAATAATAATTATTTACACAACCGGGGGAAGGTGTGGTGGCCTAATGGTAATGCCCTTGAACTCCGAACCGATGGGTCGAGGGCAGTGGTGAATTTACCTATAACCAACAAAAGCTGTAGCTTAGACCCCCCCACACACACACACACACTTGTCTGGTGGCCTCCCAAATATTGTTTGAAGAAAAAAAAAGCAAACGAATAAAGTACTTTATGATGATTACATGAAGCTCCAAATCTCAACTTAGCTTAGGGCCTTATCAACTCTAAATCGTGTCCTGATGATCTGATCCCAGGTTTAAATCTCAGTGAAGAGTCCACACAACTCTAATGGGTACCTGAGATTGGTTGAAGAAAGTATATTATAACGGGGTTTGATGTGCAGTTCGTTAATTTAAAAAAAATTAATTCTCTAAGGAACTCTCTATAAAAGAAATTTCTACAAATCAAATAAGAACATAAAACTAACATGTTATTCAACCTTGGATAGACCAATAATAGAATTCCCTATGTATCTTTTGTTTGAGACCCTACAACTACCCCCCCCCCCCAACCCCAAAAAAAAAAAAACATTAAGAAACTGAAACAGACATAAAATAGAGCAGGGAGATTCATAACAAACAAATATTCACATTTGACTAGAGTAACAAAAAGTAAAGTAGCAATTATACATAAAACACTGAATCATAATTTAAAGATACAATAACACCCACTTATATACACAGAAAGACACAAAGATAAAGGTACACTCCTTGTTCCATATGCTAGAACAAATTGGTACAAATGCTCCTTCTTCTCTAGTGCTATTATGGAATGGGTTGCCTGAGTCATCCAGGAAAAACCAATGTCATGACTAGATTGACATAGGGATACGCTTGTTTGAAGTAACGTCTGTATGTATAACATTTCTTAAATTGAACATTATTCAAAGTTTTCTTTAACGACTCTCAACGAAGACAGAAATCTCCTAAATTACAATCGAGTCTTTTTAGGAAGTGAATTGATCAACAATCATTTGATAATCAATTGCTTTCACAAACACTATGGTGGTCATCACAGAATTATACAATGTTATAGATTTTACTGATCTTCCACTCCATATGTGTACCGGTTCCATGGTGTAATGGTTAGCACTCTGGACTCTGAATCCAGCGATCCGAGTTCAAATCTCGGTGGAACCTGAATATATTTTTTTAGTGTGGTAGGTGACCGAGAGATCGAGCATCACGAGTAGGACGTAATCATCTTCTCTTTTGAAGTAACGTCTGTAAGGATCTCGGTTGATGGCTGGGAGTTTGAAATCTTTCGTTAAGGAAAATAAAGTTCGTTGTGCTGGCTATATGACACGACTTTTAACCCTCAGCCAAAGAAACAGATAAGCTTTACTTTATCTGACTTTTAGATCTAGTTTCGTAGCTATGGAGGGGGGGGGAGAATTTGAAAATCACCCTAGGCCCCCAATTCTGTACAAAATAAACTGTTGAGCGTGTTCAAGGTATTTTAAATATTCTAAAAATGTTTCAAATCTAAACAAGTCAATGTTATTTCATGTTCGATAAATATTTTCTAAAAATTACATTGGATTTTTTTAAGATTTAAATTTTATGAATATTTTTCTGATGTGTTAAGAATAAAAAAAAAATCAACTCTCACTGTCTGTCTATCTGTTTGGCTGATACATATTTTTAAAATGTTTTTTCTCCAAAACACAATTTTGGTTCAAGTTTAAATTTTTGCACCATTATTTCTTTTACCTAACAAAACAATGGTATTGAACAAAGGAAATATATTGCAATTGACAAATGTGTTGGTACAAATTAAATTAGTCCCCCTTTATACTTTGTTTAAAGAATTAGGTCGTTGCTTTACAAATTGACAACTGACAACAGGTAATGAAACATTCTATTTTTCATAAGCATTTAAAACTAGTTAGTGTATTGGCTTGAGGAGGCTTAAACCCTCAAGTTCAAATTCAAGTTGTACAATAATTTTGTTCTTTTATAAACTACATTTAACTACATAACCAAACCACACCACTTTCTCCCCCCCCCCTTTTTTTTTTACTATTCCTAACTGGTCCAAACTAATGATAGGATATAAAAACATTGAGAAAGCTAAAGGCATAACATTGCGCTAAACAAAAACAATTGGTAAAATTATATTATATTATATTTAATCTCACATATTTATTATTGTTAGTCTAGATCTATTAGTATCACAAAATAATTAAATGACTGATCCAAACTTTTTGATACAATTACATTTAATATAAAGTTTGATTTTTTCTTTTTCTAGTTTGACAATCTTGGAATTTTTATTCTTTTCGAACCATAAAAGACGTTTAATTTTGTACTTGGTTTTGTGTTGCTTTGAATATAAAAAACACAACTATGTACTTTTCACTGTTGACGTGGAATCTAGGCGTTTGTTTCAGTGTTTTCTTATGCATTTGGTAAATCCACTCTATTTTAATAGCTGTAGAAACAAATGTCAACTTTTCTCTGATAAGCTTTTGTTATGTAGTATAACAACGTAAAAGTAGTTTATTTTTTTATGCCGCTCATTCTATTGTTTAGGATTCGAGAGTCAGTTTATTTTGATAGCTACATAAACAAATCTTCCCATGTATCTGAAGTGTAGATATTGTGCACTGGACCGCACAGGACTTCAGTGACAGCGGCTCTCTTTTGTTCCTCGAGTGGTGACCGCGGCGATCTTTTCTTCCCTGAGTTGTGACCGCGGCAATGACATAAGTCGTCGCTTTTGACACTTTGTCTTTTGTTGTCTTATCTCTACGTAGCATTAGGATTGGTCGGTGTGGTCAGTGTGATGAAAAGGGCGCAAAAAAAAATACAGGATATGACGTAGACAACCAAAGTTGTTATATAAACGGGTGTAGACTTCAACACACTTCAATTCGTTACTCTGACTTGCAGCGCATGTTATTCGTACTGGATTGTTTTTGTGACTTTTAGTAATTTGGAAAATTTTTTCTCGCTTAAGAAACGATCTCCGAGTTTTAAACATCAGGATACACACTGGTAAGTAAAATGTTTTAAATATATATATTTTTTTTTTCAAATTGATAACTTTCAAGACTTTAGTTTTTGGTAAAATTAATGATTAGAAGCTAGCTGGCAGATGTGTTGCCTTGAAAAGTGTTGACCGAAAATAAATGGAAAACTATTACATAGTTTTGTTGTGGTTAATATGTTCTATCATTATAAGATAGTTATATAGTTAAATAGTTACCCCATTCAAATTTCATGATCTGTGGGTAGATAATGTAAAGGTCATCTGTTTCTGTGGCCCACGATTAACTAGGGTATCATGTGGTCAGCCTTTACTTTTCTCCATCTAATGTTAGGTACTCATTCTAGCTGGGTGGACTTAGAGGCGCCCAAAGATCCCGAAAATATAAATCCCAGTCCGTATTAATATTCGAACCTAAAACCCCAATTTAATAGCCATGCGCTTTGCCACTCAGTCACATCGCCCCCTTATAATATTATCTAATAAATTACAACTTTTACTAAAAATAATTATATTATTATAATTTTGAAAACTATCATCAATATTGCTAAATGTAAAACTCCCTGCTATTACATTTAAGATGATTATCCAATGACTCATACATTATTCAAGTTGTACCAAGATGAAATTGTTAAATAAAATTTCTTTCCTCTGCGATTATTTTGAAAATCGATGTTAATGCTATTTATTCATGCAAAACTTTTGTTTTATGTTTGCAAGTGTGTAAGAAACCTGAATTCAAATTTAAATAAAATATATTTTTATTTTTGAAGATAATACCATGGAGAAAAGCTTAAACTCAACACTGCACAAATCTAGAGCCTTGAAAAGAGAATTTGATGCTTCGGACAAGTAAGTTAATCATATTTTTCTCATATAATCATAAAATATAGTCATGAAACTAATACAAGAAGAAGAAAAAGTTAAAGCTTAAAGCGTTTTTCACACTTAATTTTTCCCTCTATAAATTCCTAATAATCGTCTGATTGATCCTCTCACCTTACTGTTGTTAATAAAATAACAGTAGCAATTTGATTCTTTAATTAATAGTCATTCTTATGTTTTAGTTGTTCGCATTTAAGTAAATACAAAATTTAAAAATATAATTTCATTGAAATTATTAGTCGAAAACCTGGGGACTCGAGTTTGAATCCTGGTGAATACTGGGATTTTTAATTTCGGGATTTTTAGGGCGACTCTGAGTGCACCAACCTTTAATTGGTACCTGACATTAGCTATTGAAAAGTAATGGCGTTTGGTCGTTGTGCTGACCACATGAAAACCTTGTTAACTACAAGCCACAGAAAATTATTAGAATTACATCATCTACACTTTTGTCGCTAGGACTGAAAGGGAAACCTTCTTCTTGCTCTATGTGTTTATTCAAAGTCCTCTATGAGTTGCTCCATAGTACTTTATGAGTTTTAGCCATAGACGCTTCAGAACTGATTTGTTTTAAGGATATTTAAATTGACACTTATGTAAATGAACTTTTTGGATCAACAATTTTTTTTCGCTGCCAAAATTTATTAAATGTATAGGTTTATTTATTTACTAATAAAATAAAAGTAAATAATTAAAATACTTTATTTATTGTTTTTTTTTTCTGCAGCGACAAGTGTTTGAAGGATCAAATGAATTATACCAAGGAGAATATAAATGCAGCCATTGAAAGAGCTGATCACGTGACTGTGGCAAACATTATTGGTACACAAATACGCAGGACAACATACTATGGCAAAAAGATCATGAAGCAGGCATTCATTAAGGCTTGCCTGGCAGGCGATAACCGTATCGTGTGTCTGCTGCTACGTAATGGAGCTGACGTCAACGAGGCGTCCATTGAAGACTTCACACCACTCAAGGCTGCTGTTCTGTCTAATTCTTACCAAACTGTTGAGCTGTTGCTGGAATGTGAAGCGAGTGCCAAAACTCCTACTAAACCTTCTCAAGACAACGTGCTTCATGTGGCGCTGAAGGGAGGATTTTACCCAAGCCTTGTCATAGGCTCAGAAAGATGGGATGCCGAGTTCCTAACTGATACAAAAATTATAAAACTTTTGATTGACCATGGGGCATCAGTTAACCAGAAATGTGCCAACGGTTACCTGACCTTGTCACTTGCTGCCTCTTCCAACAGAGATGCTGTCATCACTCACCTCATTAAGAAAGGCGCTGATGTCAACAGCGTGGACAGTAGGTATGGGATGACTCCCCTGATGCACGCAGATATTGCAGGCAATGTCTACATCGTAAGACAGCTTCTAAAATATAAAGCAGCCATAGACATCACAGACCAATGGGACTATACAGCTCTCATGTTGGCTGCTCAGTTCAATAAGCCTTTAGTTGTCTCAGCCTTAATTCAAGAAGGCGCTGATGTCAACAAGGTCAGTGGCTTTGACGGAAAGAGCGCCCTAATTTTGGCAATAGAGTCCTACTGTTGTGACACAGTTAATATTCTGCTGGAAAACGGCGCGGACGTGAACTATAGAAAGCCAATCCACAAGAGTGGGACGACTGCCTTGATGATAGCCGCTCAAAATGGTTTCATAGAAGCCGTGGAGAGTTTATTATCTTACAATGCAGATGTGGATCTAAGAGACGAGGATGGACATACCGCGGAATGTTTGTGTTCAGATAGTGAAATACTTGAACTACTAAATATGTGACAATAAATTAGTTGATGTTTTATTTGTAGCCATTAAAATTATGTTTTGTTACATGTATAACTTTTTACTGAATATATTAAACGCCAAATTTTAGTGTACAGAATTTTTGAAATGCATTATAATTTTTTTTATTTTGTATGCTCTAATATAGTACTCAATAAAATATTTAATGAATTGAATGAATAGTTTTCTTTTATTGTTTTTATTTGTTTTTCTATTTTTTCTTTAGATTATAACTAAGTTTACAAATACTTAAATTTAGATAACCTTCATAAGATAAGACTCTCAAGTAAAGTAGCAATTATACATAAAACACTGAAACATAATCTTTAGATACAAAAACAAAATCTAATAAAATACTCAAACAGACACAAAGATGAGGCATGTTCCTCGTTCCATATGTTAGGACAAATTTGTACAAATACTCCTTCATCCCTAGTGTTATTAGAAAAAGGAATGGGTTGCCTGAGGCAGCCAAGAAATTCTGTGACCTGTTATAAATTATGTCAATGTTTAATATGCATGTCTCGATGCATGGAACCTTGGACGTAATCTTCTTCTTTTTTTGAAGTAACTTCAGTATTTTATAAGATAAGAAGAAGAAATATTGACTGGTTCTGAAGTATCTGAGAGAAGCTAGAAGAGATGGGGTAGCTGTGGTTTTAATTTACAAGATCGAAATTGTTAAAATCAATAGGACTTTTCTGACTATCAGCCACTTTTTGGTCTGTAAAATTTCTTAAATAAATTCATAATGCTATTATTTCTTTTTTTTTCTTCGAACAAAATATAACAAGAAAATTTTTTTAAAATTATTTAAAAAACGCTAATATAAAGTGTACTTGTATCTTATAGTTTGGATTAGTCATGCAATTAAATATGTAATGGAGCTAAACTATCAAGAATTAAAAAGCATTTATAAAAATAAAAGAAGGGAGATCGACTTGATATCAAACTCATGGCTCAAGTCTTCTCAGTTCACACAGTAACCACTCTACTAGTGGAGAGCTTATGAACATGGAAGATTGTATAGTTATCTATGGTTTCCATAATCTGGTACTATTTTTTAGGTTTGCGTTTACTAGACTCAGACGAAGACCTCTAAAGTTATAAATTGGACTGATTCAGCTTGTACCATCACTTCAGTCATTACAATTGCTTTCCATTTTTCTAAATACAAAACAAAAATGTTATTATCGATTGTTTATTATGTTTTTAAAAAATTGATACTTGTGTTGTCAATTAAAAGAATATTAATTGTGCAAAACTTAAGCTTGAACCGAGACTGAGTGTCTGAGAAATCTCGTGTACACAAATTTCTCATACGGACAGAGTAAGTTAAGATAAGCTTTGGGAGAAATCAAGTGTGTTCATTTTTTTTCCAGACAGGGTAAATTGATATAAGATTTATTAAAACACAACTGGTGATGTGTGAAAACAAAATTTGAAACATAAATATAACAAAAATAATAATAAAACAACAGACAAACAATTTTAGTGGGCACTTGTAGCTCAGTAATACTCTCAGCCACATACTATAAACAAATTGGATTATTTGAAATATTGCACTTTTTTTTCCTTTTAACTGAAAAGAAAAAAATAAAGTTAATAAAGAAAATCAACCAATTTGCTAATTAAATACTGGTAATAATTAATTTTTGGGTACTGAACAAGGGATATAAATTGTATTTGTCAGATGTGTCGGTAAAAGTTAAATTAGTCCCCTTTTTGCATTGTTTAAAAAAATTAGGTCGTCCCTTATAAGTTTGAAAGTAACAATAAGTAATGAAACCTTTTATTATTTTCATAAGCACTTTAACTGGTACAGTAGTTAGTATATTGGCTTGTGGAGTCTTAAGCCCTCGAGCTCGAATTCAAGTCTTACAATTATTTTGTTCTTTATAAACTATATTTAAAAAGCGATCTCGATAACCTTTACAATGTCTTCCCCTTCCTCCTCTTTACTCATACCAGCTAGTTCAGACAGGTAATAGTTTCTAAGTGCATAGAGAAAGAAAAAAGTTAATAGTGTGCTCATCTAAAAACAGGTTGTTAAAATTATTTTTCATCGCACAGATTTATTATGTTAGTCTAGATCTATGATTATTCCAAAAAAATTAAATGACTGATTAAAACTAATTGATACAATTATCTTTAATATAAACTGTGTTGTTGTTGTTTTTTTTTTAAATATATTTTTTTTTCCTTGTTTAGGAGTCTTATGAACTTTTATTCATCTCGGTTTAGTGTGTGAATGTTGTTGGTATTTGCATCTATAATGTTATTGTTACAGTAGTTACACTTAGGTTGTCAATTGTAGTCAAAATGAATTTCTATTTGATTGGATCAATAAAAATTATCTTATCTTATCTTATCTTAAGACGTTTGATTATTAACTTGGTTTCGTGTTGGTTTAAACATAATCTAAAAAAAAAACTTGACGTGGAATCTATGCGATTGTTTCAGTGTTTTCTTAAGCATTTGGTAAATCCACTCTATTTAAATAGCTGTACAAACAAATGTCAACTTTTCTCTGATAAGCTTTTGTTCTGTAGTATAACGTTGTAGAAGTAGTTTATTTTTTTATGCCGCTCCTTCTATTGTCCAGGGTTCGAGAGTCAGTTTATTTTGATAGCTGCTTAAACAAATCTTCCCGTGTATCTGAAGTGTAGGTATTGTGCACTGGCCCTCACAGGACTTCAGTAACTGCGGCGATCTATTGTTCCTCGAGTGGTGACCGCTGCGATCTTTTGGTCCTGGAGTGGTGACCGCAGCGATCTTTTGTTCCTCGAGTAGTGACCGCGGCGATCTTTTGTTCCCTGAGTTGTGACCGCGGCAATGACATAAGTCGTCGCTTTTGACACTTTGTCTTTTGTTGTCTTATCTCTATAGAGCATTAGGATTGTCAGTGTGATAAAAAGGCGCAAAAAAAAATACAGGGTATGACGTAGACAACCAAAGGTGGTATATAAACGGTTGTAGACTTTAACACACTTCAATTCGTTACTCTGACTTGCATGTTATTCGTACTGGATTGTTTTTGTGACTTTTAGTAATTAGGAAATTATTTCTCGCTTAAGAAACGATCTCCGAGTTTTAAACATCAAAAATCACACTGGTAAGTAAAATTTTTAAAATATATATATTTTTTTTATTTTTCAATAGTTAACTTTCATAACTTTAGTTATATTGTAAAATTAATAATTAGAAGCTAGCTGGCAGATGTGTCACCTTGATAAGTGTTGACCAAAAATAAAAGACACATTTTTAAAAGTTTGTTGTAGTTACCATGTTCTATCAGTAAAAGATAAATATATAGTATAATAGTTACCCCATTCAGACTTTACAATCTGTGGGGAGATAATGTAAAGGTCATCTGTTTCTGTGGCCCACGATTAACAAGGGTTTCATGTGGTTAGCCTTTACTTTTCTCCATCTAATGTTAGGTACTCATTCTAGCTGGGTGGACTTACAGGCGCCCAAAGATCCCGAAATTAAAAATCCCAGTCAGCATTAAGATTTGAACCTGGAACGCCAGTTCGAAAGACAAGCGCTTTGCCGCTTTCTCACATCGCCCCCTTATAATATTATCTTATAAATTACAAACTTTCCTAAGAAAATTATTATATTATTATAATATTGAAAACTATTATCAATATTGCTAAATGTAAAACTCCCTAATATTACATTTAAGATGATTATTCCAAGATTCATATACTATTCAAGTTATACCAAGATGAAATTGTTTAAAAAAATTTCTTTCCTTTGCGATTATTTTTATAATCGATGTTAATGTTATTTATTCATTTTATTTTATGTTTGCAAGTGTGTAAGAAATCTAAATTCAAATTTAATTAAAATATATTTTTATTCTTAATTTTGCAGATAATATCATTGAAAACTATTATCAATATTGCTAAATGTAAAACTCCCTGCTATTTCTGACCTCTGCGATTATTTTTATAATCGATGTTAATGTTATTTATTCATTTTGTTTTATGTTTGCAAGTGTGTAAGAAATCTTAATTCAAATTTAATTAAAATATATTTTTATTCTTAATTTTGCAGATAATATCATGGAGAAAAGCTTAAACTCAACACTGCACAAATCTAGAGCCTTGAAAAGAGAATTTTCTGCTTCGGACAAGTAAGTTAATCATATTTTTCTCATCATAAAATATAGACAGGAAACTAATACAATAAAAGAAAAAGTTAAAGTCTAAGCGTTTTTCACACTTAATTATCAATCTATCAATTCCAAATAATCGTCTGAGTGATTCTCTCACACTACTGTTGTTAGTAAAATAACAGTAGCAATTTGATTCTTTAATTAATAGTTATTTTCATATTTTAGTTGAATTTAAGTGAATAAAAAATTAAAAATATAATTTCATTGAAATTATTATTCGCAAACCTGGGGACTCGAGTTCGAATCCTGGTAAATACTGGGATTTTTTATTTCGGGATTTTTAGGGCGCCTCTGAGTGCACCCACCTTAAATGGGTACCTGACATTAGCTGTCGAAAAGTAATGGCGGTTGGTTGTTGTGCTGACCACATAAAAACCTTGTTAACTACAAACCACAGAAACAAATTACCATTACATCATCTGCCCCATTTTCGCTAGGCCTGAAAGGGAAACTTTCTTGCTCTATGTGTTGATTCATAGTCCTCTAAGAGTTGCTCCATAGTATTTTACAAGTTTTACCCATAGTCGCTTCAGTACTGATTTGATTTAAGAATATTTAAATTGACACTTATGTAAATTAAGTTTTTGGATCAACAATTTTGTTTCTCTGCCAAAATGTATTATATGTTTATACATTTACTAATAAAATAAAAGTAATTAATTGAAAGACTTTATGTGTTGTTTTCTTTTCTGCAGCGACAAGTGTTTGAAGGACAAAATGAAATATACCATGGTGAATATAAATGCAGCAATTGAAAGTGGAGATCACGTGACTGTGGCCAACATAATTGGTACACAGATACGCAGGACAACATACTATGGCAAAAAGATCATGAAGCAGGCATTCATTAAGGCTTGCCTGGCAGGCTATTGCCGTATCGTGTGTCTGTTGCTACGTAATGGAGCTGACGTCAACGAGGCGTCCATTGAAGACTTCACACCACTCAAGGCTGCTGTTCTGTCTAATTCTTACCAAACTGTTGAGCTGTTGCTGGAATGTGAAGCGTGTGCCAAAACTCCTACTAAGCCTTCACAAGACAACGTGCTTCATGTGGCGCTGAAAGGAGGATTTCACCCCAGCCTTGTCATAGGCTCAGAAAGATGGGACGCCGAGTTCCTAACTGATACAAAAATTATAAAACTTTTGATTGACCATGGAGCTTCAGTTAACCAGAAATGTGCAAACGGTTACCTGCCCTTGTCACTTGCTGCCTCTTCCAACAGAGATGCTGTCATCACTCACCTCATTAAGAAAGGCGCTGATGTCAACAGTGTTGACAGTAGGTATGGGATGACTCCCCTGATGCACGCAGCTATTTCAGGCAATGTCTACATCGTTAGACAGCTTCTGAAATATAAAGCAGCCATAGACATCACAGACCAATGGGACTATACAGCTCTTATGTTGGCTGCTCAGTTCAATAAGCCTTTAGTTGTCTCAGCCTTAATTCAAGAAGGCGCTGATGTCAACAAAGTCAGTGGCTTTGACGGAAAGAGCGCCCTAATTTTGGCTATAGAGTCCTAGTGTTGTGACACAGTTAATATTCTGCTGGAAAACGGCGCAGACGTGAACTATAGAAAGCCAATCCACAAGAGTGGGACGACTGCCTTGATGATAGCCGCTCAAAATGGTTTCATAGAAGCCGTGGAGAGTTTATTATCTTACAATGCAGATGTGGATCTGAGAGACGAGGATGGACATACCGTTGAATGTTTGTGTTCAGATAGTGAAATACTTGAACTTCTAAATATGTGACAATAAATTAGTTGATGTTTTATTTGTAGCCATTAAAATTATGTTTTGTTACATGTATAACTATTTACTGAATATATTAAACGCAGAATTTTAGTGTACAGAATTTTTGAAATGCATTATGATTTTTTTTATTTAGTATGCTCTAATATAGTACTCAATAAAATATTTAATGAATTGACTGAATAGTTTTCTTTTATTGTTTTTATTTGTTTTTTAATTTTTCTTTTAGATTAAAACTAAGTTTACAAATACTTAAATTTAGATAACCTTCTTAAGAGAAGACTCACAAGTAAAGTAGCAATTATACATAAAACACTGAGACATAATCTTTAGATACAAAAAAAAAATCTAATAAAATACTCAAAAAGACACAAAGATGAGGCATGTTCCTCGTTCCATATGTTAGGACAAATTTGTACAAATACTCCTTCATCCCTAGTGCTATTATAAAATGGAATGGGTTGCCTGAGGCAACCAAGAAATTCTGTGACCTGTTATAGATTAAGTCAATGTTTAACATGCATGACTCGATGCATGGCGCCTTGGACGTAATCATCTTCTTTTTAGAAGTAACGTCAGTATTTTAAAAGATAAGAAGAAGAAATATTGACTGGTTCTGAAGTATCTGAGAGAAGCTAGAAGAGATGGGGTAGCTGTGGTTTTAATTTACAAGATCGAAATTGTTAAAATCAATAGGACTTTTCTGACTATCAGCCACTTTTTGGTCTGTAAATTTTCTTAAATAAATTCATAATGCTATTATTTCTTTTTTTTCTTCGAACAAAATATAACAAGAAAATATTTTTTTTTAATTATTTAAAAAACGCTAATATAAAGTGTACTTGTATCTTATAGTTTGGATTTATCATGCAATTAAATATGTAATGGAGCTAAACTATCAAGAAAATAAAAAGCATTTATAAAAATAAAAGAAGGGAGAACGACTTGATATCAAGCTCAAGTCTTCTCAGTTCACACAGTAACCACTCTACTAGTGGAGAGCTTATGAACATGGAAGATTGTAAAGTTATCTATGGTTTCTATAATCTGGTACTATTTTTTAGGTTTGCGTTTACTACACTCAGACGAAGACCTATAAAGTTATAAATTGGACTCATTCAGCTTGTACCATCACTTCAGTCAATTACAATTGCTTTCCATTTTTCTAAATACAAAACAAAAAAGTTATTATCGATAGTTTATTATGTTTTTAAAAAATTGATACTTGTGTTGTCAATTAAAAGAATATTAATTGTGCAAAACTTAAGCTTGAACCGAGACTGAGTGTCTGAGAAATCTCGTGTACACAAATTTCTCATACGGACAGAGTAAGATAAGATAAGCTTTGGGAGAAATCAAGTGTGTTCATTTTTTTCCGGACAGGGTAAATTGATATAAGATTTATTAAAACACAACTGGTGATGTGTGAAAACAAAATTTGAAACATAAATATAAACAAAAATAATAATAAAACAACAGACAAACAATTTTAGTCGGCACTTGTACCTCAGTAATACGCTCAGCCACATACTATAAACAAATAGGATTATTTGAAATATTGCACTTTTTTTTCCCTTTTAACTGAAAAGAAAAAATAAAGTTAATAAAGAAAATCAACCAATTTGCTAATTAAATACTGGTAATAATTAATTTTTTGGGTACTGAAAAAAGGGACATAAATTGTATTTGACAGATGTGTCGGTAAAAGTTAAATTAGTCCCCTTGGTATTGTGTTGCTTTGAATATAAAAAACACAACTATGTACTTTTCACTGTTGACGTTGAATCTATGCGTTTGTTTCAGTGTTTTCTTATGCATTTGGTCAATCCACTCTATTTTAATAGCTGTACAAACAAATGTTAACTTTTATCTGATAAGCTTTTGTTCTGTAGTGTAATAACGTAAAAGAAGTTTATTTTTTATGCCGCTCCTTCTATTGTTCAGGATTCGAGAGTCAGTTTATTTTGTTAGCTGCATAAACAAATCTTCCCGTGTATCTGAAGTGTAGGTATTGTGCGCAGGACCTCACAGAACTTCAGTAACTGCGGCGATCTTTTGTTCCTCGAGTGGTGACAGCAGCGATCTTTTGTTTATCGAGTGGTGACCGCGGAGATCTTTTGTTCCCTGAGTTGTGACCGCGGCAATGACATAAGTCGTCGCTTTTGACACTTTGTCTTTTGTTGTCTTATCTCTATAGAGCATTAGGATTGGTCAGTGTGGTCAGTGTGATAAAAAGGCGCAAAAAATACAGGGTATGACGTAGACAACCAAAGGTGGTATATAAACGGGTGTAGACTTTAACACACTTCAATTCGTTACTCTGACTTGCATCGCATGTTATTCGTACTGGATTTTTTTTGTGACTTTTAGTAATTAGGAAATTATTTCTCGCTTAAGAAACGATCTCCGAGTTTTAAACATCAAAATTCACACTGGTAAGTAAAATTTTTAAAAACATATATATTTTTTTATTTTTCAATAGTTAACTTTCATGACTTTAGTTATATTGTAAAATTAATAAATAGAAGCTAGCTGGCAGATGTGTCACTTTGATAAGTGTTGACCAAAAATAAAAGACACATTTTTAAAAGTTTGTTGTAGTTACCATGTTCTATCAGTAAAAGATAAATATATAGTATAATAGTTACCCCATTCAGACTTTACAATCTGTGGGGAGATAATGTAAAGGTCATCTGTTTCTGTGGCCCACGATTAACGAGGGTATCATGTGGTTAGCCTTTACTTTTCTCCATCTAATGTTAGGTACTCATTCTAGCTGGGTGGACTTAGAGGCGCCCAAAGATCCCGAAATTAAAAATCCCAGTCCGCATTAATATTCGAACCTGGAACGCCAGTTCGAAAGACAAGCGCTTTGCCGCTCACTCACATCGCCCCCTTATAATATTATCTTATAAATTACAAACTTTTCTAAGAAAATTATTATATTATTATAATATTGAAAACTATTACCAATATTGCTAAATGTAAAACTCCATGCTATTACATTTAAGATGATTATTCCAAGATTTATATACTATTCAAGTTATACCAAGATGAAATTGTTTAAAAAAAAATTCTTTACTCTGCGATTATTTTTATAATCGATGTTAATGTTATTTATTCATTTTGTTTTATGTTTGCGAGTGTGTAAGAAATCTAAATTCAAATTTAATTAAAATATATTTTTAATTTTATTTTTGCAGATAATATCATGGAGAAAAGCTTAAACTCAACACTGCACAAATCTAGAGCCTTGAAAAGAGAATTTTCTGCTTCGGACAAGTAAGTTAATCATATTTTTCTCATATAATCATAAAATATAGTCAGGAAACTAATACAATAAAAGAAAAAGTTAAAGTCTAAGCGTTTTTCACACTTAATTATCCCTCTATCAATTCCAAATAATCGTCTGAGTGATTCTCTCACAATACTGTTGTTAATAAAATAACAGTAGCAATTTGATTCTTTAATTAATAGTCATTTTCATATTTTAGTTGCATTTAAGTAAATAAAAAATTAAAAATATAATTTCATTGAAATTATTATTCGCAAACCTGGGGACTCGAGTTCGAATCCTGGTAAATACTGGGATTTTTTATTTCGTGATTTTTAGGGCGCCTCTGAGTGCACCCACCTTAAATGGGTACCTGACATTAGCTGCCGAAAAGTAATGGCGGTTGGTCATTGTGCTGACCACATAAAAACCTTGTTAACTACAAACCACAGAAACAAATTACCATTACATCATCTGCCCCATTTTTCGCTAGGCCTGAAAGGGAAACTTTCTTGCTCTATGTGTTGATTCATAGTCATCTATGAGTTGCTCCATAGTACTTTACAAGTTTTACCCATAGTCGCTTCAGTACTGATTTGATTTAAGAATATTTATTTGACACTTATGTAAATTAAATTTTTGGATCAACAATTTTGTTTCTCTGCCAAAATGTATTATATGTATAGGTTTATACATTTACTAATAAAATAAAAGTAATTAATTGAAAGACTTTATGTGTTGTTTTCTTTTCTGCAGCGACAAGTGTTTGAAGGACCAAATGAAATATACCATGGAGAATATAAATGCAGCAATTGAAAGAGGAGATCACGTGAGTGTGGCCAATATTATTGGTACACAGATACGCAGGACAACATACTATGGCAAAAAGATCATGAAGCAGGCATTCATTAAGGCTTGCCTGGCAGGCGATAGCCGTATCTTGTGTCTGCTACTTCGTAATGGAGCTGACGTCAACGAGACTTCCATTGAAGACTTCACACCACTCAAGGCTGCTGTTCTGTCTAATTCTTACCAAACTGTTGAGCTGCTACTGGAATGTGAAGCTAGTGCCAAAACTCCTACTAAGCCTTCACAAGACAACGTGCTTCATGTGGCGCTGAAGGGAGGATTTCACCCCAGCCTTGTCATAGGCTTAGAAAGATGGGACACCGAGTTCCTAACTGAAACAAAAATTATAAAACTTTTGATTGACCATGGGGCATCAGTTAACCAGAAATGTGCAAACGGTTACCTGCCCTTGTCACTTGCTGCCTCTTCCAACAGGGATGCTGTCATCACTCACCTCATTAAGAAAGGCGCTGATGTCAACACCGTGGACAGTAGGTATGGGATGACTCCCCTGATGCACGCAGCTATTGCAGGCAATGTCTACATCGTAAGACAGCTTCTGAAATATAAAGCAGCCATAGACATCACAGACCAATGTGACTATACAGCTCTCATGTTGGCTGCTCAGTTCAATAAGCCTTTACTTGTCTCAGCCTTAATTCAAGAAGGCGCTGATGTTAACAAGGTCAGTGGCTTTGACGGAAAGAGCGCCCTAATTTTGGCTATAGAGTCCTACTGTTGTGACACAGTTAATATTCTGCTGGAAAACGGCGCAGACGTGAACTATAGAAAGCCAATCCACAAGAGTGGAACGACTGCCTTGATGATAGCCGCTCAAAATGGTTTCATAGAAGCCGTGGAGAGTTTATTATCTTACAATGCAGATGTGGATCTGAGAGACGAGGATGGACATACCGCTGAATGTTTGTGTTCAGATAGTGAAATACTTGAACTACTAAATATGTGACAAAATATTAGTTGATGTTATATGTGTAGGCAATAAATTTATGTTTTGTTACAATTATAACTATTTACTGAATATATTAAAACGCCAAATTTTTATCTTATGGATTTTTTTAAGTGCATTATTTTTTTTTTCTATTCTGTATGCTCTAATGTATTAATAAATAAAATATTTAATTAAATGAATGAATAATTTTCTTTTATTGTTTTTATTCGTTTGTCTATTTTTCCTTTAGCTGAAAACTAAGTTTACAAATACTTAAATTTAGATAACCTTCTTAAGAGAAGACTCACAAGTAAAGTAGCAATTATACATAAAACACTGAAACATAATCTTTAGATACAAAAACAAAATCTAATAAGATACTCAAAAAGACACAAAGATGAGGCATGTTCCTCGTTCCATATGCTAGGACAAATTTGTACAAATACTCATTCATCCCTAGTGCTATTAAAACATAGAATGGGTTGACTGAGCCAGACAGGAAATTCTGTGACCTGGCAGAATTTAAGTCAATTGTTAACATGCATGACTCGATGCATGACACAAAAGACGTAATCCTCTTTTTTTTTTTGGAAGTAACGTCAGTATTATATAAGATAAGAAGAAAAAATTTTGACTGGTACTTAAGTAACTGAGAGAGGCTAGAAGAGAAAGGGTAGCTTTGGTTTTAATTCACAAGAACAAAATTGTTAAAATCATTAGGACTTTTCGACTATCAGCCACTCTTTTGGTCTGCAATTTTTCTTAAATAAACTCATAATGCTTTTATTTCCTTCTTTTTTTGAACAAATTATAACAAGAAAATATTACAATTGCTTTTCATTTTTCTAGATACAAAACAAAAAAGTTAATACCGATACATAATTAATAAAAAAAAAATTGCTTTTGTGTTGTCAATAAAACGAATATTAATTGTGCACAATTTAAGCTTGATCCGTGGCTGGGTGTCTGAGAAATCTCGTGTACACAATTTTTTCATACGCACAGAGAAAGTTATGATAAGCTTTGGGAGAAATCACGTGTGCACATTTTTTTTTCAGACAGACAGAAAGGGTGAGTTGATATAAGATTTATTAAAACACAACTGATGATGTGTGAAAACAAAAATTTGAAACAGAAAAAAATATCTAAAACAAAAAATAATAAAACAACAGACAAACAATTTTAATCTGCACTTGTAGGTCATTAATATTCCCAGCAACAGTTTACATATTATAAACAAATTGGATTATTTGAAATATTGCACTTTTTTCTTTTAACTGAGAAGAACAAAAATCAAAATTAATAAAGAAAATGAACCAATTAGCTAATTAATTAAATTTAATAAATGATTCGATGCATAATCTGACCATATCTTATAGATTTAACGGATGCATAAAACGACCCCCTTCTATATCACACAAATGTTCTGTTAAATAAAATAAAACTTAAAAAAAGAAAATGAAATTAAAATAAGACCATTAGAAATAAAAGAAAATAAAAACAAGGTCCGACAAAGAGAAAGTCGAAGTTAAAAAAAAAGTGTACGCTTCACTTGTGTGTACTCTCCCACACTATAGTTTAACTCCGAAGTTAATCATATTCAATTATTTACTAGGATAGTCCCCCCTCTCTCACACAAACACACACACACATACATACACTTTGCAGAAACAAAAAGAAGAATCTATGTATACTTATTTTGCATTATTATAAAAAAAAACGAATTGAAATGTTAAATTATTGACTTGAGCTGAATACCTTCTCCCACGTACCACTCCCACAATGCTATGTACCTACATCTTATCTGGACCAGCTGGAAAAATAAGGGAGGAGGTATATTAAGGGAGTAGATTTTACAGGAATTGTTTTTTTTTAAAGGTGAGCGTCCTGAAATCTAACGCCTCCTCGGGCCGACTCTGCTAGTGAGGTATTTACGCCTAATGAAGATTGTATAGTTATTAATTGTTTATTACAATTTAGAGAGTCGACCTATAAAGATGACTAAATAGGCTTCAGTAAAGTAAAAATTCTTTAAAATGCTCGAGAGCAAATGAACTATTTTTTAAAAATTATTCTTGTGTTATCAGGTAAAAGAAATAATTGCAAGAAATTTTAGCTTGATTCGAGATTGGATGTCGAAAGATAACAAGTATAACTTTTTACCAGACAGACAGAGTAAGTTTATATACGCTTTGTAAAAACAAACCAGAAAATTAGCAGTTAATTTTGATTCATCATGTTTATTATAATCTTTAGTCCATTAGGCATGTTTTTAGGCACATTTTTTTATTCCCAAACTGTACGATGCAGTGGCGGACTAGGTGCCTAAATCGGCCCTGGCATTTCTTACAATCAGTTCACATATTGACAGCCATAATAGGTATCCTTTGGTATCTGTCTTCCTAATATGTAAAGCTTGATTAAGTTTCAAAGACTGAGCCCTAGTTGACGTAAGGTAATGATTTAGAGGGTCTATAAAATCTAAAAAACAAATCTACAGTACAATTGTAATCTTAATGAGGTAGATAATCATGAGCGCCCGCTTGGGAGTGAAAGTGGATGCACTTGCACCTTCCTGAATTCTGAGTAGTGAAATTCAAGTAATTTTTTTTGCACCATCTAATTAATTATCTTCTAAGTAACAACTGAACAAGTAGTGCCTCCACTGAAGTAATGATAAATTAACTTTGTAACGGAATAATTTTAGCTTATTAGGAATTGATGGCAAAGAATGTACGTACACCCCTTTTGGATTCTGAAAAGAAGATACTAAACAATTAATGGCCAACCATGTACGCTATATTACGGCCTTTCAATTCTTTGCACTATAGAGTGAAATATTCTATAGCACGTAAGTCGTGACGACTGCTTTCATTTGCATATAATTATAGTTTTTATTATCATTAATTGATAACCCTAAAAAAATTAAAGTTCCCCTTTCAGACCTTGTGGTCTATAGGGCAGATGATTTCATTTGTTTCTTTTGCCTACGGTTAACAAGGGTTTAATGTGGCCAGCACAACGACCATCCGCCTTTACTTTTCCCTAACTAATGTCAGGTGGGTGGACTTAGAGGCTCTTGAAGATCCCGAAATTAAAAATCCCAGTCTTCACCAGGATTCGAACCCCGGTCCACGGTTCGGAAGTCAAGCGCTCTACCGCTCAGCCAACGCGCCTTTAATTAAAGCCCTAGAATATGATAAATGTTTTTTTTTTATCCATGGAAGAGAAATCTATGCCAGCTGTCTTTCAATGTTGATAATTTTTTTTACATTTTTTTGAACAATAGTGAAGAGTTCAGTCATTTTATAGAATGTATGTAGGTCTTGTGGAGTTACGGTTCGTGTTAGCGCTCTATAAAGCTTACGATGGTAGAGGGTTTGCAAACTTTTTTAACCGTCGTCCAAGTCAAAACGGAACATTGGCAGCAGAAAAATCTAAAAAAAATATACGGACATCATCATAAAGAATTAACTGCATTTGCTGGGTATTTTGTTGATGAAACTGCAGATATTTCAGGCCTTGTCATTGGGCTTTGGTTTGTTGTTGGTGATTGTTGAGGTTCGTGTTAGCGCTCTATAGAACTTACGATGGGAGAAGGTATAAGAACTTTTTTAACTGTCGTAGGAGTCAAAAGGCGCATTGGCAGCAGCAAAAAAAAAAAAAAGGACATCATCATAAAGAATTAACTGCGTTTGCTGGGTATTTTGTTGATGAAACTGCATATATTTCAGGCCGTGTCTTTGGGCTTTGCTTTGTTGTTGGAGATTGTATTCGAGAAGACTTCATTGACATTGTCCATGTTTTCAGAGAGAAACACTGTCTTGGGTCTAGTGTCAAAGAATACATTATGGACACACTACTCTGCCAAGACTTCCCTGTGATGGCTAGCTTTTAGAACTGTGCTCAGACAAGGATTTGTAAAAAATAAATTCATAAGAAGCCTTCGTCCGCCTCAGAAACTTAATCATGTTACCAATGACCTAAATGACTTTTCAGATAAACGTAATGCTGTTAGTATCAACATGAAAACTATTTCTTGTAAGTAAGGTGAGACTGCTGGCAGACAAATTTGGAATTGAGCTGATGCTACTGAGAATTGGCAGTCGACTGACGCACCGAATAAAACCCATGTTGTTGTTTTTTATACAGCACCGCTTTACATCAATTTGTTAGTTTCTTCATTAACGTCTGATTTGTCTTCATCCCTAAAGCTGTGTAAAAGCTGGAACGTGAAGAAGAATGTCAGCACTCTACACGATAAGCTTTCATCTCCAGCTTGTTCATGGCGACGAGAAGCTTTAGTTAAATTATTGAGTTTTAGCAGCTACAGTTGAAGTTTGCAGTTGCTCTTTTGTATTTATTTGATCAACCTTATGGAAGGACGTGTTGCACGGATAAACTTTACAATGTGGTTGTTTGTTTACATGTTAATTTTTTTTTATTTCATGAAACAATGTACAATACCTTCATATTGTTACGTATTTCTGAATCTTCTGGCTAGATGTATTAGTTGGCACACAAATAAAAACACTGTAAAGAACTTGACGACTAAACTTTCAGTTTCATATAACTTTAATGACTATTAACTCTAACATTACTGTAACATGTAGCGTAGAAGACTGTACAATATCTGTCAGTTTACAGTTAGCTATACTTCGTTGCACTGCATCTCTTCACTTCGTTGCAATTCATCTCTTCTCAACTTGCACCGAGTCGTATTCCACAGAACAGACCAACGACACACTTCCCAGTGTCGCTCCAGGTCTCCTAAAGCTGAACCAAGTCGTACTCTAGTCTACCACATCAGAGCCGCACACGTCTTACATCGACTGTATCGACTGTAACGGCTCAAGTCCACTGTAGTTCGCTGTATAGACTTTAACGACAGTAGTCCACTCCAGTTAACTCTACCCTAGTTAACTTGCATCGAGTCGTACACATTTCTCTTCCACAGAGCCGCACACGTCTTACATCGTCTGTATCGACTGTAACGGCTCACTCACGACTCCATACGACTCCATACGACTCCATACGACTGACTTTCACATTAACTCTCTGGCTTATATAGAGTCCCTAATCGCTTCTCCAAAGTTGCACAAACACTCCTTGTATCATCTGGAATAACATGTCAGGAAACGTCACATCCTGTCTTTATTTATACATGTAGATTCCAGAAAACACTCGCTGCAGTGTCATCAAGTCGGGGTCACACGTAGTGACCTTTATCTGTCACTGTTCATTAGTAACTGTCCCCCTACTTAGATCTGTTCGTCCCCTGGAACAACACGTGTGGACACGTCACATCCTGTCTTTGTTTGTACATGTAGATTCCAGGGAACACTAGCTGCTGTGTCATCTCACCGGGGTCATACGTTGACCTCTACCTATCACTGTTCATTTGTAACACTGCCCCCTTCTTAGATCTGTTCGTCCCGAACAGATATCTTTCATCACGATACTGATGAAATCGATCGACGATCAAATAGGAAGCTTTGGTGGTTGCCCCCTTCTCAGAGATGTTCTTTCAATCTGGCCGTTGTCCATCTTCTTTCCATAGAAGAATGGGAGCCAAATCCTCATTTTTCAACAGTTCCTCACAAATGCTTTCATCAATCTTGGTATGGAAACATCCACTTTCAGATGACGACATTGGACACTCTTGTTGAGAAAATTCATCAGCATTCTAACGAGTTCGTGCTTCACTGGCTGAGTTTTACATTTTCAAGCATCTTTTTCCAGAGCTTCTTCAAAGATGACCAGGTTCATTACAGTACAGCAATATTCACATGCTCTTCTTTTAAACAACAGCAACTGACTTGGGTTTGTACGATGTTGGGTTGATCTTCTTGTACAGTTCTGTCACAGATGGTTACTCACTACAGTTCTGACATCTTAAACTACTTTTCTGTCCTTCTTGCTTCTGACTTAATTAGCGTTCTTCTAAAACCTCTGTTATACTTCATCAACCTATTCTCATGAGGAATTTTCTTGGATTATTCATTAGTGGCTTCACACTTTCAACTGATTCGTAAGGCTTTCTTCTTTGGTCTGATGGTTCCGGACAGAATCTTTCTAAAAACATGGGCTGTGGAGTTTCATCAGTGCAGGTGGGGGTCTATCAGTGGGAGAAGTGGTGGGCTTGTTTTCTAACAACATGGGCTATGGAGTTTCATAAATGCAGGTGGGGGTCTATCAGTGGGAGAAGGGGTGGGTTAGTATCTTGATCTTGTTGGAGCCATCCACGTTGCACTCTGCATATGTCGCTTTCTCCGCCTCCTCAATTTGATATTTCTTTGGTTGCGTTGATGTCGTTGTCGTTGTCTTGCTTTCTTGTCGATCAATGCTGATGGCAGCCACTTAGCACATAGGAAGGCATTGCATTTCATAGCTGTAGTCATCAAAACTGTTGATCTAACAAGTTGTTTCAGCATTATTCTTCGATGGGTGCTTTGCGAAGGAGCTGCAAGTCCACTTGAAGGCAAGTTGTCAAACACGTCATCACCTTCATCCGAGTCTGGAAGACTCGACTGTGGGGCAGGTTGATAACATTCAACGTGCAAAGGTCCATCAACTTCAGCATCAGTTTCTATTGTAATTCCTTGACTATCACCAGGGCTTCTCACGCCTACCTTGATAGCTGTACAAGCTTCTGTTAAGTCCTGACCTTGCTGGTGTATTTCTTGGCATTCACAGTCTTCTTGTAAAGCTACGTACGTACAGTTCTTGTCAAACACATGGGTGCAATAATCAAGCTTCGAGTTCCTCTCGTAGACACTGGCAGATAGAAGACAGAAGTCTTTAAGGCCCACAGCAACAGGCTTGGACGCAGACCCAACGTTGTCTTGATTTGTTTGGCTGGTTGAGGTACTCATATCATGTTTATCTGTAGCAAAAACTTCGGTCAAACTATAGGTCTTTTCTATTGTTTCTTCAGCGCTCTCATTCTGCTTTTCGTTGAAATAGAAACAGCTACCGTCTCTTTTCATTTCTTGTTGGCCACATTCGTTTGGTTTGCTATCACAGTCAAAGACAGCACAGCCATCGCCAGCATCTTTATCGTAATTTTCTGTATCGCAACATTCTTGGTTGGACAATTGTTCGCTGTTCATTAATGGTGTAGCTCTTTCATCTGTCGACACAATCTGATACTGTTGGGTGTTCAGTAGCTCGTTCATCATGATTCTTGTTTGATCTTCTGTCTTATTCGGCTTGGTAGCTATTTGTTCATTCTCATTCATGGCTTTGATCAACTGGTTAAATGAAGAAAATCTGGTGTTGATTTCTGATTCTATCTCCTTAATGCTCTCGTTCACCGAGTTCATTTTGTATTGCAAGGTTCTCAGGAGCTCTGTCATATTAGGTTTGATTTCAAATTGGCAAGTGTCCGGATTCTCATCTTCCTCCAACAGGGCTTGTCTGAGACGTGCTGTTAGCGTTTCCTTATTTCCGTTAAGCTGTAGACCTCTTTCTCGAAGCTCTTGTCTAAGTTCTTTCATGTCAAGTTCAAATAGAAGTTTGATGGAACACATTCTAGCCAGAAAGATCCCACTTCTGACACCAATTGTTACGTATTTCTGAATCTTCTGGCTAGATGTATTAGTTGGCACACAAATAAAAACACTGTAAAGAACTTGACGACTAAACTTTCAGTTTCATATAACTTTAATGACTATTAACTCTAACATTACTGTAACATGTAGCGTAGAAGACTGTACAATATCTGTCAGTTTACAGTTAGCTATACTTCGTTGCACTGCATCTCTTCACTTCGTTGCAATTCATCTCTTCTCAACTTGCACCGAGTCGTATTCCACAGAACAGACCAACGACACACTTCCCAGTGTCGCTCCAGGTCTCCTAAAGCTGAACCAAGTCGTACTCTAGTCTACCACATCAGAGCCGCACACGTCTTACATCGACTGTATCGACTGTAACGGCTCAAGTCCACTGTAGTTCGCTGTATAGACTTTAACGACAGTAGTCCACTCCAGTTAACTCTACCCTAGTTAACTTGCATCGAGTCGTACACATTTCTCTTCCACAGAGCCGCACACGTCTTACATCGTCTGTATCGACTGTAACGGCTCACTCACGACTCCATACGACTCCATACGACTCCATACGACTGACTTTCACATTAACTCTCTGGCTTATATAGAGTCCCTAATCGCTTCTCCAAAGTTGCACAAACACTCCTTGTATCATCTGGAATAACATGTCAGGAAACGTCACATCCTGTCTTTATTTATACATGTAGATTCCAGAAAACACTCGCTGCAGTGTCATCAAGTCGGGGTCACACGTAGTGACCTTTATCTGTCACTGTTCATTAGTAACTGTCCCCCTACTTAGATCTGTTCGTCCCCTGGAACAACACGTGTGGACACGTCACATCCTGTCTTTGTTTGTACATGTAGATTCCAGGGAACACTAGCTGCTGTGTCATCTCACCGGGGTCATACGTTGACCTCTACCTATCACTGTTCATTTGTAACAATATAGTATAAAGCTATTTAAAATATTTTTACAGTGCATTTAATATCACATAGGCATGAAGAAAAAGAAGCACCTGTTTTTTATTTATTTATTCTCCGTAACAAGAAAGTTGGCGATACGTCTTTAGCCATTGTTGAAAACTTGTACCCCCATGCAAAAAATCCCACAAGCGCCCATGTATATAAATAAGTTTAATTACATGATTTTAAACTGATTTGAAATGACTCAATAGTAAATCATAAGACTTAACACTTAGTGAAGGAGAGGCATAAAAAAAACGTATTCCTTCCGTACACATCAACAAACTAGTCCGTGATACATCGTCTATGATTGTGTACAAATTTATTTATTGTCTTTTCAATAACCATTAACATAAAGAGGGAATATATAGAATCATGTAAAGACTTATTTTCGTTAGCATTGGTCCAATTATCGGCTACAGCACGGGCCATTCTCTTCCAGCCCACAGGACATTTGTCCGAATACCTATATATCAAGCACCCCCCCCCCTCGGGTCTAAGGTTCGAATTTCGGTGATTAGTTACATTTTAAAGTTTAGGATTTTTATGGCGACCACTGAGACTAATTCTAAAGATAATCTAACAATAGTTGAGGAACGTAATGCGAATTGTCGTTGTGCTGGCCACGTGACATCCTCATCAACTGTTGTTTACAGATACATATGTTCTTTACATCACCAGCCCCATAGATAGAAGAAAAACTGGAAGAGATACTTAATTTTCATAATCATCTTAACAAACTCTATGTGGTCTGTGTAGTCTATATGCCCTAGTCATCTATTGTTTTGGGTATGGGTTTACCTGTTTCTATAAATTACATTATTATGATAGTAACACAAACAAATTACAACTTCTCGTTGATAAATGTTTGTCGTGTTGTATGACGCTTCTTTATTGTCCATGATTTCAAGCGTAGGTGTTTGATAAATTCAGTTTATTATGATAGCTGTATAAACAAATCTCCCCGTGTTTGTAATGAGCAGGTATTGTGCACTGAAGCTGACAGGACTACAATGACCGCCGCCATCTTTTGTTCCTTCAGTAGTGACCGCGGCGATGACGTCAGAAGTCGTCTTTGACACTTGGTCTTTTGTTCTCTTATCTTACCGCTCTATGACATGAGGATTGGTCAGTTCAGTCGGGGAGAAAAAATATAGAATGTGACGTAGACAAAGGACACTCCTATATAAAGCTTGACAGACTTCAGGTCATCCATATCACAAAGTTGCTTCGCAATACAACATATAGTGCGGAATTATTGATGTGGTTTCTGGATAACTATAATAAGTGTACTTGTTTAGTGACCAACAGACTCTGAAATTTTAAAGACTTGTTTAGTGAACAGCTTCTGAAATAATCTGGTAAGTAGATATTTTTTTTCCTTAAAATACTTTTAAAAAACTTAAATTAATTTACTTTTGCTTTGGCATCCACATTCCCATAATAGGGACATTTTTTTTTAAATAAAAAAAAAATTCTACCACCTGAACCTCTCCCTCGAGTGTCACGATATATGTTTTACTTAAAGTAAGAAATAGAAACTTATTCATTAAGTCATCCACCCACTCCCGATAGTATATGTCTTACAACAAATTTGTTACAAAGTCTGTAAGATTGTAACGGATAAGATTTAAGGCATTAGATTTATGACAAATATTTTTTTTTAAATTCAATTTTGAAAAATTATATAAATATAAATTTCTAAAAAATATGTAAGAATTCATTTTGTTTGCTACGTAAAGTAATGACTAGCACCTAGTAATTGTTTATTTTGGGATTGCTTCTATCTGAGAAATTTTATAGACAAGCCTTTAACTAAATAGTTCTTAAGTGAAGGCTACATCAGTCATTTATTGGTGCCAATAGTGTTCTAGCCATTCAGAAAAATGGAACATCTTGTTTTTATTGATGATTTCACAAAGGTGTATTTGTGTGTTACCATTAGAGATAAAAAAAATCATTCGAAAAAGGCGTAGAATTTATATAAATTATTTATGAAATTTATGTTATTATTTTTATGCAATTTAAAAGTGTTTTAATGTAGTAGAGTGTACACGTATTTTTATTATTAATTAATTAATTATTATAATAATAATTTTTTTCACAGATAATATCATGGAGAAAAGTATTTGCTCAACACCACCAAAATCTAAAGCCATGAAAAGAGAGTTTGATGCTTCAGATAAGTAAGTCACTTTTCTAATCGAAACCCAGTCTTAAAAAAGAGAAGAATATAAGCTTTGAAGCTGCAATTTCTATGTATCTATCTATCTATGTATTTATCTATGTATCTTTGTATGTATGTATGTATCTATGTATGTATCTATGTATGTATCTATGTATCTATGTATCTATGTATCTATGTATGTATGTATGTATGTATGTATGTATGTATGTATGTATCTATCTATCTATCTATCTATCTATCTATCTATCTATCTATCTATCTATCTATCTATCTATCTATCTATCTATCTATCTATCTGTCTGTCTGTCTTGCTTTTCTATATTGCAACTGTCATGTTTATGTTATTCACATTCACGGAGGTTATAGTCCACATCTTCTATGTAACAGTTGGGGGGGGGGGGGAAGGCGGTGCTCATTATTTAGGGCTGCTCTCCCCTAACACAAACAACTCACTCACAAGTCTTGATTTGCACTCGAGCATCTAGATCTGTGGCATAGGGGTTTTAAAAGCATGTTTAGTTGAAAGAAATACTATCTTATAGAAGCACTTTATACTAGATAAAGATTTACTGCTTAAATTTAAATGTCTATATCCAATTACCGCCTTTAGATGTGTAGTATGTATAACTATTTATTATAACCCTTTGTACTATTATATCAATGTCTATTTAAATTTTAATACATTTATGCGCTTTGTTTCTCCTCCAGTGAAAAGAGATATCAGGATAACTTAAAGAGTGTGAAGCAGAGTCTAGTCTCAGCCATTGAAAGTAGAGATCACGTGGCCTTCGCCAAAATCATTAAGACACAGATCCACGTGACAACGTGCAGTGGCAGAAAGATTATCCAGAAGGTTTTCATGAAAGCTTGTCATGCAGGCGACATAAACATCGTCCGATTTCTGCTCCGTAAAGGAGCTGACGTCAACGAGGCGTCCAGCGATGACATCACGCCTCTCATGGCTGCTGTTCTGTCTAACTCTTTCGATACTGTTGAATTCCTACTTGAATGTAGGGCTACAGTCAAAACTCAAATAAAACCTACACAAGACAGTGTACTACATATGGCACTGAAGAGAGGATTTCGCCATAGCAATGTCTTAGGCTCAGAAAAATGGGACCCTAAATTTTTTATTGACACCAAAATAATCAAACTTTTAATTGACAACGGAGCTTTAGTTAACCAGAAATGTGCAGATGGTTACCTGCCCTTGTCACTTGCTGCCTCTTCCAACAGGGATGCAGTCATCACTCACCTCATTAAGAAAGGCGCTGATGTCAACGGCGTGGACAGTAAGTATGGGATGACTCCCTTGATGTACGCAGCTATTGCAGGCAATGTTTACATCGTGAGACAGCTGCTGAAGTATAACTCAGATTTGGACATTACAGACAAATGGGACTATACGGCTGTCATGTTGGCTGCTCAGTTCAAAAAGTATTTAGTTGTCTTAGCATTAATTGAAGAGGGCGCTGATGTCAACAAAGTCAGTGGGTTTGATGGGAAGAGCGCCTTAATTTTGGCTACAGAGTGTAATTGTTGTGACACAATTAATATTCTACTGGAAATCGGCGCAGACGTGAACTACAGAAAGCCTATCCACAAGCGTGGCACGACTGCATTGATGATAGCCGCCAAAAATGGTTTCAAAGAAGCTGTGGAGAGTTTATTATATTACAATGCAGATGTTGACCTGAGAGACGAGGATGGAAAGACAGCTGTGTGTTTGTGTTCAGATGATGAGATTGTTGAAATGATAAACATGTCACAATAGATAAATTGATGTTGTATATATTGTTAGTATTATATTGTTTTTTTTTACATGTATAACAAACACTAACAGACACATGATGGTACAAACATATTCTAAGATGCATTATAACACAATTTCCTATGTTTTATTTCTATGTCATTGTTTTTTGTATTTTTGCTAATGTATTAATGAATAAAATAATTTTGAGAAACTTAATAATTTCTTTTTTTTTTTTTGCAAGCTTTTATCTTTTTTTTTTCTTTCCACATTAAACTATTAATGCAACGCATACAATTTATTGAAGTTCCCCTTTCAGATCTTTTGGTCTATAGGGCAGATGATGTAAAGGTCATTTGATTTAGAGAATTAGATAAAATTTATAGCCGGTACTTATTACCTGGGTCAGGCTTGATGTGGAGGGAAAGCTCACGAGATTGAAGTGATCAAAATTTCAAGACCTTTTCCAATTTTTATAGTCTGCATTATAACTATTGTTTTTGTACAACACAGGAATTGTTTGAGCCGTCTTTTTAACAGTTTTAAAACATAGAGACAGGTATTCTAAAAGTAGATCAATGCATTTCTAAAAACCAAAAACATTTTTAAAGAAATATGGACAATAATTTAATGACCACCTTGCGGCCTATTTTTTTTAAGTTGCTACACAATTCTAAGTCGTTAAACACAACGAGAATGCAAAGTAAAAATAAAAATAAAAGTAAAACAAAATATATATATATATAAAAGATAATATTAAAAAAGTGGTTTTATGGTTACAAAATATTTTGTTGGTATTTGCGAGTAAAGTGTCGTCATCGACATTTTCATCTTAATCTCAAATTAGTCTTCAAAGATTGCCTATTACCATTAACCCTCCCTCCTTACACACTTTGTACAAAAAAAAAAATTATAATGACATTTTGTAGACTTTTCTTTTCTACTTTTGACAAAGCTTATATATACTCACTCCGACTATCTGTCGATTACACATTTTTTTCAAGTTACAGATTCCACATGTCATTCTCGGTTCAAGTTGAAACTTTGAACAATTGTTCATTGTCCCTAACAGAAGACGAATAAAAAACATAAAGCTAATTAAGTAATTAACTAGTAGTAATTTAATAATAAGTTTTCTTTGATATTAAATAGGGAAATAACTATTTAATTAACGATACATATGGCTGCAAATATGCAGATTTGTTTTTAAAGAAATAATTTTGCTAAAAAAAAGTAAATTTGTATCGAACGTTTAAGATGGTCGAAACCGGCAACGAAGTTTTTTTGTACAAATTTTATCTATAATTTAAAAAATCTAATGATACTATAGCTCAGACTTAAATTTTAATTTAAATTTAAAATTCAACTTAACAAAACAGTAATTTTGATGGAATAGATATAGAAATTAGATACTATAAAACTTGCAAAATTAAATGAAAACTGCCAGCATATTTTATAACACAGTCCATTAGTAAAAAAGAAGAAGCTACAATGCTAACTGTTAGCAGTCATACACACACAAACACTCAACTACAACTATCAATGTAAGTGTGTAAAATGCGAAAGTCATGTTGTGCAAATTAAAAGGTAAATCCATAAAGTGCAAGAATATTATGATTTTGGTGTACAGAATATGAATAATAATGTAATTTATAGAGCACTGTTAACAAACAAAACGCAGGCACAAGGCGCTGTGATAACATAACAAACATTAACACGAGAGTTAAAATGACAAACTAATCTAAAAAAGTTTGAAACAGAAAGGTCTTAATTTTTTTTTTAATGTAGTTTCGTATGTTGTCTGTCTGAGATCAATGGGGAGTGAGTTCCAAACCTCTGCTCAGTGCACTGCCAAAAAACTTACTAGTCCATTGAGCGCAATGTTATCTGGAGGACATACGGACTAGTCAGCTGGTTGAGATACAAGGGCATCAGCAGAATACGGAACTAGAAATAAAATAAATATTTTAATAAAATCCTATAGATTAGTGGTTCACTCACAAGAGTGTAGAGTTATTTAGCCCTGTGACACTTGTGACACAAAGTACATTTTAATTTATTTCCTAACAGTAATTCTACATTTCTACTTTCTTTGTTTTTTTTTCTCCCAAATCTTTTCCGATCTTTCTCTTTTAAAATTCTGGCGTTTTAACTAGGTTTCATAACGTTTTCAACATATGTCTTTAATTGCGGAGTCTGGGAGCGCATGAGGCACCCTGACCACACTTCCCTGTAATGGAGGCTGTCCAGGCCTGAGCAATCAATTATAGCACAGTGCAGGACAATACACTGTCTTGTTGGCTTATATTTTTCACGGCTTTGGACAAATTTTGACTACGGTGACTGCGAGGAAAAAGAGGAATCCGTGCCTCATATTCATCAAAATTAAATTAAGTAACTTTTTTTTTTACATTGAATCTTGAGTTGTCTAGTAGAAGAAATAATTGTGCACAATTTCAACTTATGCGAGATGGGGTGTGGGAGGTATAGCTTGAACAAACTTATTTAGCTCACATACAGACAGACACTGTGAGACTGCACGCTTTTTTTTTTCCTAATTGTGGGAGGGAAAGGGGACTGACAAAATCATTTGAAATACTGAAAGTCGCTATTTAGATAAAAAAAAGGTTACAAAGACTGTGGAAACACAAACTCAAAATCGGCTCTAGGAAGATTAAAAGACAGGTTTCAATATTTTCAGAAAGAATATCAGAATGAAATTCTTTAAAGGCAAATGACAAATAAGAATGGAGAAAAAAAAAGGATGACAGATCTTGTGTTGTGCCCCGAATGTCCAGAAGACAAAAGGATAGGTGAAAGTGAACTAGAAGTTAGATGTAAACCTAGCCTTACATATGTCATATAATAATTATCTAATTAATCTAATTGTTCTGTAATGGTTCAATCTCTTATTTAAAGCCTCAAGTAATACATATCCCATATTAATAGTGAATAGTTGAAAATGGGTGTATTTTTTTTATGAAAAAAACTACTTGCATTGTTTATTTTTAAAAAAAAATAAATTTTTTGCTTTTAGAAAAGAAATATTTAGCCTTTGCATTAGAGCTTTGAATGGTCTAAATATCATGATGTCGGATTTTCAATATCTTTTCTAGTTAATGAGATCTAAACGGGATGGACGGACGGACAGACCACACACACATAAAAAGCGTCGACTCCCCTTTCGGGGGTCTCCAAAAATCATTGGTCGATACTATTTTTTTTACCAAACTGTGGGAGGGCAGGGGGACTGACAAAATCATTTGAAATACTGAATGTCGCCATTTAAATAAGAAAAAGAGTTTGAAAAAAAAAATGAAAAAATACTTTTCAAAGGAAGAACGTTAAAATATTAATCTTTATTTTAGGAATAATACGTAGAAATCCTTAAGTTAGTCTTTATCAGCTTGACGTAGTTGAGATACAAATGTATTTTCTTATTAGTTAAATTTGTAATTGTAAACTTTATTGATTCCATTGGTATAATAAAATAAAACGTAAGCTATCAAAGACACCAAAGACTTATAACCTTCAAATTTTGTAATGGTGATAATTTATTTTGGCCAGTAATGTCATTTTTAAAATGTACATTAGAAATTTTAATTTAAAATATTTGGTTTTGTAAAGGAAAAAAAAACGTATGTACTTGACACTGTGAGTGCGTGGCTTCCATGATTTCGTTTCTTTGTTTTCGTATTTGTTTGATAAACCCACTCTATTTTAATAGCTGAGCAAACAAATGTCAACTTGATGAGCCCATTGTTGTGTACCATGACATGGTAGAAATATTGTTTTTATGTCACAACTTCTAATGTCCGCGGTTCGAGACTTCTGCGTTTGATCTATGCGGTTTATTTAGATAACTACATAAACAAATCTACCCATTTTTTTGGGGGGGGGGGGGGACAGGTATTGCGAGTTTGAGGGGAAAGGATTTCAATGACCGCCGCCAATCTTTTGTTCTGACCGCGGCGATGACGTCGAATCGGTCACTTAGGCTTTTGTTGTCTTATTTTACCGCTCTATGACATGAGGATTGGTCAGTTTGGTCAGGTTGATTTAATTCAGGGTGTGACGTAGACAAAGGGCTCTTCAATATAAAACGAGACAGACTTCTGGACTTTCACATCGTCAGTTTTCCTTGCGCTTGTAGTGTTCAGTTGCCGTAATTTATTGTTAATTTAGACGTTTTCTTGATTGGTGATAATTAGGATTTTCAACATTAAATAATTAAACTTGTAAGTAGAATAATATTTTTTTTTTGTTAAACAGATTTGTATTTTTATTTAAGTGACAAAAATATATCTAAATATCATTAAAATATTTCTATCTCCTACTTATTGTCCAATAGTCACGATATAGACTTTTTTTTCATGTAAGATAAACAACTTAATGAGCATTTTTTTCCATTCACTCCTACAAGTCTTTGTTCAGATCTTATATTTACAATGTTCATTAGACTGTAGAGAGTAGGCCTATCACTATCAGTCATGGCTCTTGTCACTGGCTTTAAATGGTGTAGGACTTAAAGGGGGAAAATCTTTAGTTTAGGCCTGTCGTACGATTGATAGAACTTTAATGAAGACAACTATTGTGATTGAGTTGCTTCCTACGCATGTTGTATAACAAAATGTTTGTATAATGATCTAACTAAAAGTTGATAGTGTACACAAAATTAGAACAGGGGCCTAACATGAAATTGGGCCCCACGATTCCTATATTCAGACCTAGATTTATAAACTTACATTATAAGTCTGTTTTATTTTTTTAAATTTTAGTTTTAATAATGTATTTATAAAATGATAAAAAATTTACACCAATTAAATGAATAGTTCTAATTTTTTCGTTCATTAGAAAGTAAAAAAAAATGTCTGTTTTGTTGCTGTAATTTTAACAAATCGTTTTTTTTTAAGTTCTAGTTTGAGCCTTAGGGATCTACAAAATATCAAAATAAATTAGGCATAAACTTAAAAATAAATTATCACACAGTATATATAGAAATGTAAAACACACACACACACACACAACAACTACATATATATTAAATATTTAGAAAAAAAAAGTCTTTTATGTAGTATTGTAGTGTACATTTATTTATTTTTGGCAGATAATATCATGGAGAAAAGTGATTGCTTAACACCGTCCAAGTCTAAAGCCATGAAAAGAGAGTTGGATGCTTCAGACAAGTAAGTTTGGTTTCTTATGAAAGTTCAGTCTTAAAATAGGAAAACATAAAAATAATGTGTAACATTGTCTATTGATACAAATATCCAATTTCAATAATGGGATGAGAAACCAAGCATCCTTTGTTTTCGCTCTCTCTAAGGCTCTTTTATCTATATCAAACAATTCTTTATTAGAAACTTTACCAATAAATATGTCAGACATGTCAACATTTTTCTAATTATATTTTATAAAACTTATTACTTTTGTTAAAGCCTAAATTGAGTTAGCTACAAAAAAACTACTTTTCATGTTGGTGCAACGCACCGTTTTTTTTAAAAGTCAAACGAATTAAAAAAAAACACCAATTTTTCTTTTAAATAACAAATCTCTAAAAATATGTGTTTTCTTCTATTGTGTTAGTTTAGTCATGTATGCTCAAAACTTTTTTAGAAACATTAGCTATACTCATAAGCTATACTCATAAAAAGCTGAAATAGTATATCTACCAAACGTCTATATATCTAAACAACGTTGGCACATTATCTTACAAAGAGCTCAATAAAAAACAATGATTTAATCTCAGCTTTTATAATTATAAAATTTAAAATAAATATTAACACTAAAATTTTATAACATTATATCAAAACCTGTTAAATTTAATTTTTAAATTAAATTTTTCTTTCCAGTGAAAAAAAATATCGTAAGAACGCAAAGAGTGTGCAGAAAAGTCTATTCTCAGCCATTGAAAGTAGAGATCATGTGGCCTTCGCCAAAATCATTGATACTCAGATTCACGTGACAACTTGCAGTTGCAGAAAGGTTATCCAGAAGGTTTTCATGAAAGCTTGTGAGGCAGGTGACATAAACATCGTCCGATTTCTGCTCCGTAAAGGAGCTGACGTCAATGAGTCCAGAAAGGGCATGACGCCTCTTATGGCTGCAGTCCTGTCTAACTCTTACGACACGGTTGAATTTTTGCTCGAATGTAGAGCTAAGATCAAAACTCAAACATAACCAAAAAAAGACAGCGTACTGAATATGGCGCTAAAGAGAGGATTTTACGATAGCAACAATAAAGGTTCAGAAAAATGGGACCCTAGCTTCTTCATTGACACCAAAATAATCAAACTTTTAATTGACAATGGAGCGTCAGTTAACCAGAAACGCAACGATTGACATTCTGGACGATGGGGACTATTAGGCTCTCATGTTGGCTGCCCAGTTGAAAAAGCCTTTAGTTGTCTCAGCCTTGATTCAAGAGGGCGCTGATGTAAATATGGTTAGTGGCTTTGATGGTAAGAGCGCCCTAATTTTGGCTACAGAATCTAATTGTTGCGACACAATTAATATTCTACTTGAAAATGGCGCAGACGTAAACTTCAGCAAACCTTTTAACAAGAGCGGCACAAACGCCTTGATGATAGCGGCCCATAATGGTTTTAAAGATGCCGTGGACACTTTACTCTACTACAATGCAGATATTGATTTGAGAGACGAAGATGGACATACAGCGGTGTGTTTAAGTTTAAATACTGAGATTGTTGAAATGATGAATATGTCTGTCGTAAAAAAATGTTGTAGGTGTTGTTGTGAAAAAATGTATAGTGAGTGACGTGTATAAGTAAGCACTGGTTAAATTAATAGCCAGATAATGGCATACATGATTTATTTTTAGATGTTTTTTTAAATGATTAAAATATTTTTTTATTAATTTTTGTAAAATTGTATATACTGTAATACTTCAATAAAATATTTGTTCGCAACATTTTTTTTATTTATTTAAAATCTTGAGCTAATAATGCTAATTCCTCTTGGGTATTAAATTACCTGATTGGCTTGTGTGGGGACTTGGCGGGACCATTTTGTGACGATCTTCAGGTCATCAAACTTGTTATTGCTTTAGGACCTCATCTACTTTCAAATGAAGCTATTGTAGACACAAAGTTTTTTTTTGTATCAAACGTATATATTTCCCAAGATCGAAGAAAGGTAACCCAATCATTAATTTAATAAATGATTACCACTTACTCTAATCACATAAGTTGCTTTTAATAAACATTAAAAAAAAATAAACAGAGATGAAAATTAAAATTAAAATACAAAGTAGAAGAACTAAAAGAAAATAATGACAAGTTCCAAAAAAAAAAAGAAAGTTGGAGTTTTAAAAAAGTGTACACTTCATCTGTGTTTAGTTTCCCACACCAAAGTCCAACTCGGAAGTTAATCATATAAAATTTCTAACTAGCAAAGCTCACCTCACACACAGACGCACACTTTAATAGGGAAAAAAGACGAATCTGTGTAGACTTCTGTTGTATTATAATTAAATATAAGAGATTAGGACTCTAGATTATAGCTATTTACCAAAATTATTAATTATATCTTTTATTATCAGAATTTTGTTTTTAATTAAGCCAATGGGGGTGGTATATTGAAATAAAGATAAGTGTTTGAAAAACACATTTAGTTGAACAATTTTTTTAGAAACTTAGTTTAATGTAGTGAATTTTTCTCCCTATAATATCTGGAGACACATTTTATATTATTTACATTTTTAAATACTACACACTTTAAGTAGTGGTACCACAAATTATTTCACGTTGTGAGAAGCTATGAAAAATGAGGGTCACAGAAAAAAACAAGGTTACAAAAGACAGTTTGTGTGGAAACACAAACTCAAAATCGGCCCCCGAAGTAGTCCACCCAGGCAGGCTTCAATATTTTCAGAAAAAACATCCGAATGAAATTATATCAAAGACAAATGAGAGATAAGAATGGAGAAAGAAATTTAACAGATCTTGTGTAGGGCCCCAACGGTCCAGCAGATCAAGGGATAGGTGAATGTGAATGTAAAGTTAGATGTGAACCTGGCCTAACTAGTTCTCTTTACAGACCTTGTGGTTTTTGTGGCCTACGGTTAACGAGGGTGTCATGTAGCCAGCACAACGACCAACCGCCTTTACTTTTCCCCAACTAATGTCAGGTACCCATTAGAGCTGGATAGACTCAGAGGCGCCCAAGGATTCCGAAGTCGAAAATCCCAGTCTTCACCAGGATTCGAACCCAGGACCCCCGGTTCGGAAGCCAAGCGCTTTACAGCTCAGCCACCGCACCTCCCCTGGCATAACTAATATAACGGTACTATTCCTCTCTCTTAATCGAAAATGACATTTACAAGATTACTATTCGTTTTAAATTAGGTCTAACTTATAATGCATACTAATTAGCTTTTTATCTTTAAAAAACTGCTTGCATAACTGATTTTAAAAATTAGATTTTTCGCTTTCAGAAAAAAAAAAGTAGCCGTTGCATCAGAACTTTGAATGGTCTAAAATATAGTGATGTCAGATTTTCAATATCTTTTCTAGTTTACGAGATCTAAACGGGACGGACTAACAGACATTTCACACAAAACTAATAGCATCTTTTCCCCTTTCGGGGGCCTCTAAAAAGCAAAATACCATCTATTCGGAAATATGTTTAACAGTAATCTTTCTATATGGCGTATTTGACATAGTTTTTATTTTAAATTATTTTTGTTTCATTTTCTTAGTCTTTTTTTTTAATTTAGCTTTCATTATATTGCTGCTTCATTTTCTAATATCGCTTTATTAGTGGGAAGCGTGGTCGAGACGCCAAGTGCGCTTGAACTTGGCTTGAGGTTCGACACCCGACTCGGGCAGAGTTGTTTTACTGAGCGCCTAAAGGCAGCACGGAAAACCAACTCCTAGATACCCCCTCCCCCCACTGGTCCACAAATGAGATTGAAAATAGCGCTATATAAAAGCTATAATAATTTTATTAAAATTTGCTGTTACCAAATTTTATTGCTTAATACTGTTGTAACGCTCTAAGGCAGGCACTCAACGAAAGACAGGTCGGCAACAATAAATGATGTATTTATTTAGTATAACTAGTATAAGCATCAACAAATAGTAATAGTTACTAGTTAGACTTGGACGTCTTCTATAAAGTCACAGGGAGTAATATGTCTTAAGTTCTAAGAGTCCTACTTCATACCAGAACACAGAACAGACCACCAACACACTTCCCAAGTGTCGCTCCAGGTCTCACACACAGTTTCCTAGTATCACACAGGACAGCACTCAGCACCAGACTGTTCAAACTCCCATGACTTTTAGCCGGCTCACCACAGTCCCTCTTCCTGTCTCTATATGTCTTTCACTAGTCGTGTTCAGTAGTGCTCAGATGCGCACCATTAGTGTAGCGCTGGAGCGGGGTTAGAACAATACAAATCAAACTGGAACTTGAAGTGCTTAGAAAATATTACTTCGAATATGTAAATGGAAATTCCCAAAAACATTGAATGTGATAATAAAAGAAAACACAATCAACAAGTAATTTAAAAAGTTTGACAGGAACTCAACATCTACATCAACCATTGCAGTCTTGAACTATTTAATATATGTAAATTTAAACAAGAAACTTTAAACTTCACAATAAAGGTGAAACATATATATATATATCTAAATGACGAAGCTGCCTGGTCGTGAAGTTTGTGCTGTCGTTTGAATGTATCGATGGTACCGGGTTCAAACTCTGCCCGCTCCCATCCCCCGTCGTCCTGCTGGAGGTTTGGACTAGGAAGTAAACTATCTTCAACTCTGAAGGAACATCCGAAACATGTAAGACATTTTACAAACAAAAACCAACAAGCTATGAGAAATTTAAAAATATCTTCAAATAACCGTTTTTAGTCTGTTTTATAGAACATTATTTAGATTTTTATTATCGATTGATATTCTTTTAATTATGAGCTTAATGAATTGTGTTTGGTTTTTAAATTTTGAGGAAGAGAGGACGACCCAGTCAATGGCGTAGGAAGGAAATCTGGGAAGCGGCGATGTGGGGGGGGGGGGGGGGCTCGGTCTCTTTAAGGGCCATACATTTGACATTCAATATTATGACATACGATAATGTGCTTTATAAATGTATAAGTCTAATGTGTGGAATACATGCAACATGGCCAGTAGTTTACAACAAAAAAAAATGAATAGCAAGATAACATGGCATTAAAAAAAAATGTTGAAAAATTTCGGACCGACCCCTCATATGGGGTCCCCTCCAATGAGGGCCAGGGTAGATTTTCAAATTCAGACCGCCACCCCACCTAACTAGGCCTTAGGGCCCATTCATACATGGGGCTTTTAATCTTTATAAACTACATTTAACTATATAATCTTTGCCACTTTCTCTCTCCCCCCCCCTCTCTTTACTATTCCCAACTGGTCCAACCTAATGATAGGATATAAAAACATTGAGAAAGCTAAAAGGCATGACATTGCGCTAAACAAAAACAATTGGTAAAATTATGTTTAATCTCACATATTTATAATGTTTAGTCTAAATCTATTAGTATCACAAAATAATTAAAAGACTGATCCAAACGTTTAGATACAATTACACTTAATATAAGGTTTGCTTTTTTTTTTTTTTAGCTCGACAGTATTGCAAATTTTTATTCTTTTCGGACCGCTAAAGACGTTTAATTCTTTACCTGGTTTTGTGTTGGTTTGAATATAAAAAAAACACAACTATGTACTTTTCACTGTGGACGTGGAATCTATGAATTTGTTTCATTGTTTTCCTACGCGTTTGATAAATCCACTCTATTTAAATAGCTGCGCAAACAAATGTCAACTTTTCTATGATAAGCTTTTGTTCTGTAGTATAACGTTGTACAAGTAGTTTATTTTTTTTATGCCGCTCCTTCTATTGTAAAGGGTGGGAGAGTCAGTTTATTTTGATAGCTGCATAAACAAATCTTCCCGTGTTTCTAAAGTGTAGGTATTGTGCACTGGACCTCACAGGACTTTAGTGACCGCAGCGATCTTTTGTTCCTCAAGTGGTGACAGCGGCGATCTTTTGTTCCCTGAGTTGTGACCGCGGCAATGACATAAGTCGTCGCTTTTGACACTTTGTCTTTTGTTGTCTTATTTCTATAGAGCATTAGGATTGGTCAGTGTGGTCAGTGTGATAAAAAGGCGCAAAAAAAAAAACAGGGTATGACGTAGACAACCAAAGGTGGTATATAAACGGGTGTAGACTTTAACACACTTCAATTCGTTACTCTGACTTGCAGCGCATGTTATTCGTACTGGATTGTTTTTGTGACTTTTAGTAATTAGGAAATTATTTTTCGCTTAAGAAACGATCTACGAGTTTTAAACAACAAAATTCACAATGGTAAGTAAAATTTTAAAAATATATATATTTTTTTATTTTTCAAAAGTTAACTTTCATGACTTTAGTTATATTGTAAAATTAATAATTAGAAGCTAGCTGGCAGATGTGTCACCTTGATAATTGTTGACCAAAAATAAAAGACACATTTTTAAAAAAATTGTTGTAGTTACCATGTTCTATCAGTAAAAGATAAATATATAGTATAATAGTTACCCCATTCAGACTTTACAATCTGTGGGGAGATAATGTAAAGGTCATCTGTTTCTGTGGCCCACGATTAACGAGGGTATCATGTGGTTAGCCTTTACTTTTCTCCATCTAATGTTAGGTACTCATTCTAGCTGGGTGGACTTAGAGGCGCCCAAAGATCCCTAAATTAAAAATCCCAGTCCGCATTAATATTCGAACCTGAAACGCCAGTTTGAAAGACAAGCGCTTTGCCGCTCACTCACATCGCCCCCTTATAATATTATCTTATAAATTACAAACTTTCCCAAGAAAATTATTATATTATTATAATATTGAAAACTATTATCAATATTGCTAAATGTAAAACTCTCTGCTATTTCTTTCCTCTGCGATTATTTTTATAATCGATGTTAATGTTATTTATTCATTTTGTTTTATGTTTGCAAGTGTGTAAGAAATTTAAATTCAAATTTAATTAAAATATATTTTTATTCTTAATTTTGCAGATAATATCATGGAGAAAAGATTAAACTCAACACTGCACAAATCTAGAGCCTTGAAAAGAGAATTTTCTGCTTCGGACAAGTAAGTTAATCATATTTTTCTCATAAGATCATAAAATATAGTCAGGAAACTAATACAATAAAAGAAAAAGTTAAAGTCTAAGCGTTTTTCACACTTAATTATCCCTCTATCAATTCCAAATAATCGTCTGAGTGATTCTCTCACACTACTGTTGTTAATAAAATAACAGTAGCAATTTGATTCTTTAATTAATAGTCATTTTCATATTTTAGTTGGATTTAAGTAAATAAAAAAATTAAAAAAAAATTCATTAAAATTATTATTCGCAAACCTGGGGACTCGAGTTCGAATCCTGGTAAATACTGGGATTTTTTTTTCGGGATTTTTAGGGCGCCTCTGAGTGCTCCCACCTTAAATTGGTACCTGACATTAGCTGTCGAAAAGTAATGGCGGTTGGTCGTTGTGCTGACCACATTAAAACCTTGTTAACTACAAACCACAGAAACAAATTACCATTACATCATCTGCCCCATTTGTCGCTAGGCCTGAAAGGGAAACCTTCTTGCTCTATGTGTTGATTCATAGTCCTCTATGAGTTGCTCCATAGTACTTTACAAGTTTTACCCATAGTCGCTTCAGTACTGATTTGATTTAAGAATATTTAAATTGACACTTATGTAAATTAAATTTTTGGATCAACAATTTTGTTTCTCTGCCAAAATGTATTATATGTATAGGTTTATACATTTACTTATAAAATAAAAGTAATTAATTGAAAGACTTTATGTGTTGTTTTCTTTTCTGCAGCGACAAGTGTTTGAAGGACCAAATGAAATATACCATGGAGAATATAAATGCAGCAATTGAAAGAGGAGATCACGTGACTGTGGCCAACATTATTGGTACACAGATACGCAGGACAACATACTATGGCAAAAAGATCATGAAGCAGACATTCATTAAGGCTTGCCTGGCAGGCGATTGCCGTATCGTGTGTCTGCTGCTTCGTAGTGGAGCTGACGTCAACGTTTTATACAAGCTTCTATTCAATGTGAGAATGCTGTACTGCTGTGGACCTGCCTATTATAACCATTGACATTTTTGTTTTCAGTTGACAATGAATTTAGTTTTTGGTTAACAAATCTAGACTGTGCCAGAGCTACACTAATGACAAGCAGTTAAAGTTTTCAATAATAATAATAATTATTATTTACACAACGGGGGGGGGCGTGGTGGCCTAATGGTAATGCCCTTGAATTCAGAACCGAGGGGTCGAGGACAGTGCTGAATTTACCTATTACCAGCATAAGCTGTAGCAATGAAATTCACTTCTGTATACAATAGGTTGTTGAGCGTGTTCAGGGTATTTTAAATATTCTAAAAATGTTTCAAATCTAAACAAGTCAATGTTATTTCATGTTCGATAAGTATTTTCTAAAAATTACATTGGATTTTTTAAAGATTTAATTTTTATAAATATTTTTCTGATGTGTAAAGAATAAAAAAAATCAACTCACTCTGTCTGTCTATCTGTTTGTATGATACAAATTTTAAAATGTTTTTTCTCCAACACACAATTTTGGTTCAAGTTGAAATTTTTGCACAATTATTTTTTTTTACCTAACAAAACAAAGGTATTGAACAAAGGAAATATATTGCAATTGACTAATGTGTCGGTACAAATTAAATTAGTCCCCCTTTATATGTTGTTTAAAGACTTAGGTTGTTGCTTTACAGTTTGAAACTGACAACAGGTAAAGAAACATTCTATTTTTCATAAGCATTTAAAACTGGTACAGTGGTTAGTGTAACGGCTTGAGGAGGCGTAAGCCCTCGAGTTCAAATTCAAATCGTACCATAATTTTGTTCTTTATAAACAACATTTAACTACATAATCTTTGCCACTTTCTCTCTCCCCCACACCCCCTCTCTTTACTATTCCCAACTGGTCCAAACTAATGATAGGATATAAAAACATTGAGAAAGCTAAAAGGCATGCCATTGCGCTAAACAAAAACAATTGGTAAAATTATGTTTAATCTCACATATTTATAATGTTTAGTCTAAATCTATTAGTATCACAAAATAATTAAAAGACTGATCCAAACGTTTTGATACAATTACACTTAATATAAGGTTTGCATTTTTTTTCTAGTTCGACAGTCTTGTAAATTTTTATTCTTTTCGGACCCCTAAAGACGTTTAATTGTTTACTTGGTTTTGTGCTGGTTTAAATGTAAAAAAAAACACAACTATGTACTTTTCACTGTGGACGTGGAATCTATGAATTTGTTTCATTGTTTTCCTACGCGTTTGATAAATCCACTCTATTTAAATAGCTGCACAAACAAATGTCAACTTTTCACTGATAAGCTTTTGTTCTGTAGTATAACGTTGTACAAGTAGTTTATTTTTTTATGCCGCTCCTTCTATTGTCCAGGGTTGGAGAGTCATTTTATTTTGATAGCTGCATAAACAAATCTTCCCGTGTATCTGAAGTGTAGGTATTGTGCACTGGACCTCACAGGACTTCAGTAACTGCGGCGATCTTTTGTTCCTCGAGTGGTGACCGCAGCGATCTTGTGTTCCTCGAGTGGTACCGCGGCGATCTTTTGTTCCCTGAGTTGTGACCGCGGCGATCTTTTGTTCCTCGAGTGGTGACCGCGGCGATCTTTTGTTCTCTAAGTTGTGACCGCGGAAATGACATAAGTCGTCGCTTTTGACACTTTGTTGTCTTATCTCTATAGAGCATTAGGATTGGTCAGTGTGGTCAGTGTGATAAAAAGGCGCAAAAAAAAATACAGGGTATGACGTAGACAACCAAAGGTGGTATATAAACGGGTGTAGACTTTAACACACTTCAATTCGTTACTCTGACTTGCAGCGCATGTTATTCGTACTGGATTGTTTTTGTGACTTTTAGTAATTTGGAAATTATTTCTCGCTTAGGAAACGATCTCCGAGTTTTAAACATCATAATTCACACTGGTAAGTAAAATTTTTAAAAAATATATATTTTTTTATTTTTCAATAGATAACTTTCATTACTTTAGTTATATTGTAAAATTAATAATTAGAAGCTAGCTGGCAGATGTGTCACCTTGATAAGTGTTGACCAAAAATAAAAGACACATTTTTAAAAATTTTTGTTGTAGTTACCATGTTCTATCAGTAAAAGATAAATATATAGTATAATAGTTACCCCATTCAGACTTGACAATCTGTGGGGAGATAATGTAAAGGTCATCTGTTTCTGTGGCCCACGATTAACGAGGGTATCATGTGGTTAGCTTTTACTTTTCTCCATCTAATGTTAGGTACTCATTCTAGCTGGGTGGACTTAGAGGCGCCCAAAGATCCCAAAATTAAAAATCCCAGTCCACATTAAGATTCGAACCTGGAACGCCAGTTCGAAAGACAAGCGCTTTGCCGCTCACTCACATCGCCCCCTTATAATATTATCTTATAAATTACAAACTTTCCTAAGAAAATTATTATATTATTATAATATTGAAAACTATTACCAATATTGCTAAATGTAAAACTTCATGCTATTACATTTAAGATGATTCATATACTATTCAAATTATACCAAGATGAAATTCAAATTTAATTATAATATATTTTTATTCTTAATTTTGCAGATAATATCATGGAGAAAAGCTTAAACTCAACACTGCACAAATCTAGAGCCTTGAAAAGCGAATTTTCTGCTTCGGACAAGTAAGTTACTAATCTTTTTCTCATATAATCATAAAATATAGTCAGGAAACTAATACAATAAAAGAAAAAGTTAAAGTCTAAGCGTTTTTCACACTTAATTATCCCTCTAGCAATTCCAAATAATCGTCTGAGTGATTCTCTCACACTACTGTTGTTAATAAAATAACAGTAGCAATTTGATTCTCTAATTAATAGTCATTTTCATATTTTAGTTGCATTTAATTAAAAAAAAAATTAAAAATATAATTTCATTGAAATTATTATTCGCAAACCTGGGGACTCGAGTTCGAATACTTGTAAATACTGGGATTTTTTATTTCGGGATTTTTAAAGCGCCTCTGAGTGCACCCACCTTAAATGGGTACCTGACATTAGCTGTCGAAAAGTAATGGCAGTTGGTCGTTGTGCTGACCACATAAAAACCTTTTTAACTACAGACTACAGAAACAAATTACCATTACATCATCTGCCACATTTGTCGCTAGGCCTGAAAGGGAAACCTTCTTGCTCTATGTGTTGATTCATAGTCCTCTATGAGTTGCTCCATAGTACTTTACAAGTTTTACCCATAGTCGCTTCAGTACTGATTTGATTTAAGAATATTTAAATTGACACTTATGTAAATTAAATTTTTTGATCAACAATTTTGTTTCTCTGCCAAAATGTTTTATATGTATAGGTTTATACATTTACTAATAAAATAAAAGTAATTAATTGAAAGACTTTATGTGTTGTTTTCTTTTCTGCAGCGACAAGTGTTTGAAGGACCAAATGAAATATACCATGGAGAATATAAATGCAGCAATTGAAAGAGGAGATCACGTGACTGTGGCCAACATTATTGGTACACAGATACGCAGGACAACATACTATGGCAAAAAGATCATGAAGCAGGCATTCATTAAGGCTTGCCTGGCAGGCGATTGCCGTATCTTGTGTCTGCTGCTTCGTAATGGAGCTGACGTCAACGAGGCGTCCATTGAAGACTTCACACCACTCAAGGCTGCTGTTCTGTCTAATTCTTACCAAACAGCTGAGCTGTTGCTTGAATGCGAAGCGTGTGCCAAAACTCCTACTAAGCCTTCACAAGACAACGTGCTTCATGTGGCGCTGAAAGGAGGATTTCAACCCAGCCTTGTCATAGGCTCAGAAAGATGGGACGCCGAGTTCCTAACTGATACAAAAATTATAAAACTTTTGATTGACCATGGAGCTTCAGTAAACCAGAAATGTGCCAACGGTTACCTGCCCTTGTCACTTGCTGCCTCTTCCAACAGGGATGCAGTCATCACTCACCTCATTAAGAAAGGCGCTGATGTCAACGGCGTGGACAGTAGGTATGGGATGACTCCCCTGATGCACGCAGCTATTGCAGGCAATGTCTACATCGTAAGACAGCTTCTGAAATATAAAGCAGCCATAGACATCACAGACCAATGGGACTATACAGCTCTCATGTTGGCTGCTCAGTTCAATAAGCCTTTAGTTGTCTCAGCCTTAATTCAAGAAGGCGCTGATGTTAACAAGGTCAGTGGCTTTGACGGAAAGAGCGCCCTAATTTTGGCTATAGAGTCCTACTGTTGTGACACAGTTAATATTCTGCTGGAAAACGGCGCAGACGTGAACTATAGAAAGCCAATCCACAAGAGTGGGACGACTGCCTTGATGATAGCCGCTCAAAATGGTTTCATAGAAGCCGTGGAGAGTTTATTATCTTACAATGCAGATGTGGTTCTGAGAGACGAGGATGGACATTCCGCTGAATGTTTGTGTTCAGATAGTGAAATACTTGAACTACTAAATATGTGACAATACATTAGTTGATGTTTTATTTGTAGCCATTAAAATTATGTTTTGTTACATGTATAACTTTTTACTGAATATATTAAAAGCCAAATTTTATAGTGTACAGAATTTCTGAAATGCATTATGATTTTTTTATATTTTGTATGCTCTAATATAGTACTCAATAAAATATTTAATGAATTGAATGAATAGTTTTTTTTTTATTGTTTTTATTTGTTTGTCTTTTTTTCCTTTAGATTAAAACTAAGTTTACAAATACTTAAATTTAGATAACCTTTATAAGAGAAGACTCACAAGTAAAGTAGCAATTATACATAAAATACTGAAACATAATCTTTAGATATAAAAAACAAAATCTAATAAAATACTCAAAAAGACACAAAGATGAGGCATGTTCATCGTTCCATATGTTAGGACAAATTTGTACAAATACTCCTTCATCCCTAGTGCTATTAAAACATGGGATGGGTTTACTGAGCCAGACAGGAAATTCTGTGACCTGGCAGAATTTAAGTCAATTGTTAACATGCATGACTCGATGCATGACACAAAAGACGTAATCCTCTTTTTTTTTGGAAGTTAAGTCAGTATTATAGACGATAAGAACAAAAAATTTTGACTGGTACTAAAGTATCTGAGAGAGGCTAGAAGAGAAACGGTAGCTTTGGTTTTAATTCACAAGAACAAAATTGTTAAAACCATTAGGACTTTTCGACTATCAGCCACTCTTTCGGTCTGCAATTTTTGTTAAATAAATTCATAATGCTATTATTTCTTTCTTTTTTTTTGAACAAATTATAACAAAAAAATATTACAATTGCTTTTCATTTTCTAGATACAAAACAATAAAGTTAATACCGATACATAATTAATTTTAAAAAAATTGCTTTTGTGTTGTCAATAAAAAAAATATAAATTGTGCACAATTTAAGCTTGATCCGTGGCTTGGTGGCTGAGAAATCTCGTGTACACAATTTTTTCATACGCACAGAGGAAGTTAAGATAAGCTTTGGTAGAAATCACGTGTGCACATTTTTTTCAGACAGACAGACAGACAGGGTGAGTTGATATAAGATTTATTAAAACACAACTGATGATGTGTGAAAACAAAATTTGAAACAGAAAAAATATCTAAAACAAAAAATAATAAAACAACAGACAAACAATTTTAGTCGGCACTTGTAGGTTAGTAATACTCCCAGCAACAGTTTACATATTATAAACAAATTGGATTATTTGAAATATTGCACCTGTTTTCTTTTAACAGAAAAGAAAAAAAAAATCAAAATTAATAAAGAAAATCAACCAATTTAATAATTAATTAAATAAAATAAATAATTCGATACATAATCGGACCATATCTTATAGATTTAACAAATGCATAAAACGACCCCCTACTATATCACACAAATGTTCTGTTAAATAAAATAAAACTTTAAAAAATGAAAATGAAATTAAAATAAAACCATTAGAAATAAAAGAAAATAAAGACAATGTCCTACAAAGAGAAAGGTGGAGTTTTAAAAAAAAGTGTACGCTTCATAATGTCCACTCTCCCACACTATAGTCTAACTCGGAAGTGAATCATATTCAATTTCTTACTATGGTAGTCCCCCCTCCCTCACACAAACACACACACACAGATACACACACTTTGCAGAAAAAAAAGAAGAATCTATGTATACTTCTTTTGCATTATTACTTAAAAAAAACGAATTAAAATGTTAATTTATTGACTTGAGCTGAATACCAGCTCCCACATACTCCTTCCACAATGCTATGTACCTATAACTTATCTGGACCAGCTGGAAAAATAAGGGAGGAGGTAAATTTAGGGACACCTGAGTGAGCGTCCTGAAATCTAACGCCTCCTAGGGCCGACTCTCCTAGTAAGGTATTTACACCTAATGAAGATTGTATAGTTATTAATTGTTTATTACAATTTAGAGAGTTGACCTATAAAAATGACTAAATAGGCTTCAGTAAAGTAAAAATTATTTCCAATGCTCGAGAGCAAATAAACTATTTAAAAAAATCATTCTTGTGTTATCAGTTAAATAAAATAATTGCAAGAAATTTCAGCTTGATTAGAGATTCGGTGTCGAAAAGATAACATGTATAGCTTTTTACCAGACAGACAGAGTGAGTTTATATACGCTTTGTAAAAAAAAACACAGAATATAAGCAGTTAATTTTGTATCATCATGTTTATTATAATCTTAAGTCAATTAGAAATGTTGGCTGAGTGGCACATTTTTTTTATTTCCAAACTGTACCATGCAGTGTCGGACTAGGTGCCTAAATCTGCCCTGGCATTTTTTACAATCAGTCCACTTATTGACAGCCATAATAGGTATCCCTTAGTATCTGTCGTCCTAATATGTAAAGCTTTATAAAGTTTTAAAGACTGAGCTCGTGCATGCGCTAGTTGAAGTAAGGTAATGATTTAGAGCAGCTGTTCTCAACCTTTTAAGCTCGGCGACCCCTTTTTACAATCTCTCACTAACCACCCTCTAACACACACATCAATAGAGGAAAAAACCGAAACAATCCTTATTTTCGATAATCTTAGGCGACCCCTGGCAAATCGTCAATCGACCCTTAAAGGGGTCGCGACCCACGGGTTGAGATCCCCTGATTTAGAGGCTCTAAAAAATCTAAAAAACAAATCTGCAGTACAATTGTATTCTTCATGACGTAGATAAGCATGGGCGCCCGCTAGGGGTGAAAGTGAGTGCACTTGCACCTTCCTGGATTCTGAGTAGTGAAATTCAAGTAATTTTCTTTGCACCATCAAATTAATTATCTTCTAAGTAGCAACGGAACAAGTAGTGCTTCCACTGAAGTAATGATAAATTAATGTCGTAGCTGAATAGTTTTAACTTATCAGGAATTGATGGCCATGAAAGTGCGTGCACCCCTTTTGATTCTGAAAAGAAGAAGAGGCTAAACAATTAATGGCCAACCATGTACGCCCCATTATAGGCTTTCAATTCTTTGCACTATAGAGTGAAATAATCTACGGCACGTTAGTCGTGACGACTGCTTTCATTTGCATATAATTATAATTTTTTTATCATTAATTAAAGCCCTAAAAATGTAAACTTCTCCTTTCAGAACTTTTGTCTATAGGGCAGATGATGTAAAGGTCTTCTGTTTCTTTGACCTACGGTTAACAAGGGTGTCATGTGGCCAGCACAATGACCAACCGACAATAATTTTCCTAAACTAATGTCAGGTTAATTTAAGCTGGGTGGACTCAGAGGCACCAGAAGATCCCTAAATTAAAAATCCCAGTCTTCACCAGGATTTGAACCACGGTCCCCGGTTCAAAAGTCAAGCGCTTTACCGCTCAGCCACCGCACCTCTAATTCAAGCTCTAGAATATGATAAATGTTTTTTTTCATCCATGGAAGAGAAATCTATGCCAGCTGTCTTTCGATTTTGATAATTTTTTAAAATTTCTTTGAACAATAGTGAAGAGTGCAGTCATTTTATTAAATGTATATAGGTCTTGTGAAGTTGAGGTTCGTGTTAGCGCTCTATAAAGCTTACGATGGCAGAGGATATAAGAACTTTTTTAACCGTCGTCCGAGTCAAAACGGAGCATAGGCAGCGGCAAAAATTAAAAAAAAAAAATACGAACATCATAAAGAATTAACTGCATTTGCTGGGTATTTTGTTGATAAAACAGCAGATATCTCAGGCCGTGTCATTTGGCTTTGGTCTGTTGTTGGCGATTGTATTCAAGTCGACTTCATTGACATTGTCCCTGTTGTTAAGAGAGAAGCACTGTCTTGTGTCTAGTGTCAAAGAATACATTATGGACACACTACTCTGCCAAGACTACGATGGCTTCCATATGATCTCTGTGCTCAGACAAGGATTTGTAACAAAAATTTCATAAGCAGCCTTTGCCCGCCTCAGAAACTTAATCATGTTATAAATGACCTAAATGACTTTTCAGATAAACGTAATGCTGTTGGTATCATCATGAAAACTATTTCTTCTAAGTAAGGCGAGACTGCTGGCAGACAAATTTGGAATTGAGCTGATGCTACCGAGAGTGAGCAGTCGACTGACGCACCGAGTAAAACCCATGTTTTTTTTAAATAGAACACCGCTTTACATCGATTTGTTAGTTTCTTCATTAACGTCTGTTTTGTCTTTATTCCTAAAACTGTGTAAAAGCTGGAACGTGAAGAAGAATGTCAGCACTCTACACGATAAGCGTTCATCTCCAGCTTGTTCATGGCGACGAGAAGCTTTAGTTAAATTATTGAGTTTTAGCACCTACAGTTGAAGTTTGCAGTTGTTCTTTTGTATTTATTTGATCAACCTTATGGAAGGACGTGTTGCACGGATAAACTTTACAATGTGGCTGTTTGTTTACATGTCAATTTTTTTTTATTTCATGAAACAATATACAATACCTTCATATAGTATAAAGCTATTTGAATTTTTTTTACGGTGCTTTAAATATCACATAGGCATGAAGGGGGAGAAGCACCTGTATTTTATTTATTCTCCGTAACAAGAGAGTTGGCGATACGTCTTTGGCCATTGTTGACAACTTGCACCCCCCCCAAGAGTGTGAAGCAGAGTCTTTTCTCAGCCATTGAAAGTAGAGATCACGTGGCTTTTGCCAAAATCATTGATACTCAGATTCACGTGACAACGTGCAGTGGAAGAAAGATTATCCAGAAGGTTTTCATGAAAGCTTGTCTGGCAGGCGACATAAACATCGTCAGATTTCTGCTCCGTAAAGGAGCTGACGTCAACGAGGTGTCCAGCGATGATATCACGCCTCTCATGGCTGCAGTTCTGTCTAACTCTTTCGAGACTGTTGAATTTTTGCTCGAATGTAGAGCTACAGTCAAAACTCAAATAAAACCTACACAAAACAGTGTACTACATATGGCACTGAAGAGAGGATTTCGCCATAGCAATGTCTTAGGTTCAGAAAAATGGGACCCTAAATTTTTCATAGACACCAAAATAATCAAACTTTTAATTGACAACGGAGCTTTAGTTAACCAGAAATGTGCAGATGGTTACCTGCCCTTATCACTTGCTGCCTCTTCAAACAGGGATGCAGTCATCACTCACCTCATTAAGAAAGGCGCTGATGTCAACGGCGTGGACAGTAAGTATGGGATGACTCCCTTGATGCACGCAGCTATTGCAGGCAATGTCTACATCGTGAGACAGCTACTGAAGTATAACGCAGATTTGGACATTACAGACAAATGGGACTATTCGGTTCTCATGTTGTCTGCACAGTTTAAGAAGTATTTAGTTGTCTTAGCCTTAATTGAAGAGGGCGCTGATGTCAACAAAGTCAGTGGGTTTGATGGAAAGAGCCCCTTAATTTTGGCTACAGAGTTAAATTGTTGTGACACAATTAATATTCTACTGGAACTCGGAGCAGACGTGAACTACAGAAAGCCAATCCACAAGCGTGGCACGACTGCCTTGATGATAGCCGCTCAAAATGGTTTCAAAGATGCTGTTGACACTTTACTCTACTACAATGCAGATGTTGACTTGAGAGACGAGGATGGAAAGACAGCGGTGTGTTTATGTTCAGATGATGAGATTGTTGAAATGATAAACATGTCACAATAGATAATTTATTGTTGTATATATTGTTAGTATTATATTGTTGTTTTTTTACATGTATAACAAACACTAACAGCCACATGATGGTACAAACATCTTCTTAGATGCATTATAACACCATTTCCTATGTTTTATTTCTATGTCATTGTTTTATTGTATTTTTGCTACTGTTACCTTTACCTTTACCTATCCCTTAGTCTGTTGGACCGTTGGGGCACCAGGCAAGATTTGTCGACCGTCTTTCTCCATTCCTCCCTTTTTTTTGCCTTGATCAGAACCTCTCTCAATGGCAGGCCTGTCCATTCTTTAATGTTGTCCTCCCATCGCTTTTTCTGTCTGCCTCTTCTTCTTTTTCCTGGCACTGTTCCCTGAAGAAAGGTCTTTGCGAGCCCCGTAGATCTTGTAATGTGGCCAAAGGTTTTAAGCTTTCGTTTTTTCACAATAGTAAGCAGGTCGTCATGAGCTCCGATCGCTACAGTAACCCTGTCTCTGATTTCTTGGTTTACTACTGTAGTAATGAATAAAATAATTAATAAATAATAATAATAATAAATAAAATAAAACAGCCACATGATGGTACAAACATCTTCTCAGATGCATTATAACACCATTTCTTATGTTTTATTTCTATGTCATTGTTTTATTGTATTTTTGCTAATGTAGTAATGAATAAAATAATAAAAAAAAAAAACTTAATTTCTTTTTTTTTTTTTAGCAAGGTTTTATCTTTTTTTTTTTCACATTGAACTATTAATGCAACGCCTAAAATTCATAGAAGTTTCCCTTTCAGATCTTTTGGTCTATAGGGCAGATGATGTAAAAGTCATTTGATTTAGAGAATTAGATACAATTTATAGCCGGTACTTAATACCTGGGTCAGGCTTGATATGGAGGGAAAGCTCACGAGATTGAAGTGATCAAAATTTCAAGACCTTTCCCACTGTCAGCGGCAATTTTTCCAATTTTTATAGTCTGCATTATAAGTATTGTTTTCGTACAACACAGGAATTGTTTGAGCCATCTTTTTAACAGTTTTAAAACATAGAGGCACGTATTCTAAAAGTAGATCAATGCATTTCTAAAAACTACAAGCATTTTCAAAGAAATATGAACAATAATTTAATAACCACCTTGCGGCCTATTTTTTTTAAGTTGCTACACAATTCTAAGTCATTAAACACAAACGAGAATGCAAAAAAAAAAATAAATAAAAGTAAAACAAAATATATATATATATATATATATATAATAATATTTAAAAAGTGGCTTTATGGTTACAAAAAATTTTGTTGGTATTTGCGAGTAAAGTGTCGTCATCGACATTTTTATCTTAATCGCAAATTAGTCTTCAAAGATTGCCTATTACCATTAACCCTCCCTCCTTACACACTTTGTACAAAAAAAATAAATTATAATGACATTTTGTAGACTTTTCTTTTCTACTTTTGACAAAGCTTATATATACTCACTCCGACTATCTGTCGATTACACATTTTGTTCAAGTTATAGATTCCACATGTCATTCTCGGTTCAAGTTGAAACTTTGAACAATTGTTCATTGTCCCTAACAGAATACGAATAAAAAACATAAAGCTAATTAAGTAATTAACTAGTAGTAATTTAATAATAAGTTTTCTTTGATATTAAATAGGGAAATAACTATTTAATTAACGATACATATGGCTGCAAATATGCAGATTTGTTTTTAAAGAAATAATTTTGCTAAAAAAAAGTAAATTTGTATCGAACGTTTTAGGATGGTCGAAACCGGCAACAATGTTTTTTTGTACACTTTTCATCTATAATTTAAAAAATCTAATGATACTATAGCTCAGACTTAAATTTTAATTTAAATTTAAAATTCAACTTAACAAAACAGTAATTTCGATGGAATAGATATAGAAATTAGATACTATAAAACTTGCAAAATTAAATGAAAACTGCCAGCATATTTTATAACACAGTCCATTTGTAAAAACCTTGAAAGAAGCTACAATGCTAACTGTTAGCAGTCACATACACACAAACACTCAACTAGAACTCTCAATGTAAGTGTGTAAAATGCGAAAGTCATGTTGTGCAAATTAAGTGGTAAATCCATAAAGTGCAAGAATATTATGATTTTGGTGTACAGAATATGAATAATAATGTAATTTATAGAGCACTGTTAACAAACAAAACGCAGGCACAAGGCGCTGTGATAACATAACAAACATAAACACGAGAGTTAAAATGACAAACTAATCTAAAAAAGTTTGAAACAGAAAGGTCTTAAATTTTTTTTTAATGTAGTTTCGTATGTTGTCTGTCTGAGATCAATGGGGAGTGAGTTCCAAACCTCTGCTCAGTGCTCTGCAAAAAAAACTACTAGTCCATTGAGCGCAATGTTATCTGGAGGACATACGGACTGGTCAGCTGGTTGAGATACAAGGGCATCAGCAGAATACGGAACTAGAAATAAAATAAATATTTTATAAATCGTATAGATTAGTGGTTCACTCACAAGAGTGTAGAGTTATTTAGCCCTGTGACACTTGTGACACAAAGTACATTTTTATTTATTTCCTAACAGTAATTCTACATTTCTACTTTCTTTGTTGTTTTTTTTCCCAAATCTTTTCCGATCTTTCTCTTTTAAAATTCTGGCGTTTTAACTAGGTTTTATAACGTTTTCAACATATGTCTTTAATTGCGGAGTCTGGGAGCGCATGAGGCACCCTGACCACACTTCCCCGTAATGGAGGCTGTCCAGGGCTAAGCAATCAATTATAGCACAGTGCAGGACAATGTACTGTCTTCTTGGCTTATATTTTTCACGGCTTTGGATAAATTTTGACTACGGTGACTGCGAGGAAAAAGAGGAATCCGTGTCTCAAATTCTGTTTGATTGCCCCAGACTTGCTGATCTCCGTCTCGACAGGTCTGGGAAGCCAAAAATTTCTATTTGTATGGTGACATGTATGCACTACACAAAACAGCAACAACTTATATCACCACATTAATCAAGTATATTTTTTTTCCTTTGTTCGATGCCATACTAAATAAGTAACTATCAATATTAAATTAAGTAACTTTTTTTTTTACATTGAATCTTGAGTTGTCTAGTAGAAGAAATAATTGTGCACAATTTCAACTTATGCGAGATGGGGTGTGGGAGGTATAGCGTGAACAAACTTTTTTAGCACACATACAGACAGACACTGTGAGACTGCACGCTTTTTTTTTTACCTAATTGTGGGAGGGAAAGGGGACTGACAAAATCATTTGAAATACTGAAAGTCGCTATTTAGATAAAAAAAAAGGTTACAAAGACTGTGGAAACACAAACTCAAAATCGGCTCTAGGAAGATTAAAAGACAGGTTTCAATATTTTCAGAAAGAATATCAGAAGGAAATTCTTTAAAGGCAAATGACAAATAAGAATGGAGAAAAAAAAAGGATGACAGATCTTGTGTGGTGCCCCGAATGTCCAGAAGACAAAAGGATAGGTGAAAGTGAAGTAGAAGTTAGATGTAAACCTGGCCTTACATATGTCATATAATAATTATCTAATTAATCTAATTGTTCTGTAATGGTTCAATCTCTTATTTAAAGCCTCAAGTAATACATATCCCATATTAATAGTGAATAGTTGTAAAATGGGTGTATTTTTTAATGAAAAAAACTACTTGCATTGTTTATTTTTTAAAAAAATAAATTTTTTGCTTTCAGAAAAGAAATATTTAGCCTTTGCATTAGAGCTTTGAATGGTCTAAATATCATGATGTCGGATTTTCAATATCTTTTCTAGTTAATGAGATCTAAACGGGATGGACAGACGGACAGACCACACACACACAAAAAAGCGTCGACTCCCCTTTCGGGGGTCTCCAAAAATCATTGGTCGATACTATTTTTTTTACCAAACTGTGGGAGGTCAGGGGGACTGACAAAATCATTTGAAATACTGAATGTCGCCATTTAAATAAGAAAAAGAGTTTGAAAAAAAAATGAAAATTACTTTTCAAAGGAAGAACGTTAAAATATTAATCTTTATTTTAGGAATAATACGTAGAAATCCTTAAGTTAGTCTTTATCAGCTTGACGTAGTTGAGATACAAATGTATTTTCTTATTAGTTAAATTTGTACTTGTAAACTTTATTGATTCCATTGGTATAATAAAATAAAACGTAAGCTATCAAAGACACCAAAGACTTTTAACCTTCAAATTTTGTAATGGTGATAATTTATTTTGGACAGTAATATCATTTTTAAAATGTACATTAGAAATTTTAATTTAAAATATTTGGTTTTGTAAAGAAAAAAAAACTATGTATTAGACACTGTGTGTGCGTGGCTTCCATGATTTCGTTTCTTTGTTTTCGTATTTGCTTGATAAACCCACTCTATTTTACAATTGATATTTTACTGAACAAACAAATGTCAACTTGATAAGCCCATTGTTGTGTACCATGACATGGTAGAAATACTGTTTTTATGTCACAACTTCTAATGTCCGCGGTTCGAGACTTCAGCGTTTGATTAATGCGGTTTATTTAGATAACTACATAAACAAATCTTCCCATTTTTGGGGTTGGGGGGAGGGGCAGGTATTGCGAGTTTAAGGAGAAAGGATTTCAATGATGCCGCCAATCATTTGTTCTTCGAGTTGTGACCGCGGCGATGACGTCGAATCGGTCACTTAGGCTTTTGTTGTCTTATTTTACCGCTCTATGACATGAGGATTGGTCAGTTTGGTCAGGTCGATTTAATTCAGGGTGTGACGTAGACAAAGGGCAATATAAAACGAGACAGACTTCTGGACTTTCACATCGTCAGTTTTCCTTGCGCTTGTAGTGTTCAGTTGCCGTAATCTATTGTTAATTTAGACGTTTTCTTGATTGGTGATAATTAGGATTTTCCTTATTAAATAAATAAACTTGTAAGTAGAATAATATTTTTTTTTGTTAAACAGCTTTGTATTTGTATTTAAGTGAAAAAATATATCTAAATATCATTAAATATTTCTATCTCCTACTTATTGTCCAATAGTCACGATATAGACTTTTTTTCATGTAAGATAAACAACTTAATGAGCATTTTTTTCCATTCACTCCTACAAGTCTTTGTTCAGATCTTATATTTACAATGTTCATTAGACTGTAGAGAGTAGGCCTATCACTATCAGTCATGGCTCTTGTCACTGGCTTTAAATGGTGTAGGACTTAAAGGGGGAAAATCTTTAGATTAGGCCTGTCGTACGATTGATAGAACTTTAATGAAGATAACTATTGTGATTTAGTTGCTTCCTACGCATGTTGTATAACAAAATGTTTGTATAATGATCTAACTAAAAGTTGATAGTGTACACAAAATTAAAACAGGGGCCTAACATGAAATTGGGCTCCACGATTCCTAAATTCAGACCTAGATTTATAAACTTACATTATAAGTCTGTTTTATTTTCTTAAATTTTAGTTTTAATAATGTATTTATAAAATGATAAAAAATTTACACCAATTAAATGAATAGTTCTAATTTTTTCGTTCATTAGAAAGTAAAAAAAAATTTTTTTGTTTTGTTGCTGTAATTTTAACAAATCGTTTTTTTTTTTAAGTTCTAGTTTGAGCCTTAGGGATCTACAAAATATCAAAATAAATTAGGCATAGACTTAAAAATAAATTATCACACAGTATATATAGAAATGTAAAACACACACACACACAAAACAACTACATATATATTAAATATTTAGAAAAAAAAGTCTTTTATGTAGTATTGTAGTGTACATTTATTTATCTTTGGCAGATAATATCATGGAGAAAAGTGATTGCTCAACACTGTCCAAGTCTAAAGCCATGAAAAGAGAGTTGGATGCTTCAGACAAGTAAGTTTGGTTTCTGATGAAAGTTCAGTCTTAAAATGGGAAAACATAAAAATAATGTGTAACATTGTCTATTGATACAAATATCCAATTTCAATAATGGGATGAGAGACCAAGCATCCTTTGTTTTCGCTCTCTCTTAGGCTCTTTTATCTATATCAAATAATTCTTTATTAGAAACTTTACCAATAAATATGTCAGACATGTCAACATTTTTATAATTATATTTTTATAAAACTTATTACTTTTGTTAAAGCCTAAATTGAGTTAGCTACAAAAAAAAACACTACTTTTCATGTAGGTGCAACGCACCGTTTTTTTTAAAAGTCAAACGAATTAAAAAAAAACACTAATTTTTCTTTTAATTAACAAATCTCTAAAAATATGTGTTTTCTTCTATTGTGTTAGTTTAGTCATGTATGCTCAAAACTTTTTTAGAAACATTAGCTATACTCATAAGCTATGCTCATAAAAAGCTGAAATAGTATATCTACCAAACGTCTATATATCTAAACAACGTTGGCACAATATCTTACAAAGAGCTCAATAAAAAACAATGATTTAATCTCAGCTTTAATAATTATAAAATTTAAAATAAATATTAACACTAACATTTTATAAGATTATATCAAAACCTGTTTTATTTAATTTTAAAATTAAATTTTTCTTTCCAGTGAAAAAAAATATCGTAAGAACGCAAAGAGTGTGCAGAAAAGTCTATTCTCAGCCATTGAAAGTAGAGATCATGTGGCCTTCGCCAAAATCATTGATACTCAGATTCACGTGACAACTTGCAGTTGCAGAAAGGTTATCCAGAAGGTTTTCATGAAAGCTTGTGAGGCAGGCGACATAAACATCGTCCGATTTCTGCTCCGTAAAGGAGCTGACGTCAATGAGTCCAGAAAGGGCATGACGCCTCTCATGGCTGCAGTTCTGTCTAACTCTTACGACACGGTTGAATTCTTGCTCGAATGTAGAGCTAAGGTCAAAACTCAAACAAAACCAAAAAAAGACAGCGTACTCAATATGGCGCTAAAGAGAGGATTTTACGATAGCAACAATATAGGTTCAGAAAAATGGGACCCTAGCTTCTTCATTGACACCAAAATAATCAAACTTTTAATTGACAATGGAGCGTCAGTGAACCAGAAATGTAAAGACGGCTGTCCTCCCTTGTCACTTGCTGCCTCTTCCAACAGGGATGCAGTCATCACTCACCTTATTAAGAAAGGCGCTGATGTCAATGGCGTGGACAGTAGGTATGGGATGACTCCTTTGATGCACGCAGCTATTGCAGGCAATGTCTACATTGTAAGACAGCTTCTGAAATATAACGCAACGATTGACATTCTGGACGATGGGGACTATTCGGCTCTCATGTTGGCTGCCCAGTTGAAAAAGCCTTTAGTTGTCTCAGCCTTGATTCAAGAGGGCGCTGATGTAAATATATTTAGTGGCTTTGATGGGAAGAGCGCCCTAATTTTGGCTACAGAATCTAATTGTTGCGACACAATTAATATTCTACTTGAAAATGGCGCAGACGTAAACTTCAGCAAACCTTTCAACAAGCGCGGCACAACCGCCTTGATGATAGCGGCCCATAATGGTTTTAAAGATGCCGTGGACACTTTACTCTACTACAATGCAGATATTGATTTGAGAGACAAAGATGGACATACAGCGGTGTGTTTAAGTTTAAATACTGAGATTGTTGAAATGATGAATATGTCTCTCGTAAAAAAATGTTGTAGGTGTTGTTGTGAAATAATGTATAGTGAGTGACGTGTATAAGTAAGCACTTGTTAAATTATTAGCCAGATAATGGCATACACGTTTTATTTTGATGCATTTTAAACTAATTAAAATATTAAATTCATTTATTTTTGTAAAATTGTAAATACTTATTACTTTAATAAAATATTTGTTTGCAAATTTACATTTTTTTAATTGATTTAAAATCTTGAGCTAATAATGCTAATTCCTCTTGGGTATTAAATGACCTGATTGGCTTGGGTTGGGACTGGGAGGGGCCAATTGTTGACGATCTTCATGTCATCCAACTTGGTAATGCTTTAGGACCACATCTACTTTCTAATGAAGCTATTGAAGTCACACATTTTTTTTTTGCTCCAAACGTATATATGTCCCAAGATCGAAGAAAGGTAACCCAATTTTTAATTTAATAAATAATTACCACTTACTCTTATCACATAAGTTGCTTTTAAATTAAAATACATAAAAAAAAAATGAAAAGAAAAATTAAAATACAAAGTAGAAGAACTAAAATAAAATAATGACAAGGTCCGATAAAAAAGAAAGTTGGATATTTAAAAAAGTGTCCGCTTCACCTGTGTGTAGTTTCCCACACTAAAGTCCAACTCGGAAGTTAATCATATAAAATTTCTTACTAGGATAGACCACCTCACACACGAACACACACTTTAAAGAGAAAAAAAAGACGAATCTGAGTAGACTTCTTTTGCATTATTCTTAAATATGAGATTGGGACTCTATATTATAGCTATTTACCAAAATTATTAACTATATCTTTTATTATCAGAATTTTGTTTTTAATTAAGCCAATGGGGGTGGTATATCGAAATAATTCAAAAGTGTTTGAAAACACATTTAGTTGAACAATTATTTTAGAAACTTAGTTTAATGTAGCGAATTTGTTACCCTATAATATCTGGAGACACATTTTATATTATTTACTTTTTTAAATACTACACACTTTAAATAGCGGTACCACAATTTGTTCACGTTGTGAGAAGCTTTGAAAAATGAGGGTCATAGAAAAAAAAAGCAAAATACCAGCATTCAGAAAATATGTTTAAAAATAATTTTTAGATATGTGCTTTTAAAGTAATATTAACATGAGTATCGAATGAGAGACTAAACTCATGTTAGTAATACAGACACATGAAACTCTTGTTAGTAATACAGGCACATGAAACTCATGTTAGTAATACAGACACATGAAACTCATGTTACAGACACATGAAACTCATGTTACAGACACATTAAACTCATGTTAGTAATACAGACACATGAAACTCATGTTACAGACACATTAAACTCATGTTAGTAATACAGACACACGAAACTCATGTTACAGACACATGAAACTCATGTTAGTAATGCAGACACATGAAACTCATGTTACAGACATATAAAACTCATGTTAGTAATACAGACACATGAAACTTTTATGAAAGAGAAAATAATGAATTTAAATGTGACGAAAATAATGAAAACCAGCGGCCCGGGAAACGGCAACATCGTCAAGCAGCAACACATTACCAAGAGAAGCAACCTTCCAGACCGTAGAGATGTCCTGATCGAAAGTATTTCATCAGTGCGCCATTAACACCCCAGTAGTCAATGGTCACAAGCCCAAGCAAACTCCGTCTCCGGTTAGTTCGAACCAGGTCGGTGCAGTCCCTTATTTTTTACAAAGCTTATACCAGCTCACTCTGTCTGTTGGGTTAAAGGTTTGGACACCTATTTCTCCAACATAAGCTGAAAATTTTGCACAATTACATGCCAACACAAATATCAATTTAAAAAATTACCGATTAGTTAAATTAACTATAGATAATCAATTATTTTCTTTGGTGTCTTAAACAAGGTAAATAAATTGTACTTGACTGAAGTGGTGGTATAAGCTGAATTAGTCCTCTTTATAGTTTTTTTTTATTTTTAGATAATCCAACTATGACCGATTGGTTGTCGGGTTATCGGGCTTGTGGTTATCTTTTAAATCTCATTACTTCCTTCAGCTCTGTTTATTTGTGGCATATCTTGTGTACAGAAAACGGAAGTAGTTATAATGAATTATTTTTTTAACCCTTTAGAAGCGTCTGGTAATTTAGTCTCTAAACTCTAACATTGTAAATCCATTTTGTATGCACTCATTGTAAAAAAGCTCAGCACTTTAAGGTTTAACGAGTGTCATTTACGTCCTATTAATTTTTTTTTCTGCATTATTCAACACTGTAGATTTTGTAACCACTGTCGCTTGTAGCACAAATAAAGTTTTATTATTTCTTTTGCAACAGTAATCTTTCTATATGGCGTATTTGACAAATTAAAAAAAAATTATGGGCCAAGCATTTGACATTCAATATAATGTGCTTTAGAAATGTATAAGTCTAAAGTGTGGAATACAAGCAACATTGCCAGTAGTTTATAAAACAAAAATGAATAGGAAGATGACATGGCATTTAAGAAAATATTTAATGTTAAAAAATGTCGGACCCTCACAAGGGATCTCCTCCAATGGAGGCCAGGGGAGATTTTTCAAATTCGGACCCCCACCCCCACCTAGCTACGACTTTGGGCCCATTCATACATGGAGTGTCTCGATTTGGAAGAAGACGCTAAGCAGCAGGCACTTAGGGACAGTTGGAGAGAATCGCCCAGAGCCGACACGCCTGAAGGAAGGTTGTTGGTGACATTGGCGTAGCTAGAGTGGGGGGAGAATTTGAAAATCTTCCCAGGCCCCCACTTTTACATTAAAATTAAATTTTACGCAAAATGCAGGGGCCCCCAAAGAGGTAAATCCCCAGGGCCCCAAACGATGGAAAATTCCCAACTACGCCCCTTTTTAATAGATTAGAATCGTAACGTCATAACATTAAAAAAAAAACGCTTATAGATAAAGCAACTATGAAAGCGGACTAAACTTACAATATATGAAATTGCGATATACCTTAGCAGAGAAGCACTGATCATATTTATACAAGCTTCTATGAATGCTGTACTGCTGTGGACCTCCCTATTATAACCATTGAAATTTTTGTGTACAGTTGACAATGAATTTAGTTTTTGGTTAACAAATCTAGACAGTGCCAGAGCTACACTAATGTCAAGTAGTTAAAGTTTTCAATAATAATAATTATTATTTACACAACCGGGGGAAGGTGTGGTGGCCTAATGGTAATGACCTTGAACTCCGAACCGATGGGTCGAGGACAGTGGTGAATTTACCTATAACCAACAAAAGCTGTAGCTTAGCCCCCCCCACACACACACACACTTGTCTGGTGGCCTCCCAAATATTGTTTGAAGAAAAAAAAGCAAAGGAATAAAGTGCTTTATGATGATTACATGGAGCTCCAAATCTCAATTTAGCTTAGGGTCTTATAAACTCTAAATCGTGTCCTGATGATCTGACCCCAGGTTTAAATCTCAGTGAAGAGTCCACACAACTCTAATGGGTACCTGAGTTTGGTTGAAGAAAGTAACGCGGTTTGATGTTCGTTAATTTAAAAAAAAATAATTCTCTAAGAAACTATCTATAAAAGAAATTTCTACAAATCAAATAAGAACATAACAATAACATGTTATTCAACCTTGGTTAGACCAATAATAGAATTCCCTATGTATCTTTTGTTTGAGACCCTACAACTACCCCCCCCCCAAAAAAAAAAAAAAAACAAACTGAAACAGACATAAAATAGAGCAGGGAGATTTATAACAAACGAATATTCACATTTGACTAGAGTAACAAAAAGTAAAGTAGCAATTATCATGGGCGTAGCCAGGGGGGGGGGGTGGGGTACAAACCCCCCCCCCCCCGAAATGAACCCCCCCCCATAGGAGACGGACTTTAGTGACTGATTTTTTGCTTTGATTTTCTTTTTTTTAGGTAAGATTTTAATACTAAACCATCACTTGCCCCAGCATAACCAAAACCAAAGGGGTTTTGAGTTTAAAACCCCTACCATGGGGTTTTGAGTTTGAAACCCCCTACCACCGGGGGGGGGGAGACGGACTTAAGTGACATGTTTTTTTGCTTTGATTTTGTTAATTTTAGGTGATATTTTAATACTAATCCATCACTTGCCCCAATACAGCTAAAGGGGTTTTAAGTTTTAAAATACTAACATGGGGTTTAGAGTTTAAAACCCCTAACAGGGGGTTTTGAGTTTAAAACCCCCTACCACGGGTTTTGAGTTAAAAACCTCTAACAAGGGGTTTTGAGTTTAAAACCCCTACCATGGGGTTTTGAGTTTGAAACCCCCTTACCAGGGGTTTTGTAGTTAAATCCCCTCTTCTATAAAACAAAACACACAAAATATGCAAATGATAATCCCCAAATTCCAAGTGCACAGTTAAGAAAGATTTTGATTTTAAAACCCCATCCAAAATTTACGATAGACCCCCTCTTCAATATGAAAAAAAAACAAATTATGCACTCAAAATATTATGAGCGTAGCTAAATGGGTTTTGACTCAGTTTTAAGTTTAAACTCTCCTCTCTAGTGGAGTTTGAAGCTAAAAAATACATCTTCAATTAAAAAAAAAACAAATTATACACTCTAAAATCTAAGAGCGTAGCCATATGGGTTTTGAGTTTAAACCCCCGACAGCGGGGTTTGAAGTTAAAAAATACATCATCAATGTAAAAAAAAAGCAAATTACGCACTCAAAATGCTCTGAGCGTTGCCAAAAGGGGTTTTGAGTTCATATCCCCCTTCACAGGGGTTTGATGCTAAAAAATACCTCTTAATATAAAAAAAAAGCAAATTACACATTAAATTTTTTGAGCGTAGCCAAGCGATTTTGAGTTTAAACTCCTTTCCTCCAGATGGTTTTGAGTTTAAAATCCGCCTACAGAGCGTTTTGAGGTGGAAAACCTCTATCTTCAATATTACTCTAAAGCAAACTACAGTTACCAAATTATATGATAGTAGCTAAATGGGGTTTTGAATTTAAAAAACTACAACAAAGTCCTGAGATTTTTAGTTTAAAACCTCTAACAGATGATTTTGACGATAAAACTTCACTTTTCAATATGAAATCTAAAGCAAACTACATTCACCCAATTCCAAGAGCGTATCCAAGAGAGGTTACATTTCTACCAGTGGCGGGGCTTCATTATTAAAGTACAGTGAATAGTCATCTGCCGAAATTGAAAAACACTAAATGTGGCTCAACAAAGATGGCTAAGACAGATTTTAGGAGTTAGTTATTGAGACCGGGTCTAAGTCAAGGAAATCCTATGCCGAACTAGGAGTCGACCCCTTAGTAAAATTGTGACAGAGCGTCGCATGAAGTTTGCGGGACATGTTCTCCGACAAAATAAATTACGCATAATAAGAGTTGCGATGACATCCTAGTACAACTTGGCGCTACACATTCATGGAGGTCCTCGGAGCAGGTGGGAAGAGGCTTCAGAAATTACCAGTGACAGATTTTTGTGGAAACAGCTTGACGGCAAATGCGCCGAACGGCGCGGCAGGGTCTTAGTCAGTAAAAACAGCCCATACATTTTTGAAATAAGACTTTTTAATAGCAGGAAAATGCACCGTAGATACCTCAGAATATGCATTTTGTTGACATTCTATGCCAGAAATAGTGCTTGGCGGCGGGGCTCCGCCCCGCTCTAAGGTGAGCTCCTAGAGCTCCCCCAGAGCCCCTTGCTGGCAATGGCGGGGAGTCAACAATTTTTTCACTAACTCCAGGAAGAACCTATTCTAGGGCACAATAAACGTGTTCCAAAAGAATGAAGGGTCAGATTATGAACACACACACACATACATACAAAAATTTTTTTCGCGAAAGGGGGGGGAGGGGGCGGGGGAGAAAAAAATCCAATTATATATAATAATATATAATTATATATAAAACACTGAATCATAATTTAAAGATACAATAACACCCACTTATATACACAGATAGACACAAAGATAAAGGTACACTCCTTGTTCCATATGCTAGAACAAATTGGTACAAATGCTCCTTCTTCTCTAGTGCTATCATGGAATGGGTTGCCTGAGTCATCCAGGAAAAAACAATGTCATGGCTAGATTGACATAGGGATACGCTTGTTTGAAATAACGTCTGTATGTATAACATTTCTTAAATTTAACATTATTCAAAGTTTTCTTTAACGACTCTCAACGAAGACAGAAATCTCCTGAAATTACAATCGAGTCTTTTAGGAAGTGAATTGATCAACAATCATTTGATAATCTATTGCTTTCACAAACACTATGGTGGTCATCACAGAATTATACAATGTTATAGATTTTAATGATCTTCCACTCCATATGTGTACCGGTTCCATGGTTTAAGGGTTAGCACTCTGGACTCTGAATCCAGCGATCCGAGTTCAAATCTCGGTGGAACCTGAATATATTTTTTTAGTGTGGTAGGTGACCGAGGGATCGAGCATCACGAGTAGGACGTAATCATCTTCTCTTTTGAAGTCACGTCTGTAAGGATCTCGGTTGATGGCTGGGAGTTTGAAATCTTTCGTTAAGGAAAATAAAGTTCGTTGTGCTGGCTACATGACACGACGTTTAACCCTCAGACAAAGAAACAGATAAGCTTTAGTTTATCTGACTTTTAGATCCAGTTGCGTAGCTATGGTGGGGGGGGGGGAGAATTTGAAAATCACCCTAGGCCCCCACTTCTTTACAAAATAAACTGTTGAGCGTGTTCAAGGTATTTTAATTAATTTAAATATTCTAAAAATGTTTCAAATCTTAACAAGTCAATGTTATTTCATGTTCGATAAATATTTTCTAAAAATTACATTGGATTTTTTAAAGATTTAATTTTTATGAATATTTTTCTGATGTGTAAAGAATAAAAAAAATCAACTCACACTGTCTGTCTATCTGTTTGGCTGATACATATTTTTTTAAAATGTTTTTTCTCCAAAACCCAATTTTGGTTCAAGTTTAAATTTTTGCACCATTATTTCTTTTACCTAACAAAACAATGGTATTGAACAAAGGAAATATATTGCAATTGTAATAGTATCACAAAATAATTAAATGAGTGATCCAAACTTTTTGATACAATTACATTACATGTAGGAAACTACAGACCAGTATCACTTACCAGCATCACATGTAAAATCCTAGAACACATAATATGTAGCAACATCATAAACCACTTAGACAAACATAATGTCCTCACACCATACCAACATGGCTTTAGGAAATATAGATCATGTGAAACACAACTAATAGGACTAATTGATGATTTTTCAAAAGGTTTAGATAATAGTGAACAAATAGATGCTATCTTACTAGATTTTTCTAAGGCTTTTGACAAAGTTCACCACCATAGTTTGCTTAAAAAATTAAAATATTTCGGCATTAATGGTCCACTGCATCAGTGGATTAAAGACTTTCTGATAGGGAGAGAACAAACTGTAATAATAAATGACTCTGAATCAACACCGATAACAGTAAACTCAGGTGTACCTCAAGGAACAGTCTTGGGTCCACTACTATTTTTAATTTACATAAATGATTTACCAAATTGCATTACTTCAGGAACAAAAGTCAGATTATTTGCAGACGATTGCATAATATATAGAACAATAAAAACAACACAAGACACAGATATTTTACAAAGAGAATTAGATGAATTACAGAAATGGGAATCAAATTGGAGCATGTCTTTCCACCCAGAAAAATGTCAGTTGTTAAGAGTAACAAAAAAACTAAAACAAATTAATTCCACTTATCTTATTCATGGCAAACCAGTAACACAGACTAAAAACGCAAAAAACATAGGTGTTATAATAAATGAAAAACTGTCATGGAATCCACATATTGATGAAACTACAAAAAAATCAAACAAAGCATTAGGATTTATTAAAAGAAATTTCCATAAATCAAATAAGAACATAAAACTAAAATGTTATTTAACCTTGGTTAGGCCAATAATAGAATATGCATCCTCTGTTTGGGACCCCTCAACTCAAGAAAACATTAAGAAACTAGAACAGACACAAAATAGAGCAGTGCGATTCATAACAAACGAATATTCACATTTGACTAGAGTAACACATTTAGTAAAATCACTAAATTTAGAAAGCCTTCAGGACAGAAGGCTCAAAAGTAAAGTAGCAATAATACATGAAGCACTGAACCATAATCTTCAAATACAAAAACAAAATTTAATAAAATACTCTGAAAGATACAAAGATAAAGGCACATTCCTCGTCCCATATGCTAGGACAAATTTGTACAAATACTCCTTCTTCCCTAGTGCTATTAGAGCATGGAATGGGTTGCCTGAGCTAGCCAGGAAAACCAGTGACTTGGCAGAATTTAAGTCATTGGTTAATATGCATGACTAAATGCATGACGCGTAGGACGTAATCATCTTTTTTTTTTGAAGTAACGTCTGTATTAGATAAGATAAGACATTTAATATAAAGTTTGCTATTTTTTTTATTCTAGTTTGGCAATCTTGGAATTTTTATTCTTTTCGAACCATAAAAGACGTTTAATTTTGTACTTGGTTTTGTGTTGCTTTGAATATAAAAAACATAACTATGTACTTTTCACTGTTGACGTTGAATCTATGCGTTTGTTTCAGTGTTTTCTTATGCATTTGTTCAATCCACTCTGTTTTAATAGCTGTACAAACAAATGTCAACTTTTCTCTGATAAGCTTTTGTTCTGTAGTCGAACAACGTAAAAGTAGTTTATTTTTTTTATGCCGCTCCTTCTATTGTTCAGGATTCGAGAGTCAGTTTATTTTGATAGCTACATAAACAAATCTTCCCGTGTATCTGAAGTGTAGGTATTGTGCACTGGACCGCACAGGACTTCAGTGACAGCGGCTCTCTTTTGTTCCTGAAGTGGTGACCACGGCGATCTTTTGTTCCCTGAGTTGTGACCGCGGCAGTGACATAAGTCGTCGCTTTTGACACTTTGTCTTTTGTTGTCTTATCTCTATAGAGCATCAGGATTGGTCAGTGTGGTCAGTCTGATGAAAAGGGCGCAAAAAAAAAATACAGGATATGACGTAGACAACCAAAGTTGTTATATAAACGTGTGTAGACTTTAACACACTTCAATTCGTTACTCTGACTTGCAGCGCATGTTATTCGTACTGGATTGTTTTTGTGACTTTTAGTATTTTGGAAATTATTTCTCTTATAAGAAACGATCTCCGAGTTTTAAATATCAGAATACACACTGGTAAGTAAAATGTTATATACATTTTTTTAAATTTTTCAATTGTTAACTTTCATGATTTTAGTTATATTGCAAAATTAATAATTGGAAGCTAGTTTGCAAAAGTGTCACCTTGATAAGTGTTGACCTAAAATAGAGGAAAACCTTTTAAAAGTTTATTGTAGTTAATATGTTCTATCAGTATAAGATACATATATAATATAATAGTTAACCCACTTAGACTTTACGATCTGTGGGGAGATAATGTAAAGGTCATCTGTTTCTGTGGCCCACGATTAACGAGGGTATCATGTGGTCAGCCTTTACGTTTCTCCATCTAAAATTAGGTAGTCATTCTAGCTGGGTGGACTTAGAGGCGCCCAAAGATCCCGAAATTAAAAATCCCAGTCCGCATTAATATTCGAACCTGGAACGCCAATTCGAAAGACAAGCGTTTGCCGCTCATTCACATCGACCCCTTATAATATTATCTTATAAATTACAAACTTTTCTAGAAAAATTATTATATTATTATAATATTGAAAACTATTATCAATATTGCTAAATGTAAAACTCCCTGCTATTACATTTAAGATGATTATCCCATGATTCATATATTATTCAAGTTATACCAAGATGAAATTGTTAAAAAAAATGTTATTTATTCACGCAAAACATTTTGTTTTATGTTAGCAAGTGTGTAAGAAATCGAAATTCAAATTTAATTAAAATATATTTATATTTTTAATTTTGCAGATAATATCATGGAGAAAAGCTTAAACTCAACACTGCACAAACCTAGAGCCTTGAAAAGAGAATTTTCTGCTTCGGACAAGTAAGTTACTAATCTTTTTCTCATATTATCATAAAATATAGTCAGGAAACTAATACAAGAAAAAGAAAAAGTTAAAGCCTAAGCGTTTTTCACACTTAATTATCCCTCTATTAATTCCAAATAATCGTCTGAGTGATTCCCTCACCCTATTGTTGTTAATAAAATAACAGTAGCAATTTGATTCTTTAACTAATAGTCATTTTCATGTTTTAGTTCGCATTCTAGTAAATAAAAAATTAAAAATATAATTTGATTGAAATTATTAGTCGCAAACCTGGGGACTCGAGTTCGAATCCTTGTGAATACTGGGATTTTTTTTTTCGGAATTTTTAGGGCGCCTCTGAGTGCACCCACCTTTAATGGGTAACTGACATAAGCTGGCAAAAAAATAATGACGGTTGGTCGTTGTGCTGACCACATGAAAACCTTGTTAACTACAAGCCAAATAAACAGATTACCATTACATCAACTGCCCTGTTTGTCGCAAGGCATTAGAGGGAAAACTTCTTCTTGAGTTGATTCATAGTCCTTTATGAGTTGATTCATAGTCCTTTATGAGTTGCTCCATAGTACTTTATGAGTTTTACACATAGTCGCTTCAGAACTGATTTGTTTTAAGAATATTTAAATTGACACTTATGTAAATATATTTTTAGGATCAACAATTTTGTTTCTCTGCCAAATTTTTTATATGTATAGGTTTTTACATTTACTAATAAAATGAAAGTAATTAATTGAAATACTTTATTTGTTGTTTTTTCTCCAGCGACAAGTGTTTGAAGGATCAAATGAAATATACCATAGAGAATATAAATGCAGCAATTAAAAGAGGAGATCACGTGAGTGTGGCCAACATTATTGGTACACAGATACGCAGGACAACATACTATGGCAAAAAGATCATGAAGCAGGCATTCATTAAGGCTTGCCTGGCAGGCGATTGCCGTATCGTGTGTCTGCTACTTCGTAATGGAGCTGACGTCAACGAGGCGTCCATTGAAGACTTCACACCAATCAAGGCTGCTGTTCTGTCTAATTCTTACCAAACTGTTGAGCTGCTTCTGGAATGTGAAGCTAGTGCCAAAACTCCTAAAAAGCCTTCACAAGACAACGTGCTTCATGTGGCGCTGAAGGGAGGATTTCACCCCAGCCTTGTCATAGGCTCAGAAAGATGGGAGGCCGAGTTCCTAACTGATACAAAAATTATTAAACTTTTGATTGACCATGGAGCTTCAGTTAACCAGAAATGTGCAAACGGTTACCTGCCATTGTCACTTGCTGCCTCTTCCAACAGGGATGCTGTCATCACTCACCTCATTAAGAAAGGCGCTGATGTCAACAGCGTGGACAGTAGGTATGGGATGACTCCATTGATGCACGCAGCTATTGCAGGCAATGTCTACATCGTAAGACAGCTTCTGAAATATAAAGCAGCCATAGACATCACAGACCAATGGGACTATACAGCTCTCATGTTGGCTACTCAGTTCAATAAGCCTTTAGTTGTCTCAACTTTAATTCAGGAGGGCGCTGATGTCAACAAGGTCAGTGGCTTTGACGGAAAGAGCGCCCTAATTTTGGCTATAGAGTCCTACTGTTGTGACACAGTTAATATTCTGCTGGAAAACGGCGCGGACGTGAACTATAGAAAGCCAATCCACAAGAGTGGGACGACTGCATTGATGATAGCCGCTCAAAATGGTTTCATAGAAGCCGTGGAGAGTTTATTATCTTGCAATGCAGATGTGGATCTGAGAGACGAGGATGGACATACCGCAGAATGTTTGTGTTCAGATAGTGAAATACTTGAACTACTAAATATGTGACAATAAATTAGTTGATGTTTTTAGGCAATAAATTTATGTTTTGTTACAATTATAACTATTTACAGAATATATTAAAATGCCAAATTTTTTATCTTATGAATTTTTGAAATGCAATTTTTTTTATTCTGTATGCTCTAATGTAGTAATCAATAAAATATTTAATTAAATGAATGAATAGTTTTCTGTTATTGTTTTTATTTGTTTGTCTATTTTTCCTTTAGCTGAAAACTAAGTTTACAAATATTTAAATTTAGATAGCCTTTATAAGAGAACACTCAAAAGTAAAGTAGCAATTATTTATAAAACACTGAAGCATAATCTTTAAATACAAAAACAAAATCTAATAAAATACTCAGAAAGACACAAAGATAAAGGCATGTTTCTCGTTTCATATGCTAGGACAAATTTGTACAAATACTCCTTCATCCCTAGTGCTATTAAAACATAGAATGTGTTGACTGAGCCAGACAGGAAATTCTGTGACCTGGCAGAATTTAAGTCAATTGTTAACATGCATGACTCGATGCATGACACAAAAGACGTAATCCTCTTTTTTTTTGGAAGTAAGGTCAGTATTATATAAGATAAGACTGGTACTTAAGTATCTGAGAGAGGCTAGAAGAGAAAGGGTAGCTTTGGTTTTAATTCACAAGAACAAAATTGTTAAAATCATTAGGACTTTTCGACTATTAGCCACTCTTTTGGTCTGCAATTTTTCTTAAATAAATTCATAATGCTATTATTTCTTTCTTTTTTTGAACAAATTATAACAAGAAAATATTATAATTGCTTTTTATTTTCCTAGATACAAAACAAAAAAGTTAATACCGATACATAATGAATTTAAAAAAAATTGCTTTTGTGTTGTCAATTAAAAGAATATTAATTGTGCACAATTTAAGCTTGATCCGTGACTGGGTGTCTGAGAAATCTCATGTACACAATTTTTTCATACGCACAGAGAAATCACGTGTGCACATTTTTTTTCAGACAGACAGACGGACAGGGTGAGTTGATATAAGGTTTATTAAAACACAACTGATGATGTGTTAAAACACAATTTGAAACAGAAAAAATATCTAAAACAAAAAATAATATAACAACAGACAAACATTTTAGTCGGCACTTGTAGGTCAGTAATACTCCCAGCAACAGTTTACTTATTATAAACAAATTGGATTATTTGAAATATTGCACTTTTTTCTTTTAACTGAGAAGAACAAAAATCAATATTAATAAAGAAAATCAACCAATTTGCTAATTAATTAAATGTAATAAATGATTCGATATATAATCTGACCATATCTTATAGATTTAACGGATGCATAAAACGACCCCCTTCTATATCACACAAATGTTCTGTTAAATAAAATAAAACTTAAAAAAATGAAAATGAAATTAAAATAAAACCATTAGAAATAAAAGAAAATAAAGACCAGGTCCGACAAAGAGAAAGTCGAAGTTAAAAAAAAAAGTGTATACTTCACTTGTGTGTACTCTCCCACACTATAATCTAACTCGGAAGTTAATCATATTCAATTTTTTACTAGGATATTCCCCCCTCTCTCACACAAACACACACACACATACACTTTGCAGAAAAAAAAGAAGAATCTATGTATACTTCTTTTGCATTATTATTGAAAAAAATAACGAATTGAAATGTTAAATTATTGACTTGAGCTGAATACCTTCTCCTACGTACCACTCCCACAATGCTATGTACCTACAACTTATCTGGACCAGCTTGAAAAATAAGGGAGGAGTTAAATTAAGGGAGTGGATTTTACAGGAATTGTTTTTTTTTAAGGTGAGCGTCCTGAAATCTAACGCCTCCTCGGGCCGACTCTCCTAGTGAGGTATTTACACCTAATGAAGATTGTATAGTTATTAATTGTTAATTACAATTTAGAGAGTCGACCTATAAAGATGACTAAATAGGCTTCAGTAAAGTAAAAATTCTTTCCAATGCTCGAGAGCAAATGAACTATTTTTTTAAAATTATTCTTGTGTTATCAGGTAAAAGAAATAATTGCAAAGAAATTTCAGCTTGATTCGAGATTGGGTGTCGAAAAGATAACAAGTATAACTTTTTACCAGACAGACAGAGTGAGTTTATATACGCTTTGTAAAAACAAACCAGAAAATTAGCAGTTAATTTTGTATCATCATGTTTATTATAATCTTTAGTCCATTAGGCATGTTGGCTGAGTGGCACATTTTTTTAAATTTCCCAACTGTACCATGCAGTGGCGGACAAGGTGCCTAAATCGGCCCTGCCATTTCTTACAATCAGTCCACATATTGACAACCATAATAGGTATCCCTTAGTATCTGTCGTCCTAATATGTAAAGCTTTATAAAGTTTTAAAGACTGAGCTCGTGCATGCGCTAGTTGAAGTAAGGGAATGATTTAGAGCAGACAGACAGAGTAAGTTTATATACGCTTTGTAAAAACAAACTAGAAAATTAGCAGTTAATTTTGAATTATCATGTTTATTATAATCTTTAGTCTATTAGGCATGTTTTTTAGGCACATTTTTTTATTCCCAAACTGTACGATGCAGTGGCGGACTAGGTGCCTAAATCGGCCCTGGCATTTCTTACAATCAGTTCACATATTGACAGCCATAATAGGTATCCCTTGGTATCTGTCTTCCTAATATGTAATGCTTGATAAAGCTTCAAAGACTGAGCTCGTGCATACGCTAGTTGACGTAAGGTATTGATTAGGAGGGTCTATAAAATCTAAAAAAAAACAAATCTACAGTACAATTGTAATCTTAATGAGGTAGAAAATCATGAGCGCCCGCTTGGGAGTGAAAGTGGATGCACTTGCACCTTCCTGGATTCTGAGTAGTGAAATTCAAGTAATTTTTTTGCACCATCAAATCAATTATCTTCTAAGTAACAACTGAACAAGTAGTGCCTCCACTGAAGTAATGATAAATTAATTTTGTAGCGGAATAGTTTTAGCTTATTAGGAATTGATGGCAAAGAATGTACGTGCACCACTTTTGGATTCTGAAAAGAAAAGGCTAAAATGTTAATGGCCAACCATGTACGCTATATTACGGCCCTTCAATTCTTTGCACTAGAGAGTGAAATATTCTATAGCACGTAAGTCGCGACGACTGCTTTCATTTGCATATAATTATAGTTTGTATTATCATTAATTGATAACCCTAAAAATATTAAAGTTCCCCTTTCAGACCTTGTGGTCTATAGGGCAGATGATTTCATCTGTTTCTTTTGCCTACGGTTAACAAGGGTGTAATGTGGCCAGCACAACGACCAACCGCCGTTACTTTTCCCTAACTAATGTCAGGTGGGTGGACTCAGAGGCGCTTGAAGATCCCGAAATTAAAAATCCCAGGCTGCATTAGGATTCGAACCCCGGTTCACGGTTCGGAAGTCAAGCGCTCTACCGCTCAGCCACCGCGCCTTTAATTAAAGCCCTAGAATATGATAAATATTTTTTTTTATCCATGGAAGAGAAATCTATGCCAGCTGTCTTTCAATGTTGATAATTTTTTTTACATTTCTTTGAACAATAGTGAAGAGTTCAGTCATTTTATAGAATGTATGTAGGTCTTGTGGAGTTACGGTTCGTGTTAGCGCTCTATAAAGCTTACGATGGTAGAGGGTTTGCAAACTTTTTTAACCGTCGTCCGAGTCAAAACGGAACATTGGCAGCAGAAAAATGTAAAAAAAAATATACGGACATCATCATAAAGAATTAACTGCATTTGCTGGGTATTTTGTTGATGAAACTGCAGATATTTCAGGCCGTGTCATTGGGCTTTGGTTCGTTGTTGGTGATTGTTGAGGTTCGTGTTAGCGCTCTATAGAACTTACGATGGGAGAAGGTATAAGAACTTTTTTAACTGTCGTAGGAGTCAAAAGGCGCATTGGCAGCAGCAAAAAGTAAAAAAAAAGGACATCATCATAAAGAATTAACTGCGTTTGCTGGGTATTTTGTTGATGAAACTGCATATCTTTCAGGCCGTGTCTTTGGGCTTTGCTTTGTTGTTGGAGATTGTATTCGAGAAGACTTCGAGAAGACTTCATTGACATTGTCCATGTTTTCAGAGAGAAACACTGTCTTGGGTCTAGTGTCAAAGAATACATTATGGACACACTACTCTGCCAAGACTTCCCTGTGATGGCTAGCTTTTAGAACTGTGCTCAGACAAGGATTTGTAAAAAATAAATTATTAAGAAGCCTTCGTCCGCCTCAGAAACTTAATCATGTTACCAATGACCTAAATGACTTTTCAGATAAACGTAATGCTGTTAGTATCAACATGAAAACTATTTCTTGTAAGTAAGGTGAGACTGCTGGCAGACAAATTTGGAATTGAGCTGATGCTACTGAGAATTGGCAGTCGACTGACGCACCGAATAAAACCCATGTTGTTGTTTTTTATACAGCACCGCTTTACATCAATTTGTTAGTTTCTTCATTAACGTCTGATTTGTCTTCATCCCTAAAGCTGTGTAAAAGCTGGAACGTGAAGAAGAGTGTCAGCACTCTACACGATAAGCTTTCATCTCCAGCTTGTTCATGGCGACGAAAAGCTTTAGTTAAATTATTGTAGCAGCTACAGTTGAAGTTTGCAGTTGCTCTTTTGTATTTAGTTGATCAACCTTATGGAAGGACGTGTTGCACGGATAAACTTTACAATGTGGTTGTTTGTTTACATGTTAATTTTTTTTTATTTCATGAAACAATGTACAATACCTTCATATAGTATAAAGCTATTTAAAATATTTTTACAGTGCATTTAATATCACATAGGCATGAAGGGGAAGAAGCACCTGTTTTTTATTTATTTATTCTCCGTAACAAGAGAGTTGGCGATACGTCTTTAGCCATTGTTGAAAACTTGTACCCCCATGCAAAAAACCCAAAAGCGCACATGTATATAAATAAGTTTAATTACATGATTTTAAAATGATTGGAAATGACTCAATAGTAAAACATAAGACTTAACACTTAATGAAGGTGAGGCACACAAAAAAACGTATTCCTTCCATACACATCAACAAACTAGTCCGTGATACATCGTCTATGATTGTGTCCAAATTAATTTATTGTCTTGTCAATAACCATTAACATAAAGAGGAAATATATAAAATCATGTAAAGACTTATTTTCGTTAGCATTGATCCAATAATCGGCTACAGCAAGGACCATTCTCTTCCAGCCCACATGACATTTGTCCGAATGCCTATATAGTAAGCCCTCCTGCACCCCCCCCCTCGTGTCTAAGTTTCGAATTTCGGTGATAAGTTACACTTTAAAGTTAAGGATTTTTATAACGGCCACTGAGACTTATTCTAATGATAATCTAAAAATAGTTGAGGAACGTAAAGGCGAATTGTCGTTGTGCTGGCCACGCGACATCCTCGTCAAATGTTGTTCACATATACATTTGACCTTTACATCACCAGCCCCATAGATCGAAAAAAACTGAAAGAGATACTTAAATTTCTTAATCATCTTAACAAACTCTATGTTCCCTAGTCATCTATTGTTTTGGGTATGGGCTTACCTGTTTCTATAAATTACATTATTATGATAGTAACACAAACAAATTACAACTTCTCGTTGATAAATGTTTGTCGTGTTGTATGACGCTTCTTTATTGTCCATGATTTCAAGCGTAGGTGTTTGATAAATTCAGTTTATTTTGATAGCTGTATAAACAAATCTCCCCGTGTTTGTAATGAGCAGGTATTGTGCACTGAAGCTGACAGGACTACAAGGACCGCCGCCATCCTTTGTTCCTTCAGTAGTGACCGCGGCGATGACGTCAGAAGTCGTCTTTGACACTTGGTCTTTTGTTCTCTTATCTTACCGCTCTATGACATGAGGATTGGTCAGTTCAGTCGGGGAGAAAAAATATAGAATGTGACGTAGACAAAGGACACTCCTATATAAAGCTTGACAGACTTCTGGTCATCCATATCACAAAGTTGCTTTGCAATACAACATATAGTGCGGAATTATTGATGTGGTTTCTGGATAACTATAATAAGTGTACTTGTTTAGTGACCAACAGACTCTGAAATTTTTAGTGAACAGCTTCTGAAATAATCTGGTAAGTAGATATTTTTTTTCCTTATAATACTTTTAAAAAACTTAAATTAATTTACTTTTGCTTTGGCATCCGCATTCCCATAATAGGGAAATTTTTTTTTAAATAAAAAAAAATAATTCTACCACCTGAACCTCTCCCTCGAGTGTCACGATATATGTTTTACTTAAAGTAAGAAATAGAAACTTATTCATTAAGTCATCCACCCACTCCCGATAGTATATGTCTTACAACAAATTTGTTACAAAGTCTGTAAGATTGTAACGGATAAGATTTAAGGCATTAGATTTATGACAAATATTTTTTTTTAAATTCAATTTTGAAAAATTATATAAATATAAATTTCTAAAAAATATGTAAGAATTCATTTCGTTTGCTACGTAAAGTAATGACTAGCACCTAGTAATTGTTTATTTTGGGATTGCTTCTATCTGAGAAATTTTATAGACAAGCCTTTAACTAAATAGTTCTTGAGTGAAGGCTACATCAGTCATTTATTGGTGCCAATAGTGTTCTAGCCATTCAGAAAAATGGAACATCTTGTTTTTATTGATGATTTCACAAAGGTGTATTTGTGTGTTACCATTAGAGATAAAAAAAATCATTCGAAAAAGGCGTAGAATTTATATAAATTATTTATGAAATTTATGTTATTATTTTTATGCAATTTTAAAGTGTTTTGATGTAGTAGAGTGTACACGTATTTTTATTATTAATTAATAAATTATTATAATAATAATTTTTTTCACAGATAATATCATGGAGAAAAGTATTTGCTCAACACCACCCAAATCTAAAGCCATGAAAAGAGAGTTTGATGCTTCAGATAAGTAAGTCACTTTTCTAATCGAAACCCAGTCTTAAAAAAGAGAAGAATATAAGCTTTGAAGCTGCAATTTCTATGTATCTATCTATCTATGTATCTATGTATGTATCTATGTATCTATGTATCTATCTATCTATCTATCTATCTATCTATCTATCTATCTATCTATCTATCTATCTATCTATCTATCTATCTATCTATCTATCTATCTATCTATCTATCTGTCTGTCTGTCTTGCTTTTCTATATTGCAACTGTCATGTTTATGTTATTCACATTCACGGAGGTTATAGTCCACATCTTCTATGTAACAGTTGGGGGGGGGGGGGCGGAAGGCGGTGCTCATTATTTAGGGCTGCTCTCCCCTAACACAAACAACTCACTCACAAGTCTTGATTTGCACTCGAGCATCTAGATCTGTGGCATATGGGTTTTAAAAGCATGTTTAGTTGAAAGAAATACTATCTTATAGAAGCACTTTATACTAGATAAAGATTTACTGCTTAAATTTAAATGTCTATATCCAATTACCGCCTTTAGATGTGTAGTATGTATAACTATTTATTATAACCCTTTGTACTATTATATCAATGTCTATTTAAATTTTAATACATTTATGCGCTTTGTTTCTCCTCCAGTGAAAAGAGATATCAGGATAACTTAAAGATTGTGAAGCAGAGTCTAGTCTCAGCCATTGAAAGTAGAGATCACGTAGCCTTCGCCAAAATCATTGAGACACAGATCCACGTGACAACGTGCAGTGGCAGAAAGATTATTCAGAAGGTTTTCATGAAAGCTTGTCATGCAGGCGACATAAACATCGTCCGATTTCTGCTCCGTAAAGGAGCTGACGTCAACGAGGCGTCCAGCGATGACATCACGCCTCTCATGGCTGCTGTTCTGTCTAACTCTTTCGATACTGTTGAATTCTTACTTGAATGTAGGGCTACAGTCAAAACTCAAATAAAACCTACACAAGACAGTGTACTACATATGGCACTGAAGAGAGGATTTCGCCATAGCAATGTCTTAGGCTCAGAAAAATGGGACCCTAAATTTTTTATTGACACCAAAATAATCAAACTTTTAATTGACAACGGAGCTTTAGTTAACCAGAAATGTGCAGATGGTTACCTGCCCTTGTCACTTGCTGCCTCTTCCAACAGGGATGCAGTCATCACTCACCTCATTAAGAAAGGCGCTGATGTCAACGGCGTGGACAGTAAGTATGGGATGACTCCCTTGATGTACGCAGCTATTGCAGGCAATGTCTACATCGTGAGACAGCTGCTGAAGTATAACGCAGATTTGGACATTACAGACAAATGGGACTATACGGCTGTCATGTTGGCTGCTCAGTTCAAAAAGTATTTAGTTGTCTTAGCATTAATTGAAGAGGGCGCTGATGTCAACAAAGTCAGTGGGTTTGATGGGAAGAGCGCCTTAATTTTGGCTACAGAGTGTAATTGTTGTGACACAATTAATATTCTACTGGAAATCGGCGCAGACGTGAACTACAGAAAGCCTATCCACAAGCGTGGCACGACTGCATTGATGATAGCCGCCAAAAATGGTTTCAAAGAAGCTGTGGAGAGTTTATTATATTACAATGCAGATGTTGACCTGAGAGACGAGGATGGAAAGACAGCTGTGTGTTTGTGTTCAGATGATGAGATTGTTGAAATGATAAACATGTCACAATAGATAATTTGATGTTGTATATATTGTTAGTATTATATTGTTTTTTTTTACATGTATAACAAACACTAACAGACACATGATGGTACAAACATATTCTAAGATGCATTATAACACAATTTCCTATGTTTTATTTCTATGTCATTGTTTTTTGTATTTTTGCTAATGTATTAATGAATAAAATAATTTTGAGAAACTTAATAATTTCTTTTTTTTTTTTTGCAAGCTTTTATCTTTTTTTTTTCTTTCCACATTGAACTATTAATGCAACGCATACAATTTATTGAAGTTCCCCTTTCAGATCGTTTGGTCTATAGGGCAGATGATGTAAAGGCCATTTGATTTAGAGAATTAGATAAAATTTATAGCCGGTACTTATTACCTGGGTCAGGCTTGATGTGGAGGGAAAGCTCACGAGATTGAAGTGATCAAAATTTCAAGACCTTTTCCAATTTTTATAGTCTGCATTATAAGTATTGTTTTTGTACAACATAGGAATTGTTTGAGCCATCTTTTTAACAGTTTTAAAACATAGAGGCAGGTATTCTAAAAGTAGATCAATGCATTTCTAAAAACCAAAAACATTTTTAAAGAAATATGGACAATAATTTAATGACCAACTTGCAGCCTATTTTTTTTAAGTTGCTACACAATTCTAAGTCGTTAAACACAACGAGAATGCAAAAAAAAAAATAAAATAAAAGTAAAACAAAATATATATATATATAAAATAATATTAAAAAAGTGGTTTTATGGTTACAAAAAATTTTGTTGTTATTTGCGAGTAAAGTGTCGTCATCGACATTTTCATCTTAATCTCAAATTAGTCTTCAAAGATTGCCTATTACCATTAACCCTCCCTCATTACACACTTTGTACAAAAAAAAATAAATTATAATGATATTTTGTAGACTTTTCTTTTCTACTTTTGACAAAGCTTATATATACTCACTCCGACTATCTGTCGATTACACATTTTTTTCAAGTTACAGATTCCACATGTCATTTTCGGTTCAAGTTGAAACTTTGAACAATTGTTCATTGTCCCTAACAGAAGACGAATAAAAAACATAAAGCTAATTAAGTAATTAACTAGTAGTAATTTAATAATAAGTTTTCTTTGATATTAAATAGGGAAATAACTATTTAATTAACGATACATATTGGCTGCAAATATGCAGATTTGTTTTTAAAGAAATAATTTTGCTAAAAAAAAGTAAATTTGTATCGAACGTTTTAGGATGGTCGAAACCGGCAACGAAGTTTTTTTGTACAAATTTTATCTATAATTTAAAAAATCTAATGATACTATAGCTCAGACTTAAATTTTAATTTAAATTTAAAATTCAACTTAACAAAACAGTAATTTTGATGGAATAGATATAGAAATTAGATACTATAAAACTTGCAAAATTAAATGAAAACTGCCAGCATATTTTATAACACAGTCCATTAGTAAAAACCTTGAAAGAAGCTACAATGCTAACTGTTAGCAGTCACACACACACAAACACTCAACTAGAACTCTCAATGTAAGTGTGTAAAATGCGAAAGTCATGTTGTGCAAATTAAGAGGTAAATCCATAAAGTGCAAGAATATTATGATTTTGGTGTACAGAATATGAATAATAATGTAATTTATAGAGCACTGTTAACAAACAAAACGCAGGCACAAGGCGCTGTGATAACATAACAAACATAAACACGAGAGTTAAAATGACAAACTAATCTAAAAAAGTTTGAAACAGAAAGGTCTTACATTTTTTTTTAATGTAGTTTCGTATGTTGTCTGTCTGAGATCAATGGGGAGTGAGTTCCAAACCTCTGCTCAGTGCACTGCCAAAAAACTTACTAGTCCATTGAGCGCAATGTTATCTGGAGGACATACGGACTAGTCAGCTGGTTGAGATACAAGGGCATTAGCAGAATAAGGAACTAGAAATAAAATAAATATTTTAATAAAATCCTATAGATTAGTGGTTCACTCACAAGAGTGTAGAGTTATTTAGCCCTGTGACACTTGTGACACAAAGTACATTTTTATTTATTTCCTAACAGTAATTCTACATTTCTACTTTCTTTGTTTTTTTTTCTCCCAAATCTTTTCCGATCTTTCTCTTTTAAAATTCTGGCGTTTTAACTAGGTTTCATAACGTTTTCAACATATGTCTTTAATTGCGGAGCGCATGAGGCACCCTGACCACACTTCCCTGTAATGGAGGCTGTCCAAGCCTGAGCAATCAATTATAGCACAGTGCAGGACAATACACTGTCTTGTTGGCTTATATTTTTCACGGCTTTGGACAAATTTCGACTACGGTGACTGCGAGGAAAAAGAGGAATCCGTGCCTCAAATTCTGTTTGATTGCCCCAGACTTGCTGATCTCCGTCTGGACAGGTCTGGGAAGCCAAAAATTATCTATTTGTATGGTGACATGTATGCACTACACAAAACAGCAACAACTTATATCACCACATTAATCAAGTATATTTTTTTCCTTTGTTCGATGCCATACTAAATAAGTAACTATCAATATTAAATTAAGTAACTTTTTTTTTACATTGAATCTTGAGTTGTCTAGTAGAAGAAATAATTGTGCACAATTTCAACTTATGCGAGATGGGGTGTGGGAGGTATAGCTTGAACAAACTTTTTTAGCACACATACAGACAGACACTGTGAGACTGCACGCTTTTTTTTTTACCTAATTGTGGGAGGGAAAGGGGACTGACAAAATCATTTGAAATACTGAAAGTCGCCATTTAGATAAAAAAAAGGTTACAAAGACTGTGGAAACACAAACTCAAAATCGGTTCTAGGAAGATTAAAAGACAGGTTTCAATATTTTCAGAAAGAATATCAGAATGAAATTCTTTAAAGGCAAATGACAAATAAGAATGGAGAAAAAAAAAGGATGACAGATCTTGTGTGGTGCCCCGAATGTCCAGAAGACAAAAGGATAGGTGAAAGTGAAGTAGAAGTTAGATGTAAACCTGGCCTTACATATGTCATATAATAATTATCTAATTAATCTAATTGTTCTGTAATGGTTCAATCTCTTATTTAAAGCCTCAAGTAATACATATCCCATATTAATAGTGAATAGTTGTAAAATGGGTGTATTTTTTATGAAAAAAACTACTTGCATTGTTTATTTTTAAAAAAAAAAAAATTTTTTGCTTTCAGAAAAGAAATATTTAGCCTTTGCATTAGAGCTTTGAATGGTCTAAATATCATGATGTCGGATCTTTTCTAGTTAATGAGATCTAAACGGGATGGACGGACGGACAGACCACACACACACACAAAAAGCGTCGACTCCCCTTTCGGGGGTCTCCAAAAATCATTGGTCGATACTATTTTTTTTTACCAAACTGTGGGAGGGCAGGGGGACTGACAAAATCATTTGAAATACTGAATGTCGCCATTTAAATAAGAAAAAGAGTTTGAAAAAAAAAATGAAAATTACTTTTCAAAGGAAGAACGTTAAAATATTAATCTTTATTTTAGGAATAATACGTAGAAATCCTTAAGTTAGTCTTTATCAGCTTGACGTAGTTGAGATACAAATGTATTTTCTTATTAGTTAAATTTGTAATTGTAAACTTTATTGATTCCATTGGTATAATAAAATAAAACGTAAGCTATCAAAGACACCAAAGACTTATAACCTTCAAATTTTGTAATGGTGATAATTTATTTTGGCCAGTAATATCATTTTTAAAATGTACATTAGAAATTTTAATTTAAAATATTTGGTTATGTAAAGGAAAAAAAAACCTATGTACTTGACACGGTGGGTGCGTGGCTTCCATGATTTCGTTTCTTTGTTTTCGTATTTGTTTGATAAACCCACTCTATTTTAATAGCTGAACAAACAAATGTCTACTTGATGAGCCCATTGTTGTGTACCATGACATGGTAGAAATATTGTTTTTATGTCACAACTTTTAATGTCCGCGGTTCGAGACTTCTGCGTTTGATCAATGCGGTTTATTTAGATAACTACATAAACAAATCTACCCATTTTTTTTTTGGGGGGGGGGCAGGTATTGCGAGTTTGAGGGGAAAGGATTTCAATGACCGCCGCCAATCTTTTGTTCTTCGAGTTGTGACCGCGGCGATGACGTTGAATCGGTCACTTAGGCTTTTGTTGTCTTATTTTACCGCTCTATGACATGAGGATTGGTCAGTTTGGTCAGGGTGATTTAATTCAGGGTGTGACGTAGACAAAGGGCTCTTCAATATAAAACGAGACAGACTTCTGGACTTTCACATCGTCAGTTTTCCTTGCGCTTGTAATGTTCAGTTGCCGTAATTTATTGTTAATTTAGACGTTTTCTTGATTGGTGATAATTAGGATTTTCCTTATTAAATAAATAAACTTGTAAGTAGAATAATATTTTTTTTTGTTAAACAGCTTTGTATTTTTATTTAAGTGACAAAAATATATCTAAATATCATTAAAATATTTCTATCTTCTACTTATTGTCCAATAGTCACGATATACACTTTTTTTTATGTAAGATAAACAACTTAATGAGCATTTTTTTCCATTCACTCCTACAAGTCTTTGTTCAGATCTTATATTTACAATGTTCATTAGACTGTAGAGAGTAGGCCTATCACTATCAGTCATGGCTCTTGTCACTGGCTTTAAATGGTGTAGGACTTAAAGGGGGAAAATCTTTAGATTAGGCCTGTCGTACGATTGATAGAACTTTAATGAAGACAACTATTGTGATTGAGCTGCATCCTACGCATGTTGTATAACAAAATGTTTGTATAATGATCTAACTAAAAGTTGATAGTGTACACAAAATAAGAACAGGGGCCTAACATAAAATTGGGCCCCACGATTCGTAAATTCGGACCTAGATTTATAAACTTACATTATAAGTCTGTTTTATTTTCTTAAATTTTAGTTTTAATAATGTATTTATAAAATGATAAAAAATTTACACCAATTAAATGAATAGTTCTAATTTTTTCGTTCATTAGAAAGTAAAAAAATATGTCTGTTTTGTTGCTGTAATTTTATCAAATCGTTTTTTTTAAGTTCTAGTTTGAGCCTTAGGGATCTACAAAATATCAAAATAAATTAGGCATAGACTTAAAAATAAATTATCACACAGTATATATAGAAATGTAAAACACACACACACACACAAAACAACTACATATATATTAAATATTTAGAAAAAAAAGTCTTTTATGTAGTATTGTAGTGTACAATTATTTATCTTTGGCAGATAATATCATGGAGAAAAGTGATTGCTCAACACCGTCCAAGTCCAAAGCCATGAAAAGAGAGTTGGATGCTTCAGACAAGTAAGTTTGGTTTCTTATGAAAGTTCAGTCTTAAAATGGGAAAACATAAAAATAATGTGTAACATTGTCTATTGATACAAATATCCAATTTCAATAATGGGATTAGAGACCAAGCATCATTTGTTTTCGCTCTCTCTAAGGCTCTTTTATCTATATCAAATAATTCTTTATTAGAAACTTTACCAATAAATATGTCAGACATGTCAACATTTTTCTAATTATATTTTATAAAACTTATTACTTTTGTTAAAGCCTAAATTGAGTTAGCTACAAAAAAACTACTTTTCATGTTGGTGCAACGCACCGTTTTTTTTAAAGTCAAACGAATTAAAAAAAACACTAATTTTTGTTTTAATTAACAAATCTCTAAAAATATGTGTTTTCTTCTATTGTGTTAGTTTAGTCATGTATGCTCAAAACTTTTTTAGAAACATTAGCTATACTCATCATAAGCTATACTCATAAAAAGCTGAAATAGTATATCTACCAAACGTCTATATATCTAAACAACGTTGGCACATTATCTTACAAAGAGCTCAATAAAAAACAATGATTTAATCTCAACTTTTATAATTATAAAATTTAAAATAAATATTAACACTAAAATTTTATAACATTATATCAAAACCTGTTAAATTTAATTTTAAAATTAAATTTTTCTTTCCAGTGAAAAAAAATATCGTAAGAACGCAAAGAGTGTGCAGAAAAGTCTATTCTCAGCCATTGAAAGTAGAGATCATGTGGCCTTCGCCAAAATCATTTATACTCAGATTCACGTGATAACTTGCAGTTGCAGAAAAATTATCCAGAAGGTTTTCATGAAAGCTTGTGAGGCAGGTGACATAAACATCGTCCGATTTCTGCTCCGTAAAGGAGCTGACGTCAATGAGTCCAGAAAGGGCATGACGCCTCTCATGGCTGCAGTCCTGTCTAACTCTTACGACACGGTTGAATTCTTGCTCGAATGTAGAGCTAAGGTCAAAACTCAAACAAAACCAAAAAAAGACAGCGTACTGAATATGGCGCTAAAGAGAGGATTTTACGATAGCAACAATATAGGTTCAGAAAAATGGGACCCTAGCTTCTTCATTGACACCAAAATAATCAAACTTTTAATTGACAATGGAGCGTCAGTGAACCAGAAATGTAAAGACGGTTACCCTCCCTTGTCACTCGCTGCCTCTTCCAACAGGGATGCAGTCATCACTCACCTCATTAAGAAAGGCGCTGATGTCAACGGCGTGGACAGTAGGTATGGGATGACTGCCTTGATGCACGCAGCTATTGCAGGCAATGTCTACATTGTAAGACAGCTTCTGAAATATAACGCAACGATTGACATTCTGGACTATGGGGACTATTCGGCTCTCATGTTGGCTGCCCAGTTGAAAAAGCCTTTAGTTGTCTCAGCCTTGATTCAAGAAGGCGCTGATGTAAATATGGTTAGTGGCTTTGACGGGAAGAGCGCCCTAATTTTGGCTACAGAATCTAATTGTTGCGACACAATTAATATTCTACTTGAAAATGGCGCAGACGTAAACTTCAGCAAACCTTTCAACAAGCGCGGCACAACCGCCTTGATGATAGCGGCCCATAATGGTTTTAAAGATGCCGTGGACACTTTACTCTACTACAATGCAGATATTGATTTGAGAGACGAAGATGGACATACAGCGGTGTGTTTAAGTTTAAATACTGAGATTGTTGAAATGATGAATATGTCTCTCGTAAAAAAATGTTGTAGGTGTTGTTGTGAAAAAATGTATAGTGAGTGACGTGTATAAGTAAGCACTGGTTAAATTAACAGCCAGATAATGGCATACACGTTTTATTTTGATGCATTTTAAACTAATTAAAAATTAATTCATTTCTGTTTGTAAAATTGTAAATACTTATTATTTTAATAAAATATTTGTTTGCAAATTTAAATTTTTTAAAATTTATTTAAAATCTTGAGCTAATAATGCTAATTCCTCTTGGGTATTAAATTACCTGATTGGCTCGGGTGGGGACTGAGCGGGACCATTTTGTGACGATCTTCAGGTCATCAAACTTGGTATTGCTTTAGGACCTCATCTACTTTCAAATGAAGCTATTGTAGACACAAAGTTTTTTTTCTATCAAACGTATATATTTCCCAAGATCGAAGAAAGGTAACCCAATCATTAATTTAATAAATGATTACCACTTACTCTAATCACATAAGTTGCTTTTAAATTAATAAACATAAAAAAAAAATAAACAGAAATGAAAAGTAAAATTAAAGTACAAAGTAGAAGAACTAAAAGAAAATAATGACAAGGTCCAATAAAAAAGAAAGTTGGAGTTTAAAAAAAGTGTACACTTAACCTGTGTGTAGTTTCCCACACTAAAGTCCAACTCGGAAGTTAATCATATAAAATTTCAAACTAGCATAGCTCACCACACACACGGACACACACTTTAATAGGGAAAAAAGACGAATCTGTGTAGACTTCTGTTGTATTATAATTAAATACAAGAGATTGGGACTCTAAATTATAGCTATTTACCAAAATTATTAATTATATCTTTTATTATCAGAATTTTGTTTTTAATTAAGCCAATGGGGGTGGTATATTGAAATAAAGATAAGTGTTTGAAAAACACATTTAGTTGAACAATTATTTTAGAAACTTAGTTTAATGTAGTGAATTTTTCCCCCTATAATATCTGGAGACACATTTTATATCATTTACTTTATAAATACTACACACTTTAAGTAGTGGTACCACAAATTATTTCACGTTGTGAGAAGCTATGAAAAATGAGGGTCACAGAAAAAAACAAGGTTACAAAAGACAGTTTGTGTGGAAACACAAACTTAAAATCGGCCCCCGAAGTGGTCCACCCAGGCAGGCTTCAATATTTTCAGAAAGAACATCCGAATGAAATTATATCAAAGACAAATGAGGGATAACAATGGAGAAAGAAAGTTAACAGATCTTGTGTCGGGCCCCAACGGTCCAGCAGATCAAGGGATAGGTGAATGTGAATGTAAAGTTAGATGTGAACCTGGCCTAACTAGTTCTCCTTACAGACCTTGTGGTCTATAGGGCAGATGATGTTCATCTGTTTTTGTGTCCTACGGTTAACGATGGTGTCATGTAGCCAGTACAACGATCAACCGCCTTTACTTTTCCCCAACTAATGTCAGGTACCCATTAGAGCTGGATGGACTCAGAGGAGCACAAGGATTCCAAAGTCGAAAATCCCAGTCTTCACCAGGATTGGAACCCGGGACCCCCGGTTCGGAAGCCAAGCGCTTTACCTCTCAGCCACCGCACCTCCCCTGGCATAACTGATCTAATTATGATCGGATAATACAATCTCTCTCTTAATCGAAAATGACATTTACAAGATTGCTATTCGTTTTAAATTAGGTCTAACTTATAATGCATACTAATTAGCTTTTTATCTTTAAAAAACTGCTTGCATAACTGATTTTAAAAATTAGATTTTTCGCTTTCAGAAAAAAAAAGTAGCCGTTGCATCATATCTTTGAATGGTCTAAAATATAGTGATGTCGGATTTTCAATATCTTTTCTAGTTTACGAGATCTAAACGGGACGGACAAACAGACGCACAGATGGACAGACATTTCACACAAAACTAATAGCATCTTTTCCCCTTTCGGGGGCCGCTAAAAATCAAAATACCATCTATTCGAAAATATGTTTAACAGTAATCTTTCTATATGGCGTATTTGACATAGTTTTTGTTTTAAATTATTTTTTGTTTCATTTTCTTAGTCTTTTTTTTTTATTTAGCTTTCATTATATTTCTGCTTCATTTTCTAATATCGCTTTATTAGTATGAAGTGTGGTCGAGAGGCCAAGTGCGCTTGAACTATGCTTGAGGTTCGACACCCGACTCGGGCAGAGATGTGTTTACTGAGCGCCTAAAGGCAGCACGGAAAACCAACTCCTAGATACCCCCTCCACCCACTGGTCCACAAATGAGATTGAAAGTAGCGTATATAAAAGCTATAATAATACAACTCTGAAGGAACATCCGAAACATGTTAGACATTTTACAAACAAAAAACAAACAAGCTATGAGAAATTTTAAAATATCTTCAAATAACCATTTTTAGTCTGTTTTATAGAACATTATTTAGATTTTTATTATCGATTGAAACTCTTTTAAATATGAGCTTAATGAATTGTGTTTGGTTTTTAAATTTTGAGAGGACGACCCAGTCAATGGCGTAGGAAGGAAATTGGGGAAGCGGGGATGTGGGGGGCGGGAGGCGGGGGGCTCTGCCTCTTTAAGGGCCATACATTTGACATTCAATATCATGACATACGATAATGTGCTTTATAAATGTATAATTCTAATGTGTGGAATACATGCAACATGGCCAGTATTTTACAAAAAAAAAAAAATGAATAGCAACATAACATGGCATTAAAAAAAAAATTAATGTTGAAAAATTTCGGACCGACTCCTCATATGGGGTCCCCTCCAATGAGGGCCAGGGTAGATTTTCAAATTCAGACCGCCACCCCACCTAACTACGCCTTGGGGCCCATTCATGCATGGTGGGGTGTCTCGATTTGGAAGAAGACGCTAAGCAGCTGGGACGTAGGGACAGTTGGAGAGACACGCCCAGAACCGACACGCCTGAAGGAAGCTTGTTGGTGGCAATGGCGTAGCTAGGGAGGGGGGAGGAGGAGGAGAATTTGAAAATCTTCCCAGGCCCCCACTTTAACATTAAAATTAAATTTTACGCAAAATGCAGGGGCCCCAAAAGATGTTAAGCCCCTAGGGCCCCCAAACGATGGAAAATTCCCAGCTAAGCCCCTTTTAAATAGATTAGAATCGTAACGTCATAACGTTAAAAAAAACAACTAATAGATAAAGCAACTATGAAAGCGGACTAAACTTAAAATATAACAAATTGCGGTATACCTAAGCAGAGGAGTCTGACAACTAACACAACACATTTAAAGCCCTGATACTAACCATATTTATAGAAGCTTCTATGAAATGTCAGAATGCTGTACTGCTTTGGACCTGCCCATTATAACCATTGACATTTTGTTTTCAGTTGACAATGAATTTAGTCTTTGTTTAACAAATCTAGACTGTGCCAGAGCTACACTAATGTCAAGTAGTTAAAAGTTTTCAATAATAATAATAATTATTATTTACACAACGGGAGGGGGGGTGGCGTGGTGGCCTAATGGTAATGCCCTTGAATTCCGAACTGAGTGGTCGAGGACAGTGCTGAATTTACCTATTACCAACATAAGCTGTAGCAAAGCCCCCCCACACACACACACACACGCACAACACTTGTCTGGTGGCCTCCCAAATATTGTTTGAAGAAACAAAAAGCAAAGGAATAAATTTATGATGATTACAAATCTCAACTTAGCTTAGGGTCTTATCAACTCTAAATCGTGTCCTGATGATCTGATCCCAGGTTTAAATCTCAGTGAAGGGTCCACCCAACTCTAATGGGTACCCGAGATTGGTTGAAGAAAGTAACGTGGTTTGATTTGCAGTTCGTTAATAAAAAAAAATAATTCTCTAAGGAACTTTATATAAAAGAAATTTCTACAAATCAAATAAGAACATAAAACTAAAATGTTATTCAACTTTGGTTAGACCAATAATAGAATTGTATGTATGTATCCTATGTTTGAGACCCGACAACTACCCCCCCCCCCCCAACAAAAAAAAAAACATCAAGAAACTGAAAGAGACACAAAATAGAGCAGCGAGATTCATAACAAACGAATATTAAATGTAGCTAGAGTAACACCTTTAGTAAAAACACTAAATTTAGAAAACCTTCAGGAGAGAAGACTGAAAAGTAAAGAAGCAATATATATAAAACACTAAACCATAATCTTCAAATACAAAAACAAAATCTAATAAAATACTCTGAAAGACACAAAGATAAAGGCACACTCCTTGTTCCATATGCTAGAACAAATTGGTACAAATGCTCCTTCTTCCCTAGTGCTATTATGGAATAAGTTGCCTGTGTCATCCAGGAAAAAAAACAATGACTTGACAGAATTTAAGTCATTGATGTTATTCAAAGTTTTCTTCAAACGCTCAACGAAGAAAGAAATCTCCTGAAATTTCAATCAAGTCTGGAAGGTAGTGAATTGATCAACAATCATTTGATAATCAAATTCTTTCACAAACACTCTTGTAGTCATCACAGAATTAGACAATGTTATAGATTTTGCTGATCTTCCACGCCGTATGTGCACCGATTCCATGGTGTAATGGTTAGCACTCTGGACTCTGAATCCAGCGATCCGAGTTCAAATCTCGGTGGAACCTAAATCTTTTTTTTTAGTGTGGTAAAGCGGTAGGTGACCCAGGGATCAAGCATCACGAGTAGGACGTAATCATCTTTTTTGAAGTCACGTCTGTATTATATAAGGATCTCGGTTGATGGCTGGGATTTTGAAATCTTTTGTTAAGGAAAATAAAGTTCGTTGTGCTGGCTATATGACACGACGTTTAACCCTCAGCCAAAGAAACAGATAAGCTTTACTTTATCTGACTTTTAGATCCATTTGCGTAGCTATGGTGGGGGGGGGAGAATTTGAAAATCACCCTAGGCCCCCACTAGAGGGGCGCCCCCAAATGAGTACTCGAAACCTTTTTTTTTTACATTAAAATTATATATTACGCCAATGCCAATGTCAAATACATGGGCTCCTAAAGAGGCTACGCCACTGGTTGGTGACCTATTCTCCCAGAAAGGAACCACAGACAGAGATGACATTTGGACTTGTAGACTTAATGATCATCAACATTATTAACAAAAATGGAGGCAGTAGCAATGAAATTCACTTCTGTATAAAATTGGTTGTTGAGCGTGTTCAAGGTATTTTAAATATTCTAAAAATGTTTCAAATCTAAACACGTCAATGTTATTTCAAGTTCGATAAATATTTTCTAACAATTACATTGGATTTTTTAAAGATTTAGTTTTTATAAATATTTTTCTGATGTGTAAAGAATAAAAAAAATTAACTCACTCTGTCTGTCTATCTGTTTGTCTGATACAAATTTTAAAATGTTTTTTCTCCAACACACAATTTTGTTTCAAGTTGAAATTTTTGCACAATTATTTCTTTTACCTAACAAAACAAAGGTATTGAACAAAGGAAATATATTGCAATTGACTAATGTGTCGGTACAAATTAAATTAGTCCCCCTTTATACTTTGTTTAAAGAATTAAATTGTTGCTTTACAGTTTGAAACTGACAACAGGAAAAGAAACATTCTATTTTTTCATAAGCATTTAAAACTGGTAAAGTGGTTAGTGTATTGGCTTAAGGAGGCGTAAGCCCTAGAGTTTAAATTCAAATCGTACCATAATTTTGTTCTTTATAAACTACATTTAACTACATAACCGTTGCCACTTTCTCTCCCCCCCCCCCCCTCTTTACTATTCCCAACTGGTCCAAACTAATGATAGGATATAAAAACATTGAGAAAGCTAAAAGGCATGACATTGCGCTAAACAAAAACAATAGGTAAAATTATATTTAATCTCACATATTTATAATTGTTAGTCTAAATCTATAAGTATCACAAAATAATTAAATGACTGATCCAAACGTTTTGATACAATTACTCTTAATATAAGGTTTGCATTTTTTTTTCTAGTTCGACAGTCTTGTAACTTTTTATTCTTTTCGGACCCCTAAAGACGTTTAACTGTTTACTTGGTTTTGTGTTGGTTTAAATATAAAAAAAAACACAACTATGTACTTTTCACTGTGGACGTGGAATTTATGAATTTGTTTCATTGTTTTCCTACGCGTTTGATAACTCCACTCTATTTAAATAGCTGCACAAACAAATGTCAACTTTTCACTGATAAGCTTTTGTTCTGTAGTATAACGTTGTACAAGTAGTTTATTTTTATATGCCGCTCCTTCTATTGTCCAGGGTTGGAGAGTCAGTTTATTTTGATAGCTGCATAAACAAATCTTCCCGTGTATCTGAAGTGTAGGTATTGTGCACTGGACCTCACAGGACTTCAGTAACTGCGGCGATCTTTTGTTCCTCGAGTGGTGATCGCGGCGATCTTTTGTTCCCTGAGTTGTGACCGCGGCGATCTTTTGTTCCCTGAGTTGTGACCGCGGCAATGACATAAGTCGTCGCTTTTGACACTTTGTCTTTTGTTGTCTTATCTCTATAGAGCATTAGGATTGGTCAGTGTGGTCAGTGTGATTAAAAGGCGCAAAAAAATACAGGGTATGACGTAGACAACCAAAGTTGTTATATAAACGGGTGTAGACTTTAACACACTTCAATTCGTTACTCTGACTTGCAGCGCATGTTATTCGTACTGGATTGTTTTTGTGACTTTTAGTAATTAGGAAATTATTTCTCGCTTAAGAAACGATCTCCGAGTTTTAAACATCAAAATTCACACTGGTAAGTAAAATTTTAAAAATATATACATTTTTTTTTATTTTTCAATAGTTAAATTTCATGACTTTAGTTATATTGTAAAATTAATAATTAGAAGCTAGCTGGCAGATGTGTCACCTTGCTAAGTGTTGACCAAAAATAAAAGACAAATTTTTAAAAGTTTGTTGTAGTTACGGTGTTCTATCAGTAAAAGATAAATATATAGTATAATAGTTACCCCATTCAGACTTTACAATCTGTGGGGAGATAATGTAAAGGTCATCTGTTTCTGTGGCCCACGATTAACGAGGGTATCATGTGGTTAGCCTTTACATTTCTCCATCTAATGTTAGGTACTCATTCTAGCTGGGTGGACTTAGAGGCGCCCAAAGATCCCGAAATTAAAAATCCTAGTCCGCATTAATATTCGAACCTGGAACGCCAGTTCGAAATACAAGCGCATTGCCGCTCACTCACATCGCCCCCTTATAATATTATCTTATAAATTACAAACTTTCCTAAGAAAATTATTATATTATTATAATATTGAAAACTATTATCAATATTGCTAAATGTAAAACTCCCTGCTATTACTTTTAAGATGATTATTCCAAGATTAATATACTATTCAAGTTATACCAAGATGAAATTGTTTAAAAAAATTTTTTTCCTCTGCGATTATTTTTATAATCGATGTTAATGTTATTTATTCATTTTGTTTTATGTTTGCAAGTGTGTAAGAAATCTAAATTCAAATTTAATTAAAATATATTTTTATTCTTAATTTTGCAGATAATATCATGGAGAAAAGCTTAAACTCAACACTGCACAAATCTAGAGCCTTGAAAAGAGAATTTTCTGCTTCGGACAAGTAAGTTAATCATATTTTTCTCATATAATCATAAAATATAGTCAGGAAACTAATACAATAAAAGAAAAAGTTAAAGTCTAAGCGTTTTTCACACTTAATTATCCCTCTATCAATTCCAAATAATCGTCTGATTCTCTCACACTACTGTTGTTAATAAAATAACAGTAGCAATTTGATTCTTTAATTAATAGACATTTTCATATTTTAGTTGCATTTAAGTAAATAAAAAATTAAAAATATAATTTCATTGAAATTATTATTCGCAAACCTGGGGACTCGAGTTCGAATCCTGGTAAATACTAGGATTTTTTATTTCGGGATTTTTAGGGCGCCTCTGAGTGCACCCACCTTAAATGGGTACCTGACATTAGCTGCCGAAAAGTAATGGCGGTTGGTCGTTGTGCTGACCACATAAAAACCTTGTTAACTACAAACCACAGAAACAAATTACCATTACATCATCTGCCCCATTTGTCGCTAGGCCTGAAAGGGAAATCTTCTTGCTCTATGTGTTGATTCATAGTCCTCTATGAGTTGCTCCATAGTACTTTACAAGTTTTACCCATAGTCGCTTCAGTACTTATTTGATTTAAGAATATTTAAATTGACACATATGTAAATTAAATTTTTGGATCAACAATTTTGTTTCTCTGCCAAAATGTATTATATGAATAGGTTTATACATTTACTAATAAAATAAAAGTAATTAATTGAAAGACTTTATGTGTTGTTTTCTTTTCTGCAGCGACAAGTGTTTGAAGGACCAAATGAAATATACCATGGAGAATATAAATGCAGCAATTGAAAGAGGAGATCACGTGACTGTGGCCAACATTATTGGTACACAGATACGCAGGACAACATACTATGGCAAAAAGATCATGAAGCAGGCATTCATTAAGGCTTGCCTGGCAGGCGATAGCCGTATCGTGTGTCTGCTGCTACGTAATGGAGCTGACGTCAACGAGGCGTCCATTGAAGACTTCACACCACTCAAGGCTGCTGTTCTGTCTAATTCTTACCAAACTGTTGAGCTGTTGCTGGAATGTGAAGCGAGTGCCAAAACTCCCACTAAGCCTTCACAAGACAACGTGCTTCATGTGGCGCTGAAGGGAGGATTTCACCCCAGCCTTGTCATTGGCTCAGAAAGATGGGACGCCGAGTTCCTAACTGAAACAAAAATTATAAAACTTTTGATTGACCATGGGGCATCAGTTAACCAGAAATGTGCAAACGGTTACCTGCCCTTGTCACTTGCTGCCTCTTCCAACAGGGATGCTGTGATTACTCACCTTATTAAGAAAGGCGCTGATGTCAACAGCGTGGACAGTAGGTATGGGATGACTCCCCTGATGCACGCAGCTATTGCAGGCAATGTCTACATCGTAAGACAGCTTCTGAAATATAAAGCAGCCATAGACATCACAGACCAATGGGACTATACAGCTCTCATGTTGGCTGCTCAGTTCAATAAGCCTTTAGTTGTCTCAACTTTAATTCAGGAGGGCGCTGATGTCAACAAGGTCAGTGGCTTTGACGGAAAGAGCGCCCTAATTTTGGCTATAGAGTCCTACTGTTGTGACACAGTTAATATTTTGCTGGAAAACGGCGCGGACGTGAACTATAGAAAGCCAATCCACAAGAGTGGAACGACTGCATTGATGATAGCAGCTCAAAATGGTTTCATAGAAGCCGTGGAGAGTTTATTATCTTACAATGCAGATGTGGATCTGAGAGACGAGGATGGAAATACCGCTGAATGTTTGTGTTCAGATAGTGAAATACTTGAACTACTAAATATGTGATAAAATATTAGTTGATGTTTTTTTTTGTAAGCATTAAAATTATGTTTTGTTACATGTATAACTATTTACTGAATATATTTAATTCCAAATTTTAGTGTATAGTATTTTTGAAATGCATTATGATTTTTTTAATATTCTGTATGATCTAATGTAGTAATCAATAAAATATTTAATGAATTGAATGAATAATTTTCTTTTATTGTTTTCATCTATTTTTCCTTTAGCTTAAAACTAAGTTTACAAATTATTAAATTTAGAAAGCCTTCATAAGAGAAGACTAAAAAAAAAGTAGCGATTATTTATAAAACACTGAATTATAATCTTTAAATGCAAAAAGCAGAATAAATAATACTATCGGAACGAGGAAAATCAATGGACCACATTCACCAATCGTAAATAAACACATTTAGCCACGTCATAATATTGATAAAACCATGAAAAATACGGATCACGTTACAGCCTTAATGGATTACATAATTTGCATAGACGATATAGAGAATCACGTGGCTAAATGTTGTTTGTTTACGATTGGTGAATGAGATCTATTTCGGAGATAAAGAGTTATTACCAACTCCAACACACAACCATTGCTTAATGTACTACTCTCTTGTGTCGACGTATTACGTTGAAACACTCTGACTGATAATGAAGTAAAGATATATCTAATTTATATGTTTACATCCATGAAAACTTAAAGTGTATACGCTTCTGAGCTGACCGCGTTATTCGACTACAAATCAATGCCTTCAATTAATGGCCTGTCATGAGAATGCTACTTAAAGGAACCCAGTTTGTGACACCATACTGATTTAAGAAATTCACAACAGAAGAAATCACACGTACAACATGATACCGCGAAGTGTGCTACTACTGATTCCGTTCACCATGTATTTGGGTAAGTTTTGTCTGATTTCTACCATGACTTTATATTTTGATATACACTATGCATTTAAAAAAAATAATTTTTAGACTAAATAGAATGACATAATCAGTTTTGAAATACAGAATTTGACGAACTTTAATGGAATTTATCAATATTCCCTCTACATAATACCATGATGAAAATGCTTTAAAAAAAAGTTCTACAGACGATGTATGGCTGCCTGGTCGTGCGGTTTACGCGCTGGACTGTCGTTCGGATTTATCGATGGTCTAGGGTTCAAATCCTGCCCGCTCCCACCCCTCGTCGTCCTGCGGGAGGTTTGGACTAGGAAGTAAACTATCTTCAACTCTGAAAAAACATCCGAAACATGTAAAACATTTTAAAACAAACAAAACAGTCGGTACGGTTCAAACTGGTTAGGCCCCTTGTTATATTATAAATAATGTGAATGCCTGACGCGGATCTTATAAAATAAGGTGGCAAGATAAAATAACCAATGAGGAAGTGCAGCGAAGTGCAAGCTGCCAGGACATCCGCGCTGTTATCAACAGCAGACGCCTTGTCTGGCTTGACCGCGTTCATAGAATGCCACAAGGTCGACTTCCTCAAGACATTCTGTATGAAGATCTAACAGAAGACTCCTTCTTGTTAAGCATGGCTACTCTCTTGTTTCTAGTGGCTATTTCCATTTCTGGCAGACTTGCTTCAAACCAGTCTTCATTTTTCTTTGTGTTGTCTCCCTAAGACCAGTGATGATATTTGGTACATAGCATCACGTATAAACGTCCAGCTTTTTTCTACCTCAGTCACTGAGAAGTTTTTGAAAGCTTCCTCTCATATGTTTGTAAATTTGATGGGAACATCAGAATTGTTTGTGCTTGCAGTATTCAGCTGCTTGGCCACTTTTACTTTTAATTTCACCTTCATTTATTCATTAGAATGTCTGGGCACCACACAAGATCTGTCAACGATCTTTATCCTTTAGTCTCTGTCTTTTGCCTTTGATAGAATTTCATTCACTCATGCCTTTGATGTTGTCTCCCCATCGCTTTCTCTGTCTTCCTATTTACCTTTTTCTTGTTTTATTCCCTGAATTAAGGTCATTGCGAGCCCTGAGGACCTTGTGATGTAGCCACAGTTTGATTTTACAATGTTTTTTTTATATAAGCTAGCAGGTTATCGTTGGTTATTATTGCTGCATAAATTTTGCTTCTCATCTATCATTCGTGCTGCGGTCTTTGTAAGGGACACCTAGAATTTAAGTGTATCTTCATAACTTTCAGTTCATTGAATATATATATATATAATTATTAACAATGCAATAATAATAAAATAAATTTGTATCCATATTCTGAGGCATAAGTCGTTAGTCGAATTAACAATACAAGAGAGTCGGCAAGAATTTCGACAAAAACACGTCTCTTTTTTTTTGTATGCACCAAAATGGGGTTATAGTTTTTGATAGTTTGTAGTTCATTGTTTCTGAGATTCTTTCTCAAAATATTGAAAGCAGTCTTTTTACCTGGATGAGTAAAACACTTTGGGAGCCAATTTTTGGTTTATGTTTCCACACAAGCTGTCTTTCCAACCTTGTTTTTTTTTTAAAGATTGATGATAAAACAGGGATTAAAATTCATGTTTTGCAAAATGGTTCCCAACAGCGCTGATGTTGTGTCCGGTGCATTTGAATGTGATTTATTGAAATAAAAAAAAGAACTATTTTATAGCATTAATATTACAGTAGTATTTACCTTTATCTGTCATTAGTCTGTAGGACAAATGGATGCGGAAGAGAAGTATGGCGACAAACGGAAAGGCAATGGCTAGAAGAGGAATGGACGGACCTGACAGATATGGAATTGTATCCGAATGCACTTGATAAATTTCTAACTTTTATATATAGTCAACCAGAATATGGTCAGCTGCAAAATGATATGCTTCGATTGAGGGTTACATTGGCGGAAGAACTGATGAAAAGTAAGATACTATTGCAGTCATTAATTCGTTCTTTCCAATTAAATCATTAAAAACTCTCAAACGATGTGATATATTGTTTGAATGAAAATGTGGATAAACCTGATTTTTAAATAATGATTTGTTATGTGATATGCACAATTTGCAAAAAAAAAAAAAAAAAAAAAAAATTCCTTTATGATAAAAAAGTTATTTTTATTATTATTATGTTAGAAAAGAAGCAGTATTCATTCTCTGGCGAAGCCAGGGTCGAGTTTCGGTATATCAACCGAGGGGATAATAACAACTAACCTCACAGATACCTTCAAGGCCCTTGGCATTACTAGAAACATTCTCGTTGCCTGTATCTGTGAGGTCAGTTGTTATTATCCCCTCGGTTGATATAACAATGGGGTATTTTGTTATCTTATATAATTTCCATAAACGCTTAATCTCCACGAATAAGTATTCATTCTCTGGCGCTGCCAGGTTCGAGTTTCGCTAAAGAGAAACAAAATTCATTGTAGTCCCTTTAACATCTTTCACTAAAGTATTTTCTGATGGTGTGGCAGGTCTGCATCAGTACCGCCTTCTGACGAGAATGTTCCTTGAAATGTTAAGGGCCTTTAAGGTATCTGTGAGGTCAGTTGTCAATATCCCCTCGGTTGATATAACAATGTTATTGTTATTTAAGCTAACTTCCAAATAGCGGGGTATCTGGATGATCGATTTTAAATGTTATTTTTTAAGGGAAAGATCTGAATTCGAACTTGTGAGCTAAAGTCTTCTCAGGCTTCTCAAGCCAACGCGGTAACCACTCTACTAGGAAGATTGTATATCTGTTATCTATTGTTTCTATTTCATGTTAAACTAATTAGTTAATTTTTACAATTGATACTTGTCAGATAAAATAAATTATTGTGCAAAATTTTTGATTGATCCTAGATCAATTGTCGGACAAATAATGTGTACAAACTTTTGACCAGACAGACCGACATAGTGAGTTCATATAAGCTTTGTAGGACTAAATGGGCGTGTCCTCTTCTTATCTTATCTTTTATAATACAGACGTTACATCAAAAAAGAAGACGATTACGTCCTACGCGTCATGCATTCAGTCATGCATGTTAACCAATGAGCTAAATTCTGCAAAGTCACTGGTTTTCCTGGCTAGCTCAGGCAACCCATTCCATGCTCTGATAGCACTCTGTTTGACTGGACGGCCATGACCTCCTGCAGAGTTAGTATGACGTCAATATCTAAGAATGTCAAATAACTTTTGTCAATTATCACAGAACGTCTGTCAATCACCTTTCCGTTCGGTGAAGTGTAGACTAGGATAGACTCTTGGACTTCTTGTATTATTATTACTATTATCATTTTTATAAACTAACGGCATGTATGAAAATGTAAAGACGAGATGCCAATAGCTAAAGTAAAAGCGCTTTTAAAATATTTTGTTGATTTTTTGAGATTACGACTAAAGCGGCTTTGGTCCTTACAGATACAGAAAAAAAAATGTTTTTTTATTTTATATATTGTTATTATATATTTTTCACTAATATTATATAGAAACTCACTCTGTTTGTCTGTCTGTCTGTATGGTAAAAAGTATGGAATCGTTATATCCCCCACACCCAGCTATGCATTGAAGCAGATAAGACACAAATCAATACAAAAAAAATTAACCAATCAGATAATTAATTACTGGCTGTTCATTATATTGCTCAATAGCAAAAAGGTAATCTATATCTTCAGTATTCACAGATATGACTAATTGGTTGGGTTTAGACCCCTTACATAATTGTTCACGTTATTTCTCCCTCACGCATTCTCGAAGCAGGACGTTTTGGCGCCGCCGTTTTGGCGACGCCGTTTTGGCCCCGCCGTTTTGGCGCGAAGGTCGTTTTGGAGCGAGCCGTTTTGGCGACGGGACGTTTTGGCGTGAAATACATTATGTACATTTACTGTATTATTTCTTTTAAAAGAATGAGTGTTTGTGTTATGACATATTTTTCACGTACTAAATGTAAATGTGTGTTTGTTTTTCACATCATTTTCTTGAATAAACATTTTGGCTTGTGTATGTGTGCTTATTAAGAGGCACACTTTTATTTTCAAAAAGTTTTTAAAGATATTACTTTAAAATTAAAAACAAAAATCGCGTGACAGAGGGGAGGGGTGGAGGAAAGAGTATATACAAGGAGTGAAATGTGAGCAGAAGAGGGGGGGGGGCGGGATAGGTGTAATGACCATTCCCAAGGAGGTGATCGCCAGACTCATGACGCCAACGACCAGTGCTCGGTGCTGGTCTTGTCTTCATTTGTTTAACTCTACCTGCGTCAATGCGAGATGTGTCACCCAAATCACCCCTACCCAATTTCTCAAAATATATCTATTAACGTTAGAGTTTGTACTGACCACATTCCGTGTCTTGATCTTTACTATGTGTGGAGTTATTGTCGTCATTCAGCGTAATAGAGCTTTAGATGTTAACATTGTTTTTGTTATATTAAAGTGTGACACTTAGCTAGTTCGTATATTACACTATTGTCAAATAAAAAAAATCTTTTGGAAAGAAATCCAAAAATTTCATCCAGTGCGATTAGCAGAACTCACATATAGCATGTCATTACCATTCAGGAATCTGACTTATTATAGGCCTATATTCATGAAATAGGCAAAACCTTTATAATTAAAAAAAAAAACCAACAATTCGCTGAACGGTGTTAGAATTCATACTATACATACAATATTATGGTAGAGTGAAATAAACATTGTTATAAAAGCTACGTGATTATTAAATTATCGTCAAATGATATCTCGCCAAAACGTCCCGTCGCCAAAACGGCTCGCGCCAAAACGTCCCGTCGCCAAAACGGCGGGGCCAAAACGGCGGCGCCAAAACGGCGGCCCAAAAAAGTCACGTACCGCGCATTCTCCGATCAAGTTGATACTGTATTGAACTAATTGTAAGAAATTGGGTACATATGGGTTAATTAGTCAATAATTTATGGGAAATTTATTATTTATTTTATATCTAATAAGCAAAAAAAAAGTGTATATTATTGGTAGTTATAGATTTAAAGTCGTAGTTCTTCCCCTTTATAAAAAGCTTTTTAAAAATACTTCTTATAGTTTGCTTGTGTTTTTGTTTGTAGCAAACCTAGAGAGAAGAACAGGTATGTATTCTCTAATTAAAGTAGGTATGTTTTTAATGACCTTATGTCTACTAAGTAATAAATCTATAATATAAAGTATAAAGTAAATCGTATGTATGTATTTATGTATATACATCCCGAATAGACATCAAAACCGTTGGACAAATCTTAATAAAACTTAGAATAAAGGTTTCTTGAATACTATCTGGAACAGTGACAGATGTAAAGTAGCCAGGAAAAAAACTTAAAACCCTCAAAATAAATGTGCCCAACTCTATGAAAGGTTTACTATTTCTTGGACTGAGATCATATGTGTACATGAGATAAGACCGACAGGTCACGCATGAGCAGAGCAAAGACTTAACGCATGCACAGAAAGAAAGTCTTATCTTATCTTCTTATATAATACAGACGTTACTTCAAAAAAGAAGATGATTACGTCCTACGCGTCATGCATTTAGTCATGCAGGCAACCCATTCCATGCTCTAATAGCACTTGCGAAGAAGGAGTATTTGTACAAATTTGTCCTAGCATATGGGACGAGGAATGTGCCTTTATCTTTGTGTCTTTCAGAGTATTTTATTAAAGTCTTGAGAAGGCTAGATCTCCTCTTCGCAAAGATAGTTTTTTTTTAAATTTAACACACGAACGTATGCAATGTAGTCCATACATTTAATTATTTAATCAAATTAACCTTTAAATTTGTTTTTAAAAAAAAATACATAAATTCATTCGCCATAGCTGCAAAATGTGACTTTAGCCTTCTCAATATACATTCCAATAGCTCCATTTACATGTCACTATTTTAAGAGAAACATTCCGATGGTCTAGAGGTTAGTTTCGCTTGTAACTAAATTAGGTCACTACATCACTACATTGCCTATTGTTATTACATCGAGTACGATTTTCTTTTCTTCCTCAACTTAGAAGTGTTTATACAATTCAAGTCCTTTTACGCCAGGATGTACAAAACCTTGACGAGGTTTGTTCTTCAGGTTCCGGAGATGTTGAAAAGAAACGCCCCAACTGTGCTAATTAATCTTAAGTTCATCACTAACATCTTGGACCCTAATGACGAATCCTTCAATATCGATTATACGCACTATATTCTGGATCGCTGGCAGAAGATAGAAAATGCCACGAAGCTTGTGCTCTTGAAAATGGGTCGTTACGTCGCAAAAGAAAATATGAAATGGTTTCATAACGAGAAAGGAATGTTAGAATATTGGTTTGTTGAACTTAGCTATCGTGCAAGGTTTTTGAAAACAGAAACTACTACTTTTGATAGAACCACAGGTACTTATAGTTAAAATCTTATTCATTACAAAATTTTTATTTCAGCTTTTTTTTTTTTTAGAGGCATTTAGTTGACCCAGCTGTAATGGGTACGTAAGTTGGTTGGTCATTGCGATTGTCACATGACGCTCTCGATAACCGGGGGCAAATAAAACAACAAATGAACTTAACATTATTTCCCTATAGACCAGAGTGTTTAAAAAAGGAACTTGTTTACATAGTGAAAAGCTGCTAATGTTTATATATAGTATAGGATGCCCGGTGATCTAGAACTCGGTCACGTTTAGAATTGACAACACAAAAATTAAGCGCAAAAAAAAAAAACCAACAACAGCAAAAAAAAAACAAAAAAAAAACAAGGCTACGAAGACAGTTTGTGTGGAAACACAAACTCAAAAGCGGCCCCCGAAGTGGTCCACCCAGGCAGGTAAATAGGCATGTTTCAAAATTTTCAGAAAGAACTTCACAATGAAAGACAAAAGACAAAGACAAATGACAGAAGAATGGAAAAAGAAGGTTGACAGATCTTGTGTGGTGCCCCAAAGGTCCAGGAGACCATGAGATAAAAAGTGAAGGTGAAGTTAGATGTGAACTTGGTTTAACTGATTGCTTTGTAAAACTCTTATTCAAAATCTTAATAAAAAAAATTTCCATAAAAAAATCCTTTAGTTAAGTGTTCCATTGTGGTAATCCAGAGCTGCAGTTAACGCAGTAATATGAAAGACTACTTATTAATTGTTGTTTTAAATTATGCATACTACATAGATTTTTTTTTCATAAAAGGTCAGCATTTCTTTGTAAATGTAGTAGTTAGTATGAATGAATTTACTAAAATTTAAAAAAAAAAAAAGGATATTATTGACAAAAATCCTTAATCGTTTGCATAAATGTGTCAATAGTAAATAGTTGTAATAAGGGTGTATTGTTATGAAAAAAAAACATGTTTGCATATTTGATTTTTTTAAATTACATTTTCAGCTTTCAGAAATGAATAAGGATCTGTGGCATCAGAACTTTAAACGGTCTAAAATATTATGATGTCGGATTTTTACTGTGTTTTCTATATAAACGAGACGGATGGACCAACAGACAGCCCACACAAAACTAATAGCGTCTATTCCCCTTTTGGGAGCCACTAAAAAAAACGATTCTAAATAGTGTTCTTGTTATCGCTTGCATAATTAATTTTATAAACTAAACTGTTTGCTTTTTTTTTAAAAAAAAAAAGCCGTTGCACCTAAACTTTGCAAGCCACAGTGCTTGATGAAATAAGATTTGTTATTTACAGAGGGACAGATGGACAAACCTAATCGCGGCTTTTCTCGTCACTGAAGCCGCCGGAAACGTGATAATATTTTAAGATTGTATGTACGGCTTAATGTTTCTAAGTGGCAACAGCAACAGGCGCAAATTAGTATACAGTTTCTTTTATTTGTGATGAGGTTTATGACGGCAATGCAGTGGCGTAGCTAGGCTATTTGATGTTCTGTGCGGCAGCTCGTCATGAGGCCCTCCAACAAAAAAAAAAAAAAAAAACCGAGAAAAGTTTCTTATTTTTAAATATAATGTATTCCTTATTTAAGCATTTTTATTTCGCTAGGAATATATTTTACAAAAAAAAAAGTACAATTGAATCTCACGTGCTTTCTTGCCGGCACATTTTCGATACTAGTATTTAAATCACTTTTTCCACTAGGTATTGTTTAATAGACAAAGTTGCAAAATTAGTGAGTCGTAAATTCGTCATCGTTGATTGTTAGTATTTCCTCATCAAAGTATGTTTGGAAAAAAAATTCATTTGCGCGTAGCCACACTTACCAGAATAGAAAAAGAAAATATGGGAATCAAGATAGCCTTATTCGGGGACTGACACTTTTTTTTTTATAAAACTCTAAAGCTCAAAAGATTCTTGTTTTGGAAGTTCGGAGTTTTTTTGAGAAACTGCGACAATTACTTAAAGCCTGCAGACAAAAATTTGTTTTTATCTATGTCGCTGGAAGAACCATCGAGATTGATTTCCATCTAAGGATTCAATAGAGGCGACTAAAATTGTTATTTATCATGACATTGTTCTTATGGAGTTATTATTTTATGAACTAGTCGGTCCAATAAAGGTATTTCCATCAGTGGCTCTTTCTCGTCTGTTAATTGAAAATCTTCCTCTTTTTTTCGCATGGCAATTTATTTATTTTGTTTGTGGTCAATACGTCTTTGGGGCTCTGCGAGACAATGCACCATAAAATTTGGATCCATATTTTAGATGTAAGGCGTAGTTCCCCTTTTACAGCTTGCGATCTATAGGACAAAGGTTGTGAAGGTCACCTGTTTCTGTGGCCTACGGTTAACGAGGATGTCATGCTTCCAGCACAACGACCCACCGTCTTTACTTTCCCCAACAAATGTCAGGTACATTTTGATTCAAGCTTTCCTATAGCTTCTATTTAATTTCATTTAAGAAAGAATATAGGACATAAAAAATTATCAAAACAAATAAATGCATTGGTTTTTATTTATGTAATTACTATGAGTAGTTTTACGGAGAAAGTTTGTTCTGAGTTTGATGTCCCTCACCACTGGATGCCCCGTGCGGCTCTCACAAACCTCACATAATAGGCTAGCTACGCCAATCAGTTAGCATCAACCTGTGGTTACACTTGTTTAGTTTCCACACACAAAAACAACTTGTTTACTGATGTATGTGGACCCAAATGATGAGAAATTTTAGCTAATAAGTTTGTTCTAAGTGTGGAAATACAGCTTCTAGCACTCATAAAATTTAATCAGAAGTAATGACTGGAACTTCTCTTTCAATTCATTATTTGCTTGGAGTTATGTCCTCTGGAGCTGAATTAGCTTCTGTGTTAAATGGTGAGCTGGTGATATCAAAAACTTGCTCTTGAATTCTAAAAATTTGCTAATAAATCGTGTCATTTTAGCCATTTCACTTGAAATAAAAACAAAGATTAACTGCTGCAGCGGTAAACAACTGTATAGAAAATAGAAATAGTTTCACATTTCAGCAATGGAATATGACAAAATCTGTTTCACTTGTTTGCCTGGAAAAATGTGAAAACCTTGTTTGAAAATAATTAATATTCACATATATTTCATGTGCAAACAGTCCATTGCTGTAGTAATCAAGAAAAACGTCATCATCATCAAACTTCATTTGAGTGAGGGCTTGAGAGGCTTAAATCCTCTCTTGCAAAGCCCTGGGAAAAAAAACCTGCTGTCTTAAGTAGTGCCTACACGTAACCATACAGGTCGAGAATTTTTGGTTTCCCAGACCTGTCGAGGCGGAGATCAGCAAGTCTAGGGCAGTCAATCAGAATATGAGGCACGGTTTCCACTTCTTCCCAGCAGCTGGGGGGGGGGGGGCACCGTAAATAGAAATTTGGCCATAGACTGTGCTATAATAGCTTGCACAGGCCTGGACATCCTCCACCACATGTTCTCCTAGACTCCAGGGCTTTTAGGGACTTGACCCAGCACTCAAACCACTTTTCAATTTCTGTTTTATGAATTATATCCAGCCTTTTCAGTGGGTTGCATATGCCCTCCCTTGTGGGCCAAGGAGTCTGCAATGATGTTGCCAGTCATATACTATGTGATTCTGTACCCACTACATTGTTACAGGGGTGCCATAGCGCTGCTTTATGTTGTGTGAGGCCATGATGGCAGTGTCGATATTTGGGGGCCATGGTTCAGGGCTTTGCAAAGCCTGTAGTACAGATTTTGAGTCAGTGACCACAACAATCTGTGTTGACCTCAAATGTCACTCAACGAGTTGAGAGTCAATGACCTTTAAGGCTTCACAGACTGCCATGGTCTCCGCATCAAAGCTGCAAATACTACCACATGGTCCAAAGATTTTTTACTATGTAAGAGCCAAGAAAGTCGATGTAGGCTCCATAGCCTGCTCTTCTAAAGTCTGTCAATGCCGACCCAACAGTATATGAAAAAATAGCACTGGGCTTGACGGCTTTAATGGTCTCCAGTACTAGAATTTCAAGGTCGTTAGAAGAACGACTTAGCTTAGTGGCATTAGGGTCTACTAGTTTGAAGTGTACATTTAGGGTCGTGAAATCTGTCATCCACACTTCGTTAGAAATATTAGTAACAAAGTCAAAGTCCTTCAAGGAACATAAACAATCGTAGGAGGAAATGATTAGGCTAAAACATAGCAAAACAAGACTCCCGTGGGGGTGTCTAAAGGGGTGCGAGAGCATCCTCATTACACTGCGCGGAGTTGTAAAAAAAGCTCCCACAACCTTGTCACAATCCAGGCGCTGTTCCTCAAGGGGCCGTTACATAAATGGCGTGTCCCGTACGGATAGCCTGGTATAGAAAAGGAAAATCGCGGGGGTCATAGTGTACGCGGCCTCTTGCCACGAGTCTAACCCACCCGCCAGACAGAACAGTGTACACTGCTCTCACATTCTGGCTGGTGAGAGAGAGAGCTCTCGTTCACTTTTGCTGGACTAGAGTTCCAAGAGCCGAAGGCTCTACTCTACCTGACAGTTTCAAGAAGAAGAACAAGAAACTTGAGACAGTTTCAATAGTTTATATAGACATTATTTATAATATATTTGCTTTATAATTTAGATATATACATCGTAGGCACACCTGATTTCGCGGGCTGTAATTTGCCCACCCCTGCTCAAGAACGCATTATAAGTAGTTCTGACCTTTTTAGTTTAACTGCTTTTTGCACCCAATGTGCAGACGAGAATATTATACAAAGAATTGAAAATTTCATACATTGATTGTTTCACATTTAATTAAAATGAATAGAAATGTTCGTAGGATCTCATTTGATATAACTTTGTGTTTGTTCTGTTTTTATGTAGGAGCCCGTGCTGGAATAGGCTCAGCTAACAGAGGAACTTTTGATTTGGTAGAGATAATTGAACTGAAAAAGTAAGAAAAGTGTGTGTGTGTGGGGGGGGGGGAGAAAGAGACTCGGTCGAGAAGGAACAGAGAAGAAAAGAAAGAGAAAGGAGAGATAGGTCTCTAATCTAATGAGTAAGAGAGAAGGTGGGAGAGAAAGGGAGAAAGGTAGAGACAAAGAGAATAAGAGGAAAGAGAGAGAGGCCGATAAATGTGTTGAGATATCGCCCTGCATCTTAAACGCTGTCCTAAGGTCATGGATCAAATTTTGGAACTTGCTCCCTTTTCAGCAAAGATACGCATGACAGCACCCCCACCAAATCGGCCAACGTACTAAAGGGGGGGCGAAATAATTTAAAAAATAGATTGAAATATAAATAATTAGTATACACTGTTACACTGATTTAGATCTATGTCAAACATGGAGAATGTTTTGTTGTTTTTTTTTTCACAATTTTTTCTTGTTTCAAAATTAAAATTAAAGTGTGAAATGGATGGGTTTACCCGATTGGTCAAACAGTTTCGTTCTTTTATGGAGCTACAATTAGCTACTTCTTGTCTATTTGTAGGGTCTTCCGGTTTTGGGAGGGAGGTCAAGCATATACTACGGTCTCCGCCTTGATCTAAGAAACATGTATTCCTAGTTTTATCAAGATAGGTCAAAGAGTTTTGATTTCTATTTGGGACATACATACATACGTACATAAATACATACATACATACATACAGTTACGGACTGGGCGTCGAAATCGGCCCGGGCGTTTCTCTACAATTTGGCCCACCAAAGGTATATCATTTGATGGGCCTACCTGTCTTCAAAATCATAATGTTAAGTTTGATAATGTATAGATATAAATGAATACAGTCGACTCTATATCTTTATATCCTTATAGGCCCTATTGCTTTTTATTCGCTAAGTATGTATATGCCCTAAAAGAATGAAGCCTACTAGTAGCACTGTCTACGAATGAAGGCTCTTACATTATTTCGAAAAATGTGTTAAATTAAAATGGTATTACACTGTAGACAGTGTAGAGTCTGTGTAAGAGTTGTTTTTAAACCCGACGCTCAGAGGGTCTTTTATAAGAGAATATTATAAAACCTTTAACAATTTAATATGTGACATAGTGGCATTGATGCGGTCATTTTGGTGGCTTACCGGCCCATTTGGGTACCAGCCCACCGGGCATTTGCCCCAATGCCAATATAGCCAGTCCGCCCCTGCATACATACATACATACATACATACATACATACATACATACATACATGCATACATACATACATACATACATACAAACGTATAAAGTATAAACATGCATCTTACTCTAGAGTATAGATTACAGAGAGTGTGTTCCCAAAACTTCAGTCGGCCGCCATGGGTCCAAAACCGTTTTTCTTTTATTTATATCTTCAGTTAGATTTTAAAATAGCAATGAACGTTATTATCAAAAATGTTTCGTTTGTCTAAGTGCTAAAGAACTAATATACCACTTCTTTACATTTCTACAGAACTAATAGACCACTACTTTACATTTCTACAGAACTAATAGACCACTACTTTACATTTCTACAGAACTAATAGACCATTTCTTTACATTTCTACAGAACTAATAGGTCACTACTTTACATTTCTACAGAACTAATATACCACTACTTTACATTTCTAAAGAACTAATAGACCACTAGTTTAGATTTCCAAAGAACTAGTAGACAACTGGCCTAAATTCTACCGAACTAGAAGACCTTTAGTTTATATTTCTATATCACTAGTAGAACTTTTATGCTGTGTGACGATAAAGCAGCTCTGTTCAGATGTGTGTTGTGCGGATTTAGAGCAAATATGACGATAAAAACAGACGATAAAAAAAAACTTAGAGACTAACGATAGATAATGTCATTCGGTAGGGACAAAATAGGGCAATTGTGTTGGTCTCAACTGGGTTTGCGTGGAGACGTGAACAACTGCACTCATCTCTAGTCTTCTTATGATGGTAGGATATAAAGCAACTATGTTATGATGTGTATTTATATGAACACTATGTTATGATGTGTGTGAATAAATCCTTTATGTTATGTTGCGTGTGCATAAAACAGGGTGTGTTTAAATCACGTAAGCAAATGTCAATGTTTTTGTAGCTTTAATTTTGTGGTGATTTTGATTTGAAGTACAAATATTTTCTCTAGTCTGTTAAAAAAATGTACAGTACTGTCTTGGTAATGTTTGTCTCTTTTTTTTTTCTTTCAGAAAAATGAAATCTCTCCAGGATTTGGCTCCTTCTCCATAGATAAATTTTGTAAAATAGTTACGTTACGCTTCTTAATAGATGTCTGACAATAAATAAATCAAAGTTTGTTTTAGCTGCACTTCTATGGACCCCATTTACCAATCGTAAAGAAACAACATTTAGTCACGTGATCTTATTGATAAAACAAAGGGGAAAAACTGTCACGTGACAACCATCATAAATTAAACATGAGATCGTAAATTATATAGAAGAGATAGAGGCTAAATGTTGTTTGTTTACGATTGGTGAATGAGGTCAATTCGCATAGTGTAGAAATGAAATTTTAGTCTAAGAGTTTGTGATGTGAATATTTGGTTTTGTACGTTCTTCACATGTCCGCACATATAACCCGCGGGTTATACTCGTTTTACCGGCTGGTGTCAGCTTTGTGGGGTATGCGAAGGTGCGGTGTATAGAAACTTTATTTCAATCATAAACATAGCATAACGAATACAAAGCCTGGTCGTGTGGTTTGCTCGCTGGACTGTCGTTCGGATTTATCGACAGTCGAGGGTTCAAACCCTGCCCGCTCCCATCCCCCGTCGTCCTGCTGGAGGTTTGGACTAGGAAGTAAACTATCTTCAACTCTGAAGGAACATCCGAAACATGTCAAACATTTTACATTTTAACTGTGGGTCTTGATTCCTCCTTTTACTCGTTGTGTGATTGTAAAATGTACATTGGAATGCTTTATGAACACCTTATTATAAAACTCAAGGAAACAATGAGGTCATATGGCTGCCTGGTCGTGCGGTTTGCGCGCTGGACTGTCGTTTTGGATTTATCGATGGTCCGAAACATCCGAAACATGTAAAACATTATACAAACAAAACATCAATCCTATGGTAGATGCACAATCGCGGGACCCAGTTCAGTTGCTGCAAACAAATCTTTCTCCACCATCGCCAGATAACTAGGTCAAAGACTTCCGTCGAAACAACATACTACAGATACTACCGTGGACTCAATTTCAGAAGCGTGGTGCACTCTTGTGTATCGCTTGTTGGAACAAAACAAGTGGAGCACGAGTGCGTCTCGAGGAACAGACGTCTGATGAACAACAATTTTATTTATCGTAAGGGTTTAATCCACGAAAGTGGAGTGAGGCAATATACCTTTTTTTTTTTTTTGTTACCACCAGTTTAGAGCAAGCATATTTTAATGGCTTGACCGTTCAATAGTCTCCAACGCGTCGGCTGATCAGTTCAGAATAAGCTGTGGACTACGACTGGCACATCCTCTACACCAGACAAACGTGCAGTAGCTCAGTCAGTCATAGCTCAGCATTTTCCCTAAACCCCTTCTGTTATGTTTGTTTTTTTTCATGTAGTTTCGCATGTTGTCTGTTTGAGATCAATGGGGAGTGAGGTGCAAACCTTTGTGACACAAAGAACATGTTTATTTATTTCGTAACAGTAATCCTACATTTCTACTTTCTTGTTATTTTGTTTTTCAAAATCTTTTCCGCGTTTTTACTATGTTTCATTACGATTTGAACACAATTTTAATATAGCGGAATCTGGGAGCGCATAAGGTGCCATGACCGCACTTCACCGTGGTGGAGGCTGCCCAGGCCAGAATAATCTATCATAGCACAGTGCAGGACAGGCCACTGTCCTGTTAACTCATATTTTCACTGCATAATTTAAAATCTCGGTGACTGCGTAGAAGAAGCGGAAACCGTGTCTCATATTCTGTTTGACTGCCCCAGACTTGCTGATCTCTGACTCGACAGGTCTGAAAAACCAAAAATTCTCGAACTGTATGGTGACATGTATGCACTACGCAAGACAGCAACAACATATAGCATCATATTAATCAAGTACAACTTATTTACCTTGTTTGATACCATAAAAAAAAGTTGGCCCTAATTACTAATAGTTAATTAAGTAACTGTTTAATTTTTTTTTTACATTGATTCTTGTGTTGTCAAGTAGAAGAAATAATTGTGCGAATGTTCACCTTGATCCGAGATTGGGTGTGGGAGAAATAGCGTGAACAACCTTTTTTTATTTACCACACATACAGACACAGTCAGTTGATATAAGCTTTGTAAAATCATGTTTAGTTTGCAAATACAAAGAAATCTTTAAACAAGTTTACAAAGACAGTTTGTGTGAAAACAGAAACTCAAAATTGACCTCCCAAGTGGTCCAACCAGGCAGGTAAAAAGAGAGCTCTCAATATTTAAAAATAACTATCTAATTGTTTTAATTGACTCCATTTCATTCTTTAAGGTTTCTCAATGCAATGCGATTCAGTCAGTTGTCAGGACCAGTTGGGAAAAGAAAGGGTTGGGGGGAACAACTGTGTGAATGTTACAGTCATCGCTATTGAAACGCTTTATACAAAAAACTAGTTGCTCGACTTCAATGTGTAAGCCTCTTTCAGCCAATACACATGTGTAGACCAATAGTCGTTGCATTGTCACAAGTCAGTATTGAGACCACTATAATGATTGGTCTCGATAGAACAAGTTACATACGGCTTGTAATGGTTATTGAAATAATGGGAGAGTTTTATTTAATAGATTAAAGTGTTAGGGGGCGGCTTGTGATACTGTTCGTATTTCAAAATAGTGTACGTAAATGAAAGATTAGGTGTGCAGCTAATTTGTTTGGCATGTTCTTCTCGGCCTACGGCATTATGCGTACAACGACATCAACGAAGGTGTGTATTTCTCCATTCAAGATCCTTAAGAAATAATGTATCAAGGCTGCGGGTAAAAACCAAGGTTAGAAAGATACTTATCAGGAAGCTCATGTATGCTGATGATGCAGCAAATGTGGCCGATTCCGATATTTAGCTTCAGCCCCTGGTTGACAAAACTACCTGCTGCTTGCCAGAAGTTCAGCTTAAATATTAGTCAAAGTAAGACTAAGATACTAGTTCCGAGCACAAATACTGCATCTCACGTAATCTTTAATGGCCAACCACTAGAAATTGTTGAGAACATATTGCTGGCTAACAATACTAAAGCCCTAGTCTACCGGACCTGTGTGATGAGCATTTCGCTATACGAAAGTGAAACATGCTCAACCTACTTATGGCAGGTAAAAAAAGTTTAATGTCTTCAACCTCCGATGCCTATTGCAGATCTTTAAAATAAGGTGGCAAGATAAAATAACCATTGAGGAAGTGTTACGCATAGCGGTGCCAGGATATTCACTGTGTTATCTGTAGCAGACGCCTTGGCTGGCTTGGTCACGTTAGTAGAATGCTGAAAGGTCGACTTTCACAAGGCATTCTGTAATAGAAGGCTGGAGAGCCGCTGGTCGTCCACCTTTACGGTAAAAGAATGTATGCAAACGCTACATGAAGCTTTTCTAAATCGACACTAGCAGCTGGGAAAAAGTGGCACTAGATAGACCACATGGAGAAAGAGCATAAAGGAAGAGTCTCGGATTGCAGATGCCATACATAACAGCAGCAGAAAGAAGGGTAAAAATGCGACGGCGCCTGGTGGTTACGTATGTCCACCCTGTGACCAGGGATTGGTCTCTTTAGCCACACAAAGGGAAAAGATCGTCTCTCGAGACGTCTAATGCCTCAGACGTATATGAAATTAAATATCGCGAAAATTTTAATTTCTCGGAACGTCACCCCAATAAACAGTCAAGAAAACACTAACTTTTATTTGTCAAATGTTGTATTTATGTTAACAATACTATAAATGACTTATTTATAGCCCTGCAACTGGTTCAACCTTGATCTTTACGCCTTTTCCTATTCAAATCCAATAGGTTGTCGTTTATTTTCGAAATTAAATGATCTTAATTTGTCGATTTCATCTACTTGTTTTTATTGATGCCAAAGTAAACAGTTATTAAGCAATGATAGCCTCGTAGAAAAGACGCTGTCTTTACCAACACTGAACGGTTTTTAAAACCAAAAAATGTCATTTTTAGAGCTTGGATGGTAACTGGTATTATATATATGTCAGCAAGTCTTCCCAAATATTAAGTAAAAAGCCCTAGTTAAAGAAAGCTGATCTGGAGAGCGAAGCTAAGGGTGACAAGGGAATCTATCTAAAGGATCGGGGCCTGGGACGGTAGCCCACCTGCCACCCTCCAGGACCGCTACTGGTTGAGGCCTTCTATACCGTGTGGTCTCGATTGAAATCAGACATTCAGCACGTTATCGTCGAATACGATTATTTATGCAAACATTATTTTTATAGTGGAATCGATTATTCCAACGTGAAAAAAAATATATTTACGTAAAAAAAGTTTTGGATAGCGTTTGGTAACTAAGTTCATGTTGTAATAACTGAAGGGAGGCAACTCAACGAAATATAGATGTTTATTTACATGGAGACATGACAAGCACAACATCTTCATCTCCTTTTACAGACCTTGGCGAAAATCGTTGTCTCTCGGTCCAATGTCAACACCCTTCCTAGCCAGGTGTCTAACAAGGCTCACCTTCTGCACCATCCTGAATGGCGGTGTGCACCACAAGGTTACAACAATATACAATGGATGCACTAGTTCACTGTGTTATTAAATTATACAGTGATTTTGCACATGTTATCCTTATAGTGTTAGGACATACTATTGTCCTGGTATTGTATCAGTTCAAAAGTTTAGATTAGTGTATTGTGTAGCAGAGTTGGCAAGTCTTTTATGTTATCAAAAAGGTGTTGTCACTGCTATTTATCTTATTGCTGTTTGGAAGCTGGATTAACTTTATTTTCTTCTTGTGTAGTTTAGGACAATGAACTGTTTTTATAGTTTGAGGAAAAAAAGAAACGAATTATCTTTATAAATAGATGTCGCTCCATTTTCTTCCAAGCTCGTATTGTCCTCAAGTGATAGTCTTACAATGCACATTATTGTATAGCCGGGGAATTAGTTTTTAGCCTAGACTTCATTCACTTTAGAATGAATCGTTCTTTTTTAAATAAGGTGGTGTGGCTGAGTGGCAAAGCTCTTGGCTGCCAGGTTCGAATCGTAGTGAAGGCTGAGATTTTTATTTCGCTATCTTTATGGCGCCTTAGAGTCCGCCCAGCCCTATTAAGTAACTGATATTAATTGGGATATAGTAAAGGCGGTTGGTTTTTGTGCGCGAAGGATTCGAACTACCCGTCGCCTCAGCGTGGCGCCTCCGTGGAAACGTCTAGTAGTGTAACTTGATAGGCAAAGTACGACTAGCGAACACGGCCCCGGCCTGAAACCCTGAGTGAGTTTTTTTTTTATCTCACTCGGATGGGGATTGAACAAAAGCCAGCAACCCAGTCCAACAAGTCCGCCACAACGTTCCAAGCAGGAGTCCGTCATCAGTTATGCTGGAGTGGCGGTCCTTACATAGAATAGCGGCGGTCACAGTTTAGGAATATGAGGTAAAATCCCCATGGTTAGCCGTTAAGCTGGAGTGCGGTCCTACATAGAATAGTGGCGGCCACGGTAAAGGAACATGAGGTAAATTCCTCATAGTTAGCCCTGTCCCCAGCCACTTGTTGGAACGAGGCGAGGTGCGCCGTGTACGTGGTACGCTCGCCCTTTCGGTCTATTGTCGTTAATGCTGGGAGCCCTCAGACACGTTAGGGGTGAAGAGCCCCATGTCCAGGCCTGTTCGTTGGATAAAATCCTTTCTAACGATCAACGTGATAATGACAACCTCGGCCCCGATTCTCTACTGAACGTTTTTGAAGGTCGTTGTGCTGGCCACATGACACCTCGTGAACTGTGGGAGACAAAACAGATTGCAAGGTCTGAAAGGGAACTTTTATTATAACAGTAATAACCAAAAGGCCCATTAGGCGTATAAATAATGACATCAATAGTGACATGCTCTCGCAGATTTTTATGAGTACCAGGTGACTGAGCATGGCTCTTTTGAAAATAATTATTGATGTAAGATATTTATTTATTTTGGAAACATTTTTGTAATGACAAAAAAAAAAGTGATCGGTTAAAAACTCCCAATCTGAAGAGCTGCTCTCGTGTTCTTTTAGTTCTAAATGTCAATGTACATGGCAATTAAAATAGAAAGTCTCTTAAGTCCCCCAACAAAAAACGCGTAATCATATTCTTTTTTTAAGGTAAAGTCTGGACTTCATTTCATGATAAAATACAGTCTAGAAAACCGCAACTCAAGTCGTGTCGTTTACATTAAGTCTTTTGCCTAAAGGTATTTGGCTGTTATTGGCTGTGGAAGAAGTCTTTGCAGTATAACTTCTAAAATGATTATATTCAGACATTAATATTGCAAATGGTATATTCATTAAGTCTTTAGTATGAAATATCAAGTGATGCAAATGCTCTAGGCTAAAACATGGACTTTTTTCTTTTAAACAAAATAAAACAAAATTATTTAAAAACATTCTATTAGTATTTTAAAGAAGGATTCATATCAATTTCGGACCAAAAAAAAAAGCGGAGCATTCAACGAATTCACAAACGCTGTCGCTTCTTTCGTTTTATCTATAACCTGAAAAGAACTTGTTGAAGGATAAAATTAGACTCATCACCATGTCTGGACCAAACAACAAATTTAGCAACAGCATACAATCCTTCGTGCTTTTTGCATTAGGGTCTAAATTTTCTCCATTACAGAAAGATGCCAACTACATGAGCAAAGTTTGACCTAATAATTTGCACTAAAGTTTTTTGCTTGTTTTTGTTTTGCATTATTTTGTCCGAAATATACCACTACATCAACTGTATCAAACATCAAACAAAATTACTATGCATACATACATAATAGATAACTAGATAACTAACCAACCAAACTGGGCCAACCTTAATAACAACAAATTACAAACTTAACTATATTCCCAATTACGTATATTATAAGATGAATATACTATCCCAAGGTACCTCGAGACAACATAAATATTAGTCTAGTAATGACAACAAGGCCAGCCAATTAATTAAGAATGCACGAATTGACATAAAATCTATTTACATTTACATACACAAGACAATCGTATAGCGTTATGTTTCACTGGCTTTCTGCGCGAGCCATGCATTTGTTCTCTCAAACTGGAGTTTACATTTTTTTCTGATAAGACCTTCTACCTATGTATGACTTTTAATTACCCATACTGCAGTCATCTTTTCTATCATCACTATCGGATATAAGCCAGCGTCTCCAATCCGACCGTGCAATCTTCGGTTCTGACTGCTCTACTCCTACAATATCTAGCGACGTGCTCAAATTTATGGCATGAATAACAAACTATGTCTTTTCTAGGTTTGTTTCGCTTCTTGTTGTATAGCTACTTTTCCAATGTCTAACCTGCTTGTCAGTAGCGGCTCTGACACCTTCTACATTTCCTAGTAGAACATCCGTAGATAACCTCGTCATGGCTACCCCTTCACAATACCCTGTATACAACGGAGATCTAAGAAATACTTTGCACGCTTGGAAACGCTTAACTTTTGCCGTCTGCCAATCTAAATGATTTGGAATAGCCCAAATAATCTCTAGCTTTCACTAATCCCCCTCTAACCGCGAGAGTACTACTAGCTAGGTCCCGAATCACAATCACCTGTATATTATTTGCAACGCCTGTATACAAGTTTAAATTTATTTTCCCCACTATCAACGTAATTAATTTCTTCATCTGGTTTACTGTCCCCACAGTCGCAATCCCTGCCTTGGATGCTTATTACAAAATGAACCCGCGTCGGAGGCCGATTGAAGGTATAAGCAACAATAACGCCAACACAGTTGCATCGCTTGTACACGATTTCTCTGATTACCTCCCCTGACACTTGTGCATTGCCTATTGTCAGGTCTCTTTCTTTTATGTTTTTACACTGGTCTGCCAAATGTGTGTTTTCCCTGACAGTTAAGACACGTCACCTCACAGAGGTTTCTATTACTCGTTTTAGGTCTATCACTTCTCCTATCTTAAATTTCTCTGCCATTATTTTCATTTTCCCAAGAACTATCGTTTAAGCTATAATTACTATCCAAACTAATATTCCTATGTCCTTCTATCATTAGTGACCCTGTCTCTAACTTGATTCACTTTGACATACCCTACCAGGTCAATGACTTTCCTATGGTCCCGATCTTAAAGTGGGTTGTTTAGGAAGGCGTTTTTGAACATCCATATGATTTCTATCACCTCTTCTATTGTTTTAGGGTTCCTTTTCTTTATAAAGGACTGTAGCTGAGAGCCACTTTTGTTAATGATATTGTGGATCAAGATGAAGTTCTCGAATCCGAGCCATTTGGTGAAAAAAAAATTGTTCCGAATAGATGGTCGTTTGTGGATCTACCTGGTTGAATGCGTATTTTCGTAATATTTCTTTCGGAATGTTGCAGCGTTGTGCCCGTATTCATTTAAAAGTTACTTTTTTAACACTTGATTGCATCGATTTCTGGTGGTTCTGGCAAATCGTGAGGGCTAGCCCATGTACGAAATCCAGCAAGATTTTTGGATCACTCCTTCTCTCGGACTTTAAACTTTGTAAGCTTGATCTGGAAATGCTTTAGATAGGCGCTGATGTCGTCCTTGTTCTCTGCAAAAAGCTGTATAATCCTCTTGATGCTTGCGTCGCTACTTGGGTTCTCTGTGTTGCTCTTACCTTCAGTGGGCACACTTACGCCATCTTCTCCACTTGTATCTTTACCTTTCTATCTCCCTCATCTCTTTTCTCCCTCTCTATGTGTTCCGTTTCTCTAACTTTTTCCCGCCCTATGCGGCCAGCCTCTTCTTTTTTTCTTTTTCTCTGACTCTTTCCGCTTCTCTAACCATCTCTCTCTCTCTCCAAGCGCTCTGCTTCCTCCGCCACCATCTGCTGCAGATAGGCGGTTAGTTGTTTGTTGCGCAGTTCTAGATCTGTCTTGCCTTCTTGGATTAACCTCTTCCTAAAATCTTCTAAGTCGTGACTTGAAACAGTCGCCATATTATTTACCTGTTTTGTGCTAATTTCCATTACTTTTTACATAACTTATGGTACCTCTCGTACAAACGACTACTAGCCCTTCTTAGTTATGTTCTATAATTGAAACCAACTTATGAGATTAACCTCGCTCCGCAGCTTCCAAATATTTCTTAATTCAATCGAATTAAATTCGTCCCTCTAGACATTTGGCGTCTAGATAACCAACTTAGATTTATAATAATTTCTATACTTATTAAAATGCACTCAGTATTATTGACTCGACTTATAACGCTGTGCGACACATGCACACTTATCCGACTACGTGTTACTCAACTCGAGTCACTGGTAAATAGACCAACCTGTCTATTTACAAACTACAAAATTGCGAATGGCCAATCCGGCTTCAACTCGATTGTCCTCTAGATCTATTCTAGGTTACGCTAGATCTTAGTTACCTCTTACCTGCTTTCACAGCCAGAAGAGTATATAACTAATATAATTAAACTATGAAAATAAATAAACTTAAATAAGATAAACACCAAAATATAGATCTAGTTCTAATGTATGAGACTTTCGTCTGACAGTAAGACTTAAGACAGGAGTACTGCAAACATTTAGTACACGACGTTAGTACAAACAAATGCTCAACTAAATGATTCACATTCACATACAAGAGGGGTTCACAGCAAAACGTATATCTGTGCCTCTTGCTAGACGACACCTCATTTTAAGGCTATCCCCAATCCATCACGATTCAACCTGGTAGGGATAATCTATCGAGCTGTCACTTTTCGCAAAGACTCTAATTATTCTACGGAGAAAGAAGTTAATTAAATAACAGTTATATGTTTTAGAAAACTTTCCAATCAGTCTCGGGTCCACTCTTCCCACGCTAACGTCTGTCCCGACGGCAAAGGTCACGGCTATGTCTTCACCAAATGTTGGTTAGGACAACGAACGTTCCGGCTCCCCAATGTCCTTCGGTACTGGTCTATAACGGCCCCGGTTCTTCTTCCAGATGCTTCTTTTGGTTCCGGTTTCTGGGTGATCTGGCGTCTGGCTCCGGTTCTTCGGTGCTGTGGCGTCTGGCTCCGGTTTCTAGTTCTGACGCAGGCACAGTGGTTCTGCACAGAATGATACTGGAACGGACCAACAGCAGATGTAGCGACAATGTCAGAGTCCAGTGGTAGAGTAACGGCTATAATAATAATAATAATTTTATTTATAAAGCGCTGTTAACAAACAAAATATAGGCTCAAGGCGCTGTAATAACATTACAAACACAGACACGACAGCTAAAATGACAGTTATCTGGCTATCTAGCGTGTAGCACAGATTCGACCAATAATCAGAGCAGTATAACGCTACTATACTCAAGTGCCGTAGATAGTAGGATAATTGGCCTTGCAAAGGTAACCTTCAACGTTCGTTCTTCGCTTTCAAGATGCCGGGCAGGTATATATCTCTTCACAGAGGGCTTTGACAGGATGGTTTTCTTCCCTTCCACAACAAAAAAAGTAGGCCTTCTCGAAACGTTATACGATGCCCCAAAGTATGGACGTTTCTAAAAGTGTCTCTCGTTACTTCATAAATTTATATCTATGAGTCCATTGTTTATGTCGACTGGTATATCGTTCTTACTTTTAAAAAAAAAAAAAAACTATCACGAAAGTTTTACTAAGTAAAAACTTTCCCCTTATTCCCGAAACAAATAACTAATTCCTAATCATGCCATAACATTACACAAAACTTCATAATTCTGTTTGTGCCACGTCATTGTTTTTCTTAGCGGCCCCGTATGGCGAAAAGCCTGTATAGGGTTTGTGTAAAATATCCGTGTGTCGGTCTGTCCGTCTGTCACACTTAGATCTCGAAAACTAGAAAAGGAATGAAAAATATTATTTCACCATGCGATGCGGCTTGAAAAGTTTAGGTTCAACAGCTACTTTTAGTTTTCTTAAAGCAAACCGTTTAATTTATACAATTAATTATGCAAGCGATTTTTTCATAAAAATACACCAATTCTAAAACAAACATAAATGTAAGAGAAATAATGTTACAATATGTTAAGAATAGATCTATTGTACTATTGTTTCAGAAACATCAAGCGTGTCTGGAGAATGTACAAGAAATGTTCACAACACATATAAATATTAGTTAAAGGTGTTTTTTTTTCTGGTCAAACTAGCTGCTAAAATTAAAAGAAAACATTTATGTTTGTTTATAAGGGCTAAGAATGCACTTTGTATGTTAATATCACCCATATTTTTTTTTAATGGACCTTTATGCAGCAACTCTCGTGCAGTAGCGTGACAAGCAGCGGCAAGACATTTTACTAATCAGTTCCCTAAAAATTTTAAAAATAATCAGATTTTATTTCTTTTTTGTTTTTCAGAATACAAGACGCTTATTTTTGTGCGTTTTGTCTGTCGGTCAGTAGTTCCGTCACGTTCTTTTTTTCCTTTCCATTTCAATTACATATCAATGCTGAAAGATTATCTAACATCTTTCTCGTATGAGATGTTGTACATATCAAGTAGATGTCATGCCCTAAAGTATTATATATCTCTTGAGTAATAATATTAATTATTATACAATATTAATAATAATTTGTAAACAATTTGTTATTATAATAATTATAGCTTTTATATAGCGCTACTTTCATGCTTATAGCATGCTCAGAGCGCTTTTGGTCCAATCTCATTTTGTGGACCAGTGGGGGGGAGCGGGTATCTAGGAGTTGGTTCCGTGCTGTCTTTAGGCGCTCAGTAAACACGAGTCGGGTGTCGAACCTCGAGCCCCCTTCTAGGTAGCCATGCCAAGCCAAGTTCAAGCGCACTTGGCCTCTCGACCACGCTTCCCATTAAGTTAACAGCAATGCCTGGTTAGCGTGCTGGACTGATTATCTCGACGGTCTAGGCTTCATACCCTGCTCGATGCCATCTCCCGTCGTCCAGCGGGAGGTTTGTAAAAGTAATTAAATTATCTTTAACTTTGAAGGAGCATCAGAAACATGTAAAACAGAAAAAAAATGAATCTTTATTATTTTTGACAATCAAAATACAATTACGTCTTGAATATTCCTTGGGAATATGTGGACCCGACAGGGATCCAAAGGGGACCGACTCTGAGTTTGTGTGATAACACAAACTCTCTTTGTAATATTTTCTATTATGACTCAAGTGCGCATTTCTATATTTAGAAAATACTACATTCTTCTCTTTTCTATAAAAGATAAGTAAGCCATTTATATGATGATGTACGATTATTATATAGGTCCAACCAAATATTAATTTAGTTTTTTCTACAATAGCCGAACTCAGTATTACTATTACATAGTAAGAACACATTCACAATTACAAACAATTTACACACAATGAATAACAACAATTACCACAACCATCCTATGATTTAATACTCTCCTGTATGTTTCTAAGCGTCGACGTATTACGTTGAAACACTCTGACTGATAATAAAGTAAAGATATATCTAATTTATGTGTATACATCCATGAACACTGAGAGTGTATACGCCTATGAGCTGATCGCGATATTCGACTACAAATCAACGTCTTCGACTAATGACATGTCATAAGAACGCTACTTAACGGAATCCCGCTTCTAATATTACACAGATGTAAGCAATTCACCGCAGAGTAAATCACATGTACAACATGATAGCCCGAAGTGTTTTACTCCTGATTCCGCTCACCATGTATTTGGGTAAGTTTTGTCTGACTTCCACCATGATTTTATTTTGTGATCTACACACTATGCATTTTAAAAACTTGGAAAATTATCATTGAGACTAATTAGAATGACCTAATCATAATTTGAAGAACTTAAATGGCATTTATCAATATTACTTCTACTTGACACAAGGATGAATATTGTTTTTAAAAATTTTCTAAACACGATGTATCAGTCGAAACGGTTTAATTAGGTTATATCCCTTGTCATATTTTAAATAATTTTGATGTCTTATGCGGATCTTATAAAATAAGGTGGCAAGATAAAATAACCAATGAGGAAGTGCTGCGAAGAGCAGGCTACCGGGACATCTTCTCTGTTATCAGCAGCAGACGCCTTGTCTGGTTTGGCCACGTGCCACGTTCATAGAATGCCACCAGGTCGACTTCAACATGACATTCTGTATGATGATCTAACACAGCGGTTCTCAACTTTTTAGGCTCGGCGACCCCTTTTTACAATCCCCCACTCTGCCGCGACCCCCCCCCCACACACACACACTCACACATACAGCAATAGAAGAATAGACAAAAACAATTCATTTTTTGATGGTCTTAGGCGACCCCTGGCAAATCGTCAATCGACCCCCAAAGGGGTCGCGAACCACAGGTTGAGAACCCTGATCTAACAGAAGACAGGAGAGCCACTAACTGTCCACTTTTAAGGTATACTGATGTATGCAAACGTATGAAGCTCTTCAAAATCGACACCAGCAGTTGGAAAAAAGTGGAACTGGATAGATCCACATGGAAGAGCGAGCATATAAGAAGGGTTCCGGAATGCAGAGGCCTAACACCAGTGGCGCAGCATCCATGGCACGAAGGGGTTCAATGAGCCCGGGCCAAACACAATTAGGGGCCCACAGCATGTGGAGTAGAAACAATGACGCAAAGGGGTTCATTTCACTTAGGCCCATGACTCTTGACCAGGGGCGGACTGGCTATATGGGCAAAAAGGGCAAATGCCCGGTGGGCCGGTACCAAATGGGCCGGTCTGGTCGCGACCAAAGAAAAAAAAATTTCAATGCAGACAACTTAAAAAAAAGTGACAGCAGCAAGACACAAAGGCCCGAACACGTTTTTTTTCTAATTCTTATTACAATTAATTTGGTTTGAAAGTCAACAAGAATATGAAGAAAAATAAATAAAAATAGATACACTATACACTGTACGTATTATCATTTGCAAAACGTTAGACCGTCCTTTCTGCTATGCACGAGCGGCACGGACTGCTTTGATGTCTTCGAGGTTGTGTTTGGCCTACTCATTTTGCTGGTCGGCATGTGCCTTTGATGGCACTCCTATTTTTTTATTTTGCTCCTTCCCTCTCCCGTCTTTTGATGGTTCCAATGAAATTGAACCAAAAAGAGGGATGAGAGAGGTTAAGTTAGAAAACATGATATAAAGCAGAAAAAAAAAGATAGGCGCGACAATTACCTCTTTAACAATACTTAAAAGAAATTAACACATATACACAGCCGCAAAATTGCAAGCCACCCAACCTATTCACAGCTCAATATGGGTATAATGCTCTAATTTCTGCGATTTGAAAAGAAAAAGCAAGTTTATTTTTGTTTATTTTTAATAACATAGATTTAAAAATACTACACTTAGGGCTTACAAAAAAAACTATTTAATTAAAAAATAAATCTAGATGTAAATTAATTTTTATACTATTATAATTAATGGCAAACTTATGCTTAGTAATAATAATAAGGCTAGTCTTCGAGTCCGAAGATTAGTGAGGAATGCAATATTTCCCGTGGCTGCGCAGCCTCAGCTGAGACCTACATATTTTGCCACATCCAGGGCAAACATAACCATTGTCCGATTGTGGTCGATTTATATTTTCTTTTTCGCCGTCTGCGTTTGTCCTAGGCAGCAGATTTTCTTTTGGTCTCAAATGTGTATCCCGCGGCCTTCGTGAGTGATCTCCAGCTGTCTCGTTCTGAGGCCGCATGCAACCAGGTGCTCTCTTTTATATCAGCCAAGGAAAGTTGACGCCTAAGCTGGTCTTTGAAGCGTTTCCGTGGGGCGCCTCTGTTACGTTGACCACCTTTTAGCTCACCAAAAAAGACTGCCTTTGGCATACGTTCGTCTCCCATATGGGAAACGTGCCCTGCCCAGCGTAACTGTCTATACCGGCGTTCGCAAGGACATCGCTGTTTGTAGTGCGGTCTTGCCACCGTATGTCCATGATGGAGAGCAAGCATCTTTGGTGGAAGCGCTAAAGAAGTCTTAGATGTTTCCTGTATAGTGTCCATGTCTCGGAGCCATACAGAAGGGTTGAGAGAACCACCGCCTGGTAGATACTGATTCATGTAGGTATTCAGAGCGATCTGTTCCGCCAAACTCTCACCTGAAGGCGTCCAAAAGCGCTACTGGCCCTGGACAGACTGTTATCAACTTCAATTGAAAGTGAGGCGTCAATTGACACTGTAATACCTAGATATGTGAAGTGGTCTACCACATTAAGGGGCTGTCCGTTTATGGTAATCCTTGGGGCTAAGTATGTTTTATTGTGTGACTTCTGGAACATAAATTCTGTTTTCCCGAGGCTTATAGATAGACCGAAAGAGGCGGCAGCGTATGCAAATTCGTTTACCGCGTTCTTGAGGTCATGATCATTTTGAGCTAGCATAGAGAAGCTCCGTTATGACCATTTCCTTTGTTTTTTTATGGAATAGTAGACGTCGAAGATTGAACACATTGCCGTCACAACGAAACCGGATATAGATGCCTTCGTGCAATCACTGCCTCATTTGACCCAGCATTACGCCAAAGAAGATAGCGAATAGAGTAGGAGCAAGTACACAGCCCTGCTTCACGCCATTTTCTATTGGGAAGTGATCAGAAAGGGCACCATTTTGTCTGATCTGGCCTTTTTGTCCAACGTGAAGCTGCTTGTGAATGAATAGGAACGTAGATGGGCATCCCAGCCTGGCCAAAATCCTCCACAAACCATCGCGACTGACCGTGTCGAAAGCCTTGGTGAGGTCCACAAAGGCAGCGTATAGGTTTAAGTGCTGCTTTTTGCATTTTTCTTGTAATTGTCGCAGAACAAATATCATGTTATGCTTAGTTATAATAATAATAATAATAAAATTGCCTCAGACCTCATTGTCTGAAAGGGAAACTTTACTTACTGCCCCAGTGCAGCCAACTTAAGCAAACTACAGTCACTAAATTTCATGAGCGTAGCCAAAAGGGGTTTTGTGGTTTCCCTCCCCTTTCCAATACAAAAACTAAGGCATTTTACCATTTTCTACCAGTCGCAGGATTCCATTGAATAGCAGAGTTGTTTTTTTTTATTTTTTTTAGCGGAAGAGTAGCAGGCTAATTGCACTGTAGATACCTCAGAATATGCATTTTTAAGTTTAAAATAACGGAAATAACGCTTGGTTCCGGGGCTTAGCCCCGTGCCCGACTGGACTGGGGGGGGGAGGGGGAGGGGAAGCTCAAAGCGCCCTCCCGGACTTTCTAGCTGCCCTTTGGCGGTGTGTACTGTCTTTCCACTAATTATAGGAAGAGAGTATTCTAGGGTAGAAAAACGTTGAAAGAATGAAAGATCAGAATGTAATGAAGATTAATTACATATACACACACTCTAATATATATATATATATATATATATATATATATATATATATATATATATATATAAATTACGGATTGGGTTAAAAATCCCCCCCAACCGAAAATATATGACATGCCATTTGTGGGCCGGTTTATGTGGTAGTGCCCGGGCCGATTTTGATACCCAGTCCGCCCCTGCTCTTGACTAGTTGGGGCTCACGTGAGAACTTAAGGATGACACTAAAGTCCTGATGTTCATGAATTAAAATTTCGACACAGCTGGTAATTATTCAATTTTCTCAAAGCTTAATTTGTTTCATTTTTTAAATGTATTTAAAATGTAAAATCTAATTTTTGTTTTTGGTTTAGAGTGTTTATATAAGTTGTAAAACTGTTACGACAGTTACGATTTTGAAACTTGTATCTGCGACAATGAAGTAGATACTTCTGTAGTACGACGGCGTCCTCGGCAGCCTTAATCACATTGTTTTGTTGTCTTTGTATTGTGTAAAAAAAATGTAATAACAACAGAATAAAAAAAGAAGAAGATGAAATCTAAAAATAAATTATATAAGAAATAACATTAAATATTTAGCAAGGAAACTAAACACCAGAATAAGTTACATATATTATATATACCGTTAAAGTTGAAATGTTTGTTCTGTTACAATAAATGGCGAAACCAAATTGCGGAGCATGTTTATATCAAAGATGTGGAATATAGAAAGATGTCAAAATTAAACGTGGAATATTGTCATTTTCTAACCAATGTATAGAATTTGGTTTATAGTTCTTAAAGAAAGTTAACACCATTATATTTTTACAATAACATGATCATGGTATAACCTGGTATAGTGTCTTTCGGAGATGAATACCAAAATAACTATACACAACGGAACGATGTCGCCCACACAGCAGCGGAAATTCTTATAATAATCATCTGGTTTTATTGTTTATATAGCTTTCACATCCGATATTTATTGACATTTATATTTATATTTTAATTAATCAGGGCCGGACTTAAGGGAGTGCAGGCGTGGCCCAGGGACTCTACAAGAAAGGGGAATTTCGACGTGTCTTTAAAGTAATTTTTTCCCAATTTTTACCTCTCACACTTTAAATCTTACGTCGGCTGGCAACTCTGTCGTGATAAAGAAGTGTCCGCTTGTGGCATGCTCATAATATATGAATGTAACTCATAAATTACGGCTGTGAGTCTACCAAGGGCTTTACCCTAAACAAACTCAAAATTACTTACATTTAAAACTAAAATATGCATATTAAATTTTACAAAATTGGAAGGTGAGATTAAATTTAACATCCCTTTAGATATAAGCAGGGGCGGACTGGGTATCAAAATCGTCCCGGGCATTACCATATAAACCGGCCCACAAATGGCATGTCATATATTTTCGGTGTGGGGGTGTGGGATTTTTACCCCACTCCGCAATTTATATATATATAAATAAATATATATATATATATATATATATATATATATATATATATATATATATATATATATATATATTAGTGTGTGTGTTTATGTAATTAATCTTCATTACATTCTGATCTTTCATTTTTTTAAAACGTTTTTTCTACCCTAGAATACTCTCTTCCTATAATTAGTGGAAAGACGGCACACACCGCCAAAGAACAGCTAGGGAGTCCGAGGGAGCGCTGTGAGCTCCCCCCAGTGGGGTCCGGGGCGAAGCATTATTTCCGTTATTTTAAGCTTTAAAAATGCATTTTCTGAGGTATCTACAGTGCAATTAGCCTGCTAATCTTTCGCTAAAGAAAATCAAAAACCATATATCTGCTATTCAATGGAGTCCAGCGACTGGTAGAAAATGGTAAAATGCTTTAGTTTTTATATTTGAGGGGGAAGGGAAACCACAAAACCCCTTTTGGCTACGCTCATGAAATTTAGTGACTGTAGTTTGCTTAAGTTGGCTGCACTGGGGCAGTAAGTAAAGTTTCCCTTTCAGACAATGAGGTCTGAGGCAATTGATGGTTTGAAGACCCTCCCCTCATGTATGTTGATCTGCGACTTAAAATATGCTAAATCTTTGGTTTTCCTGGCTTACTCAGGTAACCCATTCCATTAAAAGATAAGAGAAAGTAGAACGGTTAGGAGAGGCACTTACTTAATGTGAAAAGCTCTTGCATCCTCCTAGTACATTCTCAAAAACGCGATTGTAGAGGAATATACCATGACCCATTATTTAAATTATAAATCTCCTTTCATATCGGATGTAACAGCGCTAAATAAATTATTGTAATTATTGTAATAGTTTTCATCTTTAATGACTTTGTACTAAGTTGCTCATTCTTTAGTGGACGAGGTCTTATCTGAAAGCCAATGTGGTTTCAGAGCCGGTAGAGATAGGCCTACATCTAACATGATATTTGTTCTGCGACAATTACAAGAAAAATGCAAAGAGCAGAACTTAAACCTATACGCTGCCTTTGTGAACCTCACCATGGCTTTCGACACAGTCAGTCGCGATGGTTTGTGGAGGATTTTAGCCAGGCTGGGATGCCCATCTACGTTCCTATCCATTCTCAAGCAGCTTCACGTGGGACAAAGAGGCCAGATTAGACACAATGGTGCCCTTTCTGATCACTTCCCAATAGAAAATGGCTTGAAGCAGGGCTGTGTACTTGCTCCTACTTTATTCACGAAGGCATCTATATCCGGTTTCGTTCTGACGGCAATGTGTTCAATCTTCGACGTCTACTATCCCATACAAACACAAAGAAGATGGTCATAACGGAGCTTCTCTATGCTAGCTCACAATGAACATGATCTCCAGAACGCGGTAAACGAATTTGCATACGCTGCCGCCTCTTTCGGTCTATCTATAAACCTCGGGAAAATAGAAGTCATGTTTCAGAAGTCACCCAATAAAACATACTCAGCTCCAAGGATCACCGTAAACGGACAGCCCCTTAATGTGGTAGACAACTTCACATATCTAGGTAGTATAGTGTCAATGACGCCTCACTTTCAAGGGAAGTTGATGATCGTCTTGCCAGGGCCAGTAGCGCTTTTGGACGCATTCAGGCGAGAGTTTGGTGGAACAGATCAGACACAATGCCTACAAAAATCAGTGTCTACCAGGCGGTGGTTCTCTCAACCCTTCAGTATGGCTCTGAGACATGGACACTATACAGAAAACATCTAAGATTTCTTGAGCGCTTCCACCAAAGATGCTTGCGCTCTATCATGGACATACGTTGGCAAGACCGCACTACAAACAGTGATGTCCTTGCGAACGCCGGTTTGGACAGTATAGAGGGACTTCTTTTGGTCCGACAGTTACGTTGGATAGGGCACGTATCCCGTATGGGAGACGAACGTATGCCAAAGGCAGTCTTTTTTGGTGAGCTAAAAGGTGGTCGAAATAACAGAGGCGCCCCACGGAAACTCTTCAAAGACCAGCTTAGGCGTCAACTTTCCTTGACTGATATGCCTGACATAGAAGAGTTGCATGCGGCCTCAGAACGAGACACCTGGAGGTCACTCACGAAGGCCGCGGGATACACATTTGAGACCAAAAGAAAATCTGCTGCTGATGACAAACGCAGACGGCGAAAAGAAAATCTAAATTTACCAACTGCGGACAATGGTTATGTTTGCACTGGATGTGGCAAAATATGTAGGTCTCAGCTGGGACTGCGCAGCCACGGGAAATACTGCACTCCTCACTAATCTTCGGACTCGAAGACAAGCCTTATTATTATAACTAAGCATAACTTTGCCATTAATAATAATAGTATAAAATAGATTTAGATCTAGATTTATTTTTTAATTAAATAATTTTTTGTAAGCCTTAAGTGTAGTATTTTTAGATCTATGTTATTAAAAATCAACAAAAAGAAACTTACGCAGAAAGTAGAGCTTTATATCCATATTGAGCTGTGAATAAGCTGGGTGGTTTGCAATTTTGCGGCTGTGTGTGATTTCTTTTAAGTATTGTTAAAGAGCAAATTGTCGCGCCTATCTTTTTTTATTATTTTTTTTTCCTGCGTTATATCAATGTTTTCTAGCTTAACCTCTCTCATCCCTCTTTTTGGTTAAATTTAATTGGAACCATTAAAAGACGGGGGAGGGAAGGAGAAAAAAAATGGCAGTGCCATCAAACGCCCATGCCGACCAGCAAAATGATTAGGCCAAACACAACCTCGAAGACATCAAAGCAGTCCATGCCGCTCGTGCATAGCAGAATGTACGGTCTAACGTTTTGCAAATGATAATACGTACAGTGTATTGTGTAATTGTAATAAGAATTAAAAAACAAAAGACAAAACAAGAAAACGTGTTTGGGCCTTTGTGTCTTGGTGCTGTCACTTTTTTTTTAAAGTTGTCTGCATTGAAATTTTTGTTTTCTTTGGTCGCGACCAGACCGGCCCATTTGGTACCGGCCCACCGGGCATTTGCCCGTTTGCCCATATAGCCAGTCCGCCCCTGGATATAAGTATTTTTTATTCATAAATAAGAAACCTATACAATGTAGATTACTCAATTGTTCTGTCACACTATACATTCGACTTATTCTTGAACACGGGCCCATGGATACCTTGCTACGCCACTGCCTAACACAACAGTACTTAAAAGTAGGATGAAATTACAACGACGCCTGGTGATTACAGACGCTCAACCTGTGACCCCAGCTGTGTATCAAGGATGGGCCTCCTTAGTCAGACAAGAAGTTCCAAAGCAGATACACCATCTCTCGAGAAGTGCAATGCCACAGATTTTGAAAATGTATTCTAAAACCTATCTAGCTACATTTTACTATTTATTATCGCTATAATTTTAACTATTAGTAGGTTTGTTTAAAAGACATTTGACGTGGCTTCAATAAGGTGTATGAGAGAAGTGGTCTAGTCTTTCTTCGAAGCTTCCATTTGGCTGTTAGCCCACTATTAGCTTTAGTACTATAATATAACAAAAAACAGGGTTAACATTTAACGTTGATTGACCAAAAATTACATTTATTTTGAAATGATACACACAGTAAATATGCATTACACCGGTGCTCAGCCCCGGCTCCGGCTCCTGCATAATATTTGGCCGTATTTTACTTTCCGGCCATAAAAAAAAAATCAAAATACTGTGCCGGATGGTCAAAAGTATACTATAGATGTGATTGAAAATCCGAAAGTTTTTTAACTTTATTAATTACATAAGCAGAGATAAAGAAGTATGAGACTAATAGAGTGTCAAATATTCAACTTTTTTAGAAGCTCTACCAGGCAAGAGACGTTATATGTATTGGAGGAAACACTTTTTTTTTCTCAAACGCACTGATTAGCAAAAAGGTCCTTCGAACCAGACGAATTTTTTAGTAGTCTTACTAACAATCGAAAAAAAAAAAGCAGCTCGCATGTTTTATAATTAAATTGTATTTCTAAGTTGAGTACCGTAATTATTTCAGATAAACTACCTACATTTACAAACTAATGTTTATTTATTTTTTTACAGGATAACTCTATTTTTTATGCATATAGGGACACTATAATTTAAAACAACAATTAAAAAGCAGTGTTCCATATTTTATCCTGAACTGCCGCAGACAATGAACAAGATTTACTATTAATTAAAGGGAAAGTTTGTATTTGTTCTTGGAATGATAGATTTTCCCCAGGTAATCATTCAGTAACATCTGCTAGGCCAGGTTTACATTATTTAACTTCCCCTACACCTATCCTTTAGCTTTGTTGGACCCATCTGGGCACCACACAAGATCCGTCAATGATCTTTATTTATTCCTCTCTGTCTTTAACCTTTGATAGAGTTTCATTCGCTGACAGGCTATTCCATTCTTTGATGTCGTCCCATCGCCAATAGGAATCTATAGTATCTTGTGATGTGGCTATAGAGTTTGATTTGATGTTGTTGTTGTTGTTTTTTTGGACAGTGGTCAGCAGGTCATCGTGGGTTCTGCATTACTCCTGTTTCTAATCTCTTCATTCGTTACGCGGGCTTAGTAAGTGACACATGGGATTTATCTCTATCTTAATTAAGTTTCAATGCATTGAATACACATGGATATTAACAATGCCGTAATAGTACCATTAATAAATGTCCGTATTCTGAGGCATAAGTTGTTAGACGAACTGACAATTCATGAGAATCGGCAAGACTTTCGACACAAGCACGTCACTTCTTTTTGTATCAACGGAGTCAGGGCTGTAGTTGGGGATAATTTGTAGTTCACAGTTTCTGATATTCTTTCTGAAAATATTGATACCTGGCTTTTTACCTGGGTGAGTAAACCACTTTGGGTGCCGATACTTAGTTTGTGTTTCCACACAAGCTGTCTTTCTAACCTTGTTTTTTTTTTTTAGATTGATGATAAAACATTGATTAAAATACATGTTTTGCACAATGGTTCCCAGCAGCTTGTGCTGATGTTGTGTCCGGTGCACATGAAAGTGTTGTTTTTTTTAATCGATTTTATGACATTAGTATAATAGTTGTATTTACCTTCATCTCTTATTAGTCTGTAGGACAGAGGGGTGCGGAAAAGAGGATTGGCGAAGCCTGCAAATGCTTTGGCTAGAAGACGAATGGACGGACCTGACGGATAAGAGAAAAAATACGGAATCACTGCATGAATTTATACAATTGCTATATACGAAACCACAATATCTTAGGCTGCAAGACGCAATGTTACAATTGAGGCTTACAATGGAGAAAGAACTGTTGCAAAGTAAGATACTATTGCAGTTATCAATTCTTTCTTCCCAACTAAATCTTTAGATACTACCAAACGCTCTGGGGTAATGTTTGAATAAACTTGTGCATAAACGTGATTTGCTATTTAAAAATAGATTTGTTTTGATATGCACAATTTGCAAAAAAAAATAATTCTTTAGGATAAAAAAGTTATTATTATTATAAAGAACGAGTATTCATTCTACGGCGAAGCCAGGGTCGAGTTTCGTTAAAGGGAAACTAAATTCATCGTAGTCCCTTTATCAGTTTCCACATCTGTCCACTGCATTCATTTCCTGTCCATTTATCTTGATGCTTGGATCCGAGTTGGCTTTACCTGGAGCAGGCAAGTATTGTGTTGATAGTGAAGCTGAAGTCTAAGCATGCTCTTGAGAAGTCACTGACGATGCTCTGCAGATCATTTTCAGAGCAGGCATTTAGGGCACAGTCGTCAGCAAATAGCAAGTCCCTGATTTTTGCTGATTTTGTTTTAGATTTTGCTTTAAGCCGCCTCGGGTTGAACAGGCGATTATTGTTTATAAGGAGCGTTCTTTTCAAATCAGGTCATTTGTCAAGGCCAAGTAGGCCTACGATGTATTATTTTCTTTACTTGAATATGGTGATCTAACAAGCCAGCGATAAACAACCTGCCATTAGGTGTTTTAATGACTCACCTAGGTTCCCCCAATTTAGTCAATAACCTCGTGTTTTATAATGTGCCTTTTATAGTGTGTTGATATTGTTATAGCTATATTAACAAGCTAAAATTTAAAAAAAAAATTTAGTTCTGTTCCTTTATTTAATTCAATTTGTAATAGATCTAGACTAAAAAAAAAAAATCTGTATGATTAGAAATAGTATTTTAACAATTGTTTATGTTTAGCGCAATTTCTGCTTTTAGCTTTCTCAATACGCTACGATCCTATCACTTGAAGAATCAGTTGTAAAGGGGCGGAGGAAGAACGGGTATCTGAATGATCGGTTTAAATGCTTTGTTTTAAAGGAACGACCTGAATTCTAACTGTTGAACAAAAGCCTTCTCAGGCTCCTCAAGCCAACGTGGTAACCACGTAGTCACTCTATTAGCAAATACTGTTTATGTATTATCTATTGATTCTATTTCGTGTTAAACTAATTAGTTATTTTTAGCGGCCCCCCGAAAGGGGAAAGGACGCTATTAGTTTTGTGTGAAATGTCTGTCCGTCTGTCCGTCCGTCCCGTTTAGATCTCGTAAACTAGAAAAGATATTGAAAATCCGACATCACAATATTTTAGATCATTCAAAGTTCTGATGCAACGGCTACTTTTTTTTTCTGAAAGCGAAAAGTATAATTTTTTAAATCACCTGTGCAAGCAGTTTTTTAAAGAGAAAAAGCTAATTAGTATGCATTATAAATTAGACCTAATTTAAAACGAATAGTTTTAATAGTTTGTAAATTGCATTTTCTTGAACAATAATTTGCGGGAGTTCCGTATTTTTTTTTTTTGTTGAGGCTTTTTCAAAACAATTACATCAATTATAAGACTTCAGTTGGGCCAGGAGAGGCGCTTGGCTTCCGAACCGGGGGTCCCGGGTTCGAATCCTGGTGAAGACTGGAATTTTTAACGCCTATGAGTCCATCCAGCTCTAATGGGTACCTGACATTAGTTGGGAAAAGTAAAGGCGGTTGGTCGTTGTGCTGGCTACATGATACCCTCGTTAACCGTAGGCAACAAAAACAGATGAACTTTACATCAACTGCCCTATAGACCACAAGGTCTGAAAGGGGAACTAGTTAGGCCAGGTTCACATCTAACTTTGCATTCACTTGCACCTATTCTTTAATCTGCTGGACCGTTGGGGCACTACACAAGATCTGTCAACCTTCTTTCTCCATTCTTATCTCTCATTTGTCTTTGATATAATTTCATTCGGATGTTCTTTCTGAAAATATTGAAGCCTGACTGGGTGGACCACTTCGGGGGCCGATTTTGAGTTTGTGTTTCCACACAAACTATCTTTGTAACCTTGTTTTACAATTGATTCTTGTCAGGTAAAAGAAATAATTGTGAACAATTTCAGCATGAGCAGAGATTGGGTGTCGGGCAAATAATGTGTACAAAAATTTTGGCCACACAGACCGACATAGTGAGTTCATATAAGCTTTGTGGGACTAAAGGGTGTATCCTCTGTTGGACTGGATGGGCATGTCCTCCTGCAGTTACACTCACGACCAACTTCTTTTAGTATGGCGTCAATATCTGAGAATATCAAATAACTTTTCTTAATTATCACAGAACGTCTATCAGCAACTTTCCGTTCGGTGAAGTGTTAATAATATAGACTCTTGGACTTCTTGTTTTATTATTAGTATTATGATAATCTAGGTGGTATAGTGTCAAATGACGTCTCACTTTTAAGGGAAGTTGATAACCGTCTGGCCAGGGCCATGTATCGCTTTTGGACGCCTTCAGGCGAGAGTTAGGTGGAACAGATCGCTCAGCCTACCTACAAAAATCAGTGTCTACCAGGCGGTGGTTCTCTTAACCTTTCTGTATGGCTCTGAGACATTGACACTATACAGGAAACATCTAAGACTTCTTGAGCGCTTCCACCAAAGATGCTTGCGCTCCATCATGGACAGTATAGAGAGACTTCATTTGGTCCGACAGTTGCGCTGGGCAGGGCATGTATCCCGTATGGGAGACGAACGTATGCCAAAGGCAGTCTTTTTTGGTGAGCTAAAATGTGGCCGACGTAACAGAGGCGCCCAACGGAAACGCTTCAAAGACCAGCTTAGGCATCAACTTTCCTTGGATAACATAGAAAAGAGCACCTGGTTGCATGAGGCCTCAGAACGAGACAGCTGGAGGTCACTCACGAAGGCCGCGGGATAAACATTTAAGATCAAAAGAAAATCTGCTGCCGAGGACAAACGCAGACGGCGAAAAGAAAATCTAAATCGACCGACTGATGACAATGGTTATGCTTGCCCTGGATGTGGCAAAATATGTAGGTCACAGCTGAGACTGTGCAGCCACGGGAAATACTGCATTCCTCACTAATCTTCGGACTCGAAGACTTGCCTTATTATTATTATCATTATTATAAACTAACTGCAAGTGTGAAAATGTAAAGACGAGATGCCAATAACTTAAGTAAAAGCGCTTTTTAAATATTTTATTACTTTTGTTTTGAGTGTACAACGCAACTGTAAAACAACATCAACCTAAAGAGGATTTTGTCCTTACAGATAAAGAAAAGAAAATATTATTGCATTCATATATTGCTAATTTATATTGTTTACAAATCTTTTCTTTAAACTCACTCTGTCAGTCTGTCTGGTAAAAAAATGAACACCTTATTTCTCCCACACCCATTCTCAGATCAAGCTGAAACTTTACATAATTATGCATTGACATAGATAGGACATGAATTGATGTCTTTTAGAGACTATATCTTTTTTTTACTGGTATATCTTATACTGCAGTATTTACAGATATGGCTATTTGGTTTAGACCCCTGTTAATAATAGTTCAAGCTATTTCTCCGATTAAGTTGATACTGTAATGACTTAATAGTTAAAAGTATGTTATAATTGGTTTACTTAGTCAATCATTATTAATAATTTATTACTTGTTTGATATCGAATACGGGAAATTACTTGTACATTATTAGTAGTTATAGTTTTAAGGATATAGTTCTTTCCCTTTGTAAAAAAGCATTTTAAAAAAAATATTTTTTTATATTTTGCTTGTTTTTGTTCCTCTAGTGCACCTAGGGATAAAAGAAGGTATGTACTCTCTAACTACTAAATCTATTAAATAAATTATATAGTAAGGCATATGTATTTATATATGTAATGGTAACCGTAAAACATCAAGTGGGTAGAGTTTGCTACAGTGTAAAGAAAAGTCCAGATCAAGTTGAATACTGTAATGACTTAATAGTTAGAAGTATGGTAAAATTGGTTTACTTAGTCAATCATTACTAATAATTCATTACTTGTTTGATATCAAATAAGGGAAATTACTTGTACATTATTGGTATAGTTTTAAGGATATAGTTCTTCCCCTTTGTAAAAAAACTTTTTCTTTTAAATTATTTTTTTTTAATTTTGCATGTATTTTTGTTCCTCTAGCGAACCTAAGGATAAAAGATGGTATGTATTCTCTCACTACTGCATCTATGATATAAATAATTAAGTAAGGGGGTACGTATGTATGTATGTAATGGTAACCGTAAGATATCAAGGGAATACAGTTTGCTACAGTGTGACAAAAAGTCATGGACAAGTTCTTACAACAAGATCAAAATGTAAGTTCTTTCTACCTGCGCTTCCTCCGGGATCTTGAAACTGTCACAGGCAAAGGCGGCCCCCCATCGAGTGGACCAATGGACAAGGAATATTTAATCCATAGTCTTGTTTTGATCGGCCACACAAAACTAAAAACATCTTTTCACCTTTCGGGGCTGCTAAAAATCGCCTGAGGCCACTTTCGAATTATCGGAGTGTCTTTCGGATAAACATATAGAGGTCAATCCCAATACAAAAATAGAGAACACAAAATTTAAAATGATTTTTAAAAAGTAATATTGTTGGTATGTTTACATTAAGCCATGAAAAAATGTAATATGTATACTAAAAAAGATAACTATTGAACACCCATGTGCTCCCCATGAGCACGCTTCTTCTTATATAATATATAGTATGTTCTAGTGAATAGTAAAATAGTTTATGAAGTTTTCTATATTATATGTGAAATCTCTATGACATTTTAAGTCTGAAGAGATGATTATTATCTTTAAAACTGTAGACTGTAGAGGCACTGGCGGATCCAGGGGGGGGGGCGGTAGGGGCGATCGCCCCTCCCCACACTCGGACGACCCTCCCCAGAGGGGGGGGGGAGGGCGAATTTTCTTATAGAATTCACACAATTTGTATACGAATTTATTACTTATGTTAAAAATATATACTAATTTTTTATATTTCAACCTATTTTTAGATTATTTCGCCCCCCCCCCTTCTAGTATGTTGGCCTATTTGGTGTGGTCGAGAGGAGGCGATGATATCGATCCCGCCCCCCATACACTTTGGAGTGGGGGGGGGGCGGTCCAATTTATTTGTAGAAATCACAGCTTGCTAACAGAATCAATTAAATATCAATATATTTAAAACTTGTTATTGATATTTTAACCGATCTTTATATTATTTCGTTCCCAGTTTGCCGATTGATGGGTGGGGGGGGGGGGGGGCGAATACCTCTACTGCCCTTCCCACCTGAACCCTTTGAGTTGGGGGGGGGGGCGGTCCGTTTTTTAGGGAGAAATCATAGTTTGTGAACAAAATTAGTTGAATTAAAATATAAATTTTTTATTATGTCGCTCCCTTTCTGGTATTTTGGCCGATTCGGTGGGGTTGGGGGGAGGGTGATTGCATGTACTGCCCTCCCCACTCTAGCCCTCTGAGTGCTGGGGGGGGGCGGTCCTATTTTTGTGGAGAATCATAGTTTGTGAACAAAATTACTTAAATATCTATATAATATAAACTACGTATTGATGTGACCCATTGTATATTATGTCGTACCACACCCTAATCTCAAATTGTATCATTAGTAAATTTAAATGAAAAAGGGTTGTACCAGGTGGGAGGGGCGATACATGCAATCGCATTTCCCCCATCGGACAAATCAATACTTTTTCTTTTTGTATTATAGTTCAGAAATTACTAAATTTTAAAAATCTGTCTCTAATATAATTTATATATGCTATAAATTAAATTCTTATATCGAGTCGCCCCACCCCTATTCTTTAATGCTAAATGCAATCTTTAGCAGAAATTATTAAAGGAGCGAGGATTAATCATTTTCACTCTACCGCACCTCCCATTTCCAGACAGAGTTTATGTAATTTCACATGAATTTATCACTATTATTTTAAGAAAGACTTTGCATTGGAAAAGTTAGAATTCAAACGAAATTTTTCAGTATAAGAGTCATGATTGAGAAGAGTTTTAAACTCAAACAATGTTCTCATAGTCGCCTTTTCCCAACCTTTACTCAACCTGATATTTTTCTAGTTAAATAAATTTGGGCGGCGATCCTCAAAGCCAAAATCTAAATATGTGGGGTATCTATCTTTTCAAGAAACAAATCGGTTTTATTTGCGATGTATTTAGGGCCTATAAGTTCATATTAGAATATTTTTCAAGTACAACATTATTCAAAAGGTCCTTTTTTAATAGTATGAATAATGAGCTTTAGGTTAGGAGAATGCGTTTCTGCAGTGAAGAATGCAAGAAAACGCTTTTGGCGTCGGGGCTTCGCCCCGAACTCCATTGATGAATTATGAGCTGTAGATGTCAGGAGAATGCGTTTCTGCAACGAAGAATGCAAGAAAATGCTTTTGGCGTCGGGGCTTCGCCCCGAACCCCACAAGGTAACCTTATAGAGCTGCCCCAGTTGTTTTGTTTTTCGACGAAGGTTGAGAAATGCTGCTTTTTTATTCTCATATATATAAATATATGTTTGTGTGTGTATGTGTGTGCGTGCGCGCGCGTGTCTCTCTAACTCAATAACATTGTCTGTTGTTGTTTCATCGTGTACGATTTTGTTTTCTTCTTCCACTTCGATCTAGAAAAGTTTAAAGTATTCAAGGGAGTTTTAACCATGATGCACAGAGACTTTATAATGTTCTTTCAACGGCTTCCTGAGAAGTTGAAAAGAAGAGCCCCAACTGAGCTGAAAGAGTTCTACCGTCTCCTTGCCATCCTGACACCTAATGACGACTCATTCGATACAAAGGACTCGAAGTTGGTTCTGGAAAAGTGGCAGAAGTTGGCCAGCGCCCTGAAGCTTGTGCTGTTGCACATTGAAAGTTACGTCGCGAAAAAAAATCTGAAATGGTTTCAAGAAGTGAAGAAAAAGTTAGATGTGTCGATTGGCATAGTTGACAACCATTCAAGGTGGCTGAGGGTTGATCCTACTTTGTATGATACAAACACAGGTACTTATAGTTCAAAGCTTATTCATTACACAATTTCTATTTGAGCTTTTTTTTTTTGGAGACACTTAGTGAAATCGGTCTACAACTTTTGTACAATGACAAAATATTTGTTTACCTTTCATTAAAATGCATAGAAATGTTCAAAGGATCTTTTTGACGTATATGTGTCTTTGTTTTTTATGTAGACTCGAGCGCAGGAATAGGCTTAGCTAACAGTGAATCTGCTGATCTGAAAAAGAAAATCAAATCGAGCAGGTAAGAAGTCGATTCATATGCGGTGAATATTCACATAATTTTATTTGTGCCTGTGTATGTGTCTCTATATTTTGTGTGTATGTGTGGAGAAAGAGACTAATGCGAGAAGGAACAAAGAAGAAAAGAAAGAGAATGAAGATAGCTCTATATTCTAATGAGAGCGAGAAAGAGAGAGACAGAGAGAGAGAGAGAGAGAGAGACATAGAGACATATAGAGAGACTGAGAAAGTGAGAGAGAGAGAGAGGCCTATAAATGTGATGAGATCTTGCCTTGGATCTTATAGGCTGCACTACGGTCATGGATACGCATGACAGCATTTAGAAATGAAACCTACCTGTTAGTATTTGAAGTTTATTTTTCTTTATAGATGTTTTAAGTCTTTTATGTATTGTTGTAACTTTGTTCTCGTGCCAAACTGATGGTACTAAACACAAGAGTGGAAGTCATGTTTATACAGGAAGAAGGCCTGTTGTAGATCCGCTGCAGTGATCTGCAAGTTATTGAAGTATGAGCAACATAATGATGAGAAATGTGAAAACGATTGACACTAGGAATTGTGTCGGTGGTCTGCATAGGTTTTTAGGTACAAAAGGACTGGTGTCACTCAAGAGACGACATCCTGGAACTATAGTTGAAGTCCATGCCTGTTTGTACTGTAAATAAATACCTAGTTTATTGTTACCTCCTGCCTTTTGTTGAGTGCCTACCTTAGAGTTACAACAATATTAAAAGAGAAGCGCGGTAGCTAAGCGGTTAAAAAGCTTGACTTCCAAACCGGGGTCCGGGGATAGAATTCAGGTGAAGACTGTTTTTTTTTCCGGAATCTTCGGGAACCTTGAGTACATCCAGCTCTTATGGTTACTGACATTAGTTGGGGAAAACTAAAGGCGTTTGGTCGTTGTGCTGACCATATTACACCCTCATTAACCGAATACCACAGAAATAGATGACCTTTACATATTAAAAGCAAAAAGGCCAAAGAAAAACGTGACCTCTCGTAAACTTAAAGCCATTGATATTGTCTCCTTCAAAATGGACGTGACCTCTTTGCTGTTACAACAGAGCAACACAGACGTTCTCAGCAATTACAATTCTTGCTTGAAAAAGTTACTGGGTAGCCATGCACCTCTTGTCACTCGTACAGTCTCAGTTAGGCCATCTGCACCCTGGATGACGGAAGACATAAAGACTGCCAAACTTATTCGCCGACGTGCCGAACGTACATTTCAAAACACAAGTTTAACGATACATCGACAAATATACATCCTAGAAAAAAAATAAGTTTAACCGTATGATTAGAGACGCAAAAGCTAGTCATATTCGACCAAAAATCGAAACTTCTGATTCTTCAAAGGAGCTATTCAGGATCATCGCTGAAATGTTAGGGGGAGCAAATAACTTCCTGATTCTTTCAATAGATTCTTCATTGGCAAGATTGAGCAGATCAGAAATGGCATAAAATAAATCAAAGCAAAAAATAAGTCTTTAAATTCCGACCCCCCCCCAAGCAGGGGAGATCTCTTTTCGGGAGGGGGGGGGGCGAACCCCCCCCCTGGCTACGCTCATGATGTGTATGTATAAGAACGCTATGTTATGATGTGTGTGTGTGTGTATAAAGCATTTATGTGTTTATACCTGGGTATAAAGCAACAACGTTATTATTTCTTGGTATAAAGCGACAATGTTATGTGTGTGTATAACTTACGTAAGTAAATGTAAATGTTTTTGATGCTTTAATTTTGTGGTGATTTTGATTTGAAGTACAAATATTTTTTTCTAGTCAGTTGAAAATTCTACAGTACATTCCATGTAATATTTGCCTTTTTTTTTTTCTTTCAGCAAAAAAGATTTTTTTAGCGCTCTCGAGGAGTTGGGGGTTACATATTTTGTAAAATAGTTACATTGCCGCTTTGTAATAGATGTCTGACAATAAATAAATCAAAGTTTGTTTCATCCGAGTCTCTATTTGCACAGTGTAGAAATGACATTTTAGTCTGAGAGTTTGTGATGTGAATATTTGTTTTTGTACTTTTACCATATGGTCGCACATATAACTATAGATATAGACTAGATCAAGATATAGAATTTGAATTTTCAGACTTAAAGTGTAGATTTTGATTTCCAAACGCTTAGATCTATATTACAATGCTATAGCCTAATATGCTAAAACTAATCTACTATTTTAAAATTTAATGTTCAATTCAGTCTATTAATAGATTATCTAGGCTTTTTATTTTTATAAATCTAATTACATCTAAATTATTCCAAATTTATTTTTTAGATCTAGATCTAGTAGATCTTAAGAGTGCTAAATCAGAAGTTTAGGTAGATCTACATTTTCATTCTAGTTCCATTTAAATGAAAATGCCAATAGCTCTGTTGTTAACTGTGATGAGACATTGAAATTGGCCTACAAGCTATTAGTTTGTAAACAATTTGTTATTAAGTTAACAGCAATGCCTGGTCGTGCGGTTAGCGTGCTGGACTGATTATCTCGACAGTCCCGGGTTCATACCCAGCTCGCTACCATCCCCTGTCGTCTATTGGGAGGTTTGGACAAGGAAGTTAATTATCTTTAATTTTGAAAGAACATCCGAAACATGTACGACAGAATTTTTTTTTTACAACGGCAAATAAATCTTTGAAACATTATTACTTTAGACAATCAAATTCCTTGCGAATAGGCGGATCCGATTTGGATTTGATGGGGGCCGCCTTTGTAATCTTGCTTTTTGGTGTAAAGTAGTTGTTAGCATGACAGAACTTAACTTAGTAATATGAAAGTAAAAAAAAAAACACTTGACAAAAAATCTAAAACCATTTGCATAAATGTGTTAAAAATATGGTAAATAGTTATCTCCCCTTCTAAAGAGCCTCCCGTGTTTGTCAATATTAATAGTGAAAAGTTGTGTATTTTTAGGAAAAAAATGATTTCATTATTTATTTAAAAAATAAGATTTTTACCTATCAGAAAAGAAAAATGTAGCTGTTGCTTCAGAACTTTGAATTATCTAAAATACTATTATGTTGGATTCTCACTAAATTTTATAGTTTACGAGATCTAAAAGAGACGGACGGACGGACGGACGGACAGACAGACAATCCACTCAAAGTTAATAGCGTCTTTTTCCCTTTTTCCTATTTTGTTTTTGTAAGGAATAAAAAAAAAACCTCCGCGGTCAGAACATAAGGAATAAAAAAAAACCGCCGCTGTCAGAACATAAGGAATAAAAAAAAAACCGCCGCGGTCAGAACATAAGGAATAAAAAAAAAAACCGCCGCGGTCAGAACATAAGGAATAAAAAAAAAACGCCGCTGTCAGAACATAAGGAATAAAAAAAAAACCGCCGCGGTCAGAACATAAGGAATAAAAAAAAATCGTCGCGGTCAGAACATAAGGAATAAAAAAAAATCGTCGCGGTCAGAACATAAGGAATAAAAAAAAAAACGCCGCGGTCAGAACATAAGGAATAAAAAAAAATCGCCGCGGTCAGAACATAAGGAATAAAAAAAAAACGCCGCGGTCAGAACATAAGGAATAAAAAAAAAAACGCCGCGGTCACAACATAAGGAATACAAAAAAACCGCCGCGGTCAGAACATAAGGAATAAAAAAAAAACGCCGCTGTCAGAACATAAGGAATAAAAAAAAAACCGCCGCGGTCAGAACATAAGGAATAAAAAAAAATCGTCGCGGTCAGAACATAAGGAATAAAAAAAAAATCGTCGCGGTCAGAACATAAGGAATAAAAAAAAAAACGCCGCGGTCAGAACATAAGGAATAAAAAAAAATCGCCGCGGTCAGAACATAAGGAATAAAAAAAAAACGCCGCGGTCAGAACATAAGGAATAAAAAAAAAAACGCCGCGGTCACAACATAAGGAATACAAAAAAATCGCCGCGGTCAGAACATAAGGAATAAAAAAAAAACGCCGCGGTCAGAACATAAGGAATACAAAAAAAAACGCCGCGGTCACAACATAAGGAATACAAAAAAATCGCCGCGGTCAGAACATAAGGAATAAAAAAAAAACCGCCGCGGTCAGAACATAAGGAATAAAAAAAAATCGCCGCGGTCAGAACATAAGGAATAAAAAAAAATCGCCGCGGTCACAACATAAGGAATACAAAAAAATCGCCGCGGTCACAACATTAGATACAAAAAATTGCTGCCGTCACAATTCAGGGAACAAAGCGGCGGTCACAACAGAAGGAACAAAAAAGATCTCCGCGGTCACAATTCAGGGAACAAAGCTAGCGGCGGTCATTGAAGTCCAGTCAGCTCTTGGACACAATATCTACACTTCAGAAACAAGGGGAGATATGTTTATGTAGCTATTTACAAAAAAAAAAATATCTTAAACTTCTTCTACGTTGCTTATCAGTGAACAAAAATAGATCTGTTTGTGTAGCTATTGCATATATTTAACAAGAAAGAAAACACTTCAACAAAAGTTAGAAACCACACAGACAGTGCCAAGTACATTATTTCTTTACAGATGATACTCGACATTTATTTTTTAAATTAAATTAAATTATGGTCAGAGGAAGGCCAAAGGCCGAGCACACCTGAAAAATAAAACAATATTTCTGCTCTATACAACATCATCCTTACAGATGTCTGCCATAAAAATGGCTCCAGGAGAAACGGTGTGTTGATAGAGTCTGTTGCGGCTTTCTTCCATCCTCGCCAGTGCAATGGACTCGGTTCTTAGGTGTCCAAAAGGGGTTCTGTTTTGCTTTTCCTCTAACGACCGTTTACAGCCGAGCTCTGGGCTCTGACGTTGAACTGAGAGCGCGGTGCCACTATTTCTTTAAATATATTTCATTTGATATTTTACAACTATTGTGACCCCGTTATCGACTTTGTTTTACTCTGTAACCCAAACTATTGAATGTAACTTCACATGTAACACTTGTAGTTATATTTTCTAAACAGTGATTCTTTACAAAATATAATCTTTACTTTGTCAAAAAAAAAACTTTTAATTTTAATGAGGGTTGTGGTGACTGAGTTGTAAAGCGCTTGGTTTCCGAAACGATGGTCCTGTATTCGAATCCTAGATTTTGAACTTCGGGATTTTAAGGGCGCATATGAGTCCACCTGAAAATAATGGGTATCTGTCATTAATTGTGGAAAAGTGTGGAAAAGTAAATGGGATTGGTCGCTGTGCTGGCCACATAACATTCTCGTTAGCCATCGGCTACAGAAACAGACAATCTTACATCATCTGCCCTATAGAATGCAAGGTCTGAAAAGGTGGGGTGGGGTAGTTTTGAATAGATAATTTTAATTTTGTAAATGGAAAAAAAAATTAATTGTGTTACTTTATTTTTAAATAATTTTTTCTTCTAACCTCTAAAGAATTTCATAAATAATTTGGTTTCTGAATATTATGTTTTAAATTCCCTTTCGCACTAACTAACACTGGCACTATAGGGCATCAATGCGAATTTTTTCACTCTATTTGTATAGCTGCACAAACAAATGTCAACTTGATTATAGCCCATTGTCGCGTACCATGACATGGTATAAATATTGTTTTTATGCCACAATTTCTATTGTCCGTGGTTGGAGGCGTCTTCGTTTGATCAATGCTGTTTATTTAGATAACTACGTAAACAAATCTTCCCATTTTTCTGGGAAGCAGGTGTTGTACATTGGAGTGGGCTGGACTTCAATGACCGCCGCCATCTTTTGCTCGTTGAGGTGTGACGGCGGCGATCTATTGTTCCTAAGTTTTGACCGCGGCGATGAAGTAAGACATCGCTTTTGACACCTTTTGTTGTCTTCTCTTACCGCTCTCTGACATGAGGATTGGTCAGTTCGGTCAGGGGGACGGACAAAATACAGGATGTGACGTAGACATTGGACACTGCAATATAAAGCAAGAGAGACGCTTGTGGACTTCATATCGTTAAGTAGTCTTGCGATACACGGATTGTTGCCTTCAATTTATGTGATTTCTGAGACTTGTAGATTTTATATTGCTAAGTTGCCTTTCAATACACGGATTGTTGCCTTCTGTTTTTGTGATTTCTGCGAAACAGAAAAATTGTTTAGTGAACATTAGGATTTTTCAGAATTTAAGATTTACTGGTAAGTAGGACAGTTTTATATTTAATAATTTTTATTATTTAAATTTATTGTCTGGCTTCCATACATTTGTATTTCTATGATTTTAGACTTAAACAAATTTTACACATAGATGATGGTTAAAGTATTTCTACTCATACAAATTTACCTCTTGTCTCAATAAGCGTTTGGTTTACATAGCCTATAAAATGAAATTATAAAAATGTATTACATCTATTTCTTACAAATCATATTGATATAGTTTTAGTGTATCAAAAATTGAAATTTAAATTTAGCATTATCGATTTTTCTTTTAAACTAAATTTGTTCCAATTGTATAAATAGCAACCTATAACATTTTAAAAAATAAGAACATTTATTTTTTGAGACCTTGTTACCTAAAAATTTTTCATTCTTTTTAATGTTTATTTTCAAGTGCTTCTTTCTATGAGATGATCTCCAATGAGTTATATCTAAATATCAAATTAGGGATGAACTAAAGTATACGGTTTAAATATATAAATAAGGAACATAAATCACAGTCAAACAGATTTTCATTAGTTGATACCCGTGCTTCGCTACGGTTGAAATAGTTGGAATATATGTTTATATTGCCGGAAACACTGGAATTAATTTAACTAGAAAAAGCAGTGTGCGTAATTGCGAAAAAATAATAAATTAAAAAATCTTCATACTTAACCATTTTTTTTGCGCTTTCCTTACTATAAGAAAAAGTGATCTGTGAAGCTCTCAGTGCATAGAAAACACGTCAGACCCTCTTGTAGAATAAAGGGAAAGGGGATTTTTCAATACTACCTTTACAAAGAACCTTTTTTCAATATACAAAACACTTAGAAACTATCCGCGAAACACTATTTCTGAAAAAAAAAGATAAATGACTAGCGTCAAATACCATTTAGTGCGTAAATACTGTAAATATTTATATTTGAAAATTCTGTGATAATTAAGTCTTACATTAATCTTGAGAACAAAAAATTCAAGTGTATTTTGTTTCTAGTGTAAATTTTGTTTCTATTATTTTACGTTTACAGCCAGTGTAGGATGGAGACAAGTGTCTGCTCATCACCACCCAAATCTAGGGCCAGGAAAAGAGAGTATGATTACTAGTAAGTTTCATTTACCTTTTAAGAGTCAGTCTGATCTATTTCTCATATCCTTCTAACCTTTATAATGAGTTTCACTTTTTTTTTTTTTGGTCAAACGTGTCCAATTTATTTTATTTTTTTACTATGTTTTTACATTTCATTCTCACTTTTGTTATTAGTTTTAAAGTTTGTTATTTAATGTAGTACGATATAAGAAAAGTGGAGTAAGAAAATAAAAGAACTGCGTTTCATGTTGGGAAAAGAACAGTTCTTTCTTTGATATAATAAACTGTTTAAGAATATATGAAAAAACTTAACTAATTTATAGGCTTCTAAATTCAAACTTTACTATTGAATTTTTTCCCTCTTATTTTAAATTCGTTCAGTACTGTCTTAAAAGTTTTTATGTATCAAAAGAAATGTATATGTTTATTTACTTGTTAAAGTGTGTAATTCTGGGTGCAGTTGTAACACTTGCGTTAGGTATTAAAGTGTCATAATGTTAAAAAAAAACTTTTTCTATTTATATTAGAATATATATTTAGATATTTAAAAAGTATAATGAATATTTTACCTACATCTATTTTTCCAAATATTTTGCTTTATTTAAAATAGTGTTAATAGAACGTATGCAAATGGGAAATAAATATAATATATATGTATAATACCAGTGGGGGGTAAAAACATTATTTTTACTGAAATTCTAATTTTTTTTTTTTTATCATCTCCAGTGAAAAGAGTCATCGGAAGTACGCAAAAAAGGTGAAGAAAAGTCTATTCTTAGCCATTGAAAAAAGAGACCTTGAACATTTCGCCAAAATCGTTAATACGCGAGTCCAAGTGACAACTTGCAGTGGCAAAAAGATTATCCAGAAAGCTTTCATTAAAGCTTGTCGTGCAGGTGAAACAAACATCGTCCGATTTCTGCTCCGTAACGGGGCTGAGGTCAACGAGAGATCGAAAGGTGACCTCACGCCTATCATGGCCGCAGTTCTGTCTAACTCTTACGACACGGTTGAATTCTTGCTCGAATGTAGAGCTAAGATCAGAACCCGTTTAAAGCCTACACAAGACAGCGTACTCCATATGGCTTTAAAGAGAGGATTTTATCATAGCGATATCGTAGGTTCAGAAAACTGGGACCCTACATTTTTCATCGACACTAAAATAATCAAACTTCTAATTGACAATGGAGCTTCAGTTAACCAGAAATGTAAAGACGGTTACCTGCCCTTGTCGCTTGCTGCCTCTTCCAACAGGGATGCAGTCATCACTCACCTCATTAAGAAAGGCGCTGATGTCGACAGAGTGGACAGTAGATATGAGATGACTCCCTTGATGCACGCAGCTATGGCAGGCAATGTCTACATCGTGAGACAGCTTCTGAAGTACAACGTAGACATGGACATCACAGACAAATGGGACTATACGGCTCTCATGTTGGCTGCACAGTTCAAAAAGCCTTTAGTTGTCTCAGCTTTAATTCAAGAAGGCGCTGATGTCAACATGGTCAGTGACTATGATGGAAAGAACGCCTTAATTTTGGCTACACAGTCCAACTGTTTTGATTCCGTCAATAGTCTTCTGGAAAATGGAGCAGACGTGAACTACAGAAAGCCAAAGCGAGGCACAACCGCCTTGATGATCGCAGCTAAAAAAGGACTCGTCGATGTCGTGGACACTTTACTCTACTACAATGCAGATGTTGACCTGAGAGACGAGGATGGAAAGACAGCGGTGTGTTTGTGTTCAGATGATGAGATTGTGGATTTGATAAAAAGACCATTTTAGTGTGATTTGTCCTACGTCTTATAAGTCAGACGATGTATATAGTTTGCATGTATAAGTGTACACTGTTTATAGACACATAGATGTATTAAAGTTTTTTTTTAATGCATTATAAAAACTATTTAAATCTTATAATTTTTTTTTGTTTTTGTAAAATTGTATATACTTTAATGCAGTAATCAATAAAAATAAATCTGTGAGCAACTTAACAACTTTTTGTTTAATCTTTAAGTAATTGTATATAGTTGAAAGCTGGAACTCTAAATTTTAATTCCCTCCACTTACTTCATTCTCTGGCTGAGTCACGGGAGGAGGGGTGGTTCATCTTCACTGTCAACTTGTGCAGTTTGTTTTCTAATTTCATTTGTTTTACTATGTACTGTACAGGTATTTTTATTTACTCTTTAATTGTTTGAGCCTGTTTCCGTAGAACCCTAGAAAGGTCATCTAAAATTTAATAAATGACCATAGCGAACAGACATACAATATTTTAAAAAGATCACATCATATTTTGTGCCTTTCATTTTGCCACAATGTTATTAAACATTCAAAAAAAAAAAAGAAAATAGAATCTAAAATTCTCTCTCTATATATATATTTAGTTGCAAGTGCTGATCATATCAAATAGACATAACACATTGAAAAAAAAGGTCACTTATCACTTTGAATCTTTTAAGTAGCTGTTAAATTATCAGCCATTGAAAAAACGGGAAATGTAAAACAAGCAAGTGGAAAAGATATAAAACAATAATGACAAGAGGTAATGAGAACATTAGAGCTAGGTGTCACTTGTGGTCTTCCATACTTTTGTTCTAATCACAAATAAATTACTTTGGAAATCTCTTGCTTAACAACTGACACGTACACACTTTGCAGAATCGGCATAGACTTCTCAAGTACTTTTATTGAGTTCAAGGTACTGGTATGCTAAAAGATTAGCCACCTGTCAATTTTTTTACTGGACTTAAATGGATAATTTAAAACACTATGACTTTAATAACTGCCGTTAAATAACAAACAAACGTTACTACTAACTAAACTCTATAAGAACTCTTAGCTATCTAGGTAAATGAGAGCTGTAAAAAGCATAATAATTTAAATCTAAAAAATGGAGGGGAATGTTCCGGCTATAATAAACAATATAAAGAAAGTAAAGGACCTAGATAGATATAAGTTGAACAATTTATTTACTCATAGCCACTTGCTTACAGGAAGATAACATTTTTATTCCCCGTTATTTCAACACTTTTAGTCACTATGTCATGATAAAACAGAACAGTCATATACAACACTTATATCAAATATTTGAATATATTTTTGAATAAAAAGGATGAAAAAAAATGTTTGTTTATAAAAGTATTACAAAGACATTTGAATATTGCCAAAGAAAGATTGGTCATTACATACAGAACATGAATATGTTTTTAATACATGTGTATAACCATAGAACATTAAATAGCAGATTGTAATTTAATATTGCGTTTTGTTAATATTGATAGATCTTAGAGACTCAATCGTCTGCCTTGTTTCGTTTTTTTTAAGGGAGACTAATAAGACATGCTGCTTATATTGTAGCGTATAAGAGAAAATAAAGGTCACCTCCCTTTCACTTTAAAAAGCAAATGTCAGGTTTGGTTTGAAATATTTACATTTGTTATCATTGACCATTTTATAAAATGAAACGTTTTGATTCCAGTATAAAAAGAGTTTACATAGCTACATACATACACAAAAAGTGATAGAAAATGTACTTAAAACAATTAAAAATACTAATTATTTAAAAAATGAGAGTACCACACTTGATCTAGTGCAAATGGCATTGATTTTTTTTTAACTAGTTGAATTTCTATAATCTCTGCAAAGTCTAAAAGATTAAAATCTGTATTCTGTTTTACGAATGTATATAGCACCCTGAATTCAATAAACTTACAATTGAAACAAAAGTAAAGTTCCTATTCTAGACCTTCCGACCTATAGGACATATCATGCTATAGTAATCTGTTTCTTTGGCCAAAGGTTGATGAGGAAGGTGGCATGTGGCCAGCACAACGACAAACCGCATTTTCTTTCCCCAGAGTCAAATACCCATCAGAGTTGGGTAGACCCAGGGACGCCCTAAAATTTCCGAAATTCAAAATCCCAGTCTTTACGAGATACGATCCAAGGACCCCATGTTTGGAAGCCAAGCTAAATGCTTAAACGCTCAACCACCACGCCACCGAAATGTAAAGTTCCCTTATCAGACCCTACGATGTAAGTACGAGTACTTGTACTTCTATTGATTTAGAGAGATGGTTTATCTTTAATAATTCAAAAGTATTAGAAAACTCGTTTGTTAAAGAAGAAATATAAAAAATAAATCACAGCTTATATTAGTGTAATTGTAGCAATTAGTTTAAATTTGTTATAAATCTAGCCTAAAATAAAATTGTGCGATTAGAAATATTTGTACTATCTGTAATTGTTTAACGCCATTTTATGTTTTTAGTATTCTCAATGCGATATGATTCAGTCAGTTGTCTGGACCCGTTGGGAAAAGAAAGGGGTGGAAGGGACATCTGTGTGAATATTACAGCCTTCGCTTTTTAAAACGCTTTATATATTAAAAAAAAGTTGTTTGACTTCAATTTGAACTAGAAGGCTAAGCCTCTTTAAGCCAATACACATGTGTAGAGCAATAGCTCGTTGAATGGTCACAGGTCAGTGTTGTGCGTAGCCAGGGAGTGGGAATCCCCCCCCCCCACTTTGGAATCGAATATTCAAACGTGGAAAAAATGTATTTACGTAAATAAAACGTTTTGGATTGCGTCAGGTAACTAAGTTCATATAGTATTAACGCATTAGTTGCCTGTGTAATGAAATTATACAGTTTTTGCACATGCTATCCTAATAGTGTTAGGTCATACTATTGTCCTGGTATTGTATCAGTTCAAAAGTTTAGATTAGCGTATTGTGTAGCAGAGTTGGCAAATCTTGTATATTATCATAAAGGTGTTGTCACTTCTATTTATGGTAAATGGATATACTAATTAGATTAACTCTACTTTTTTCTTGTGTAGTTTAGGACCATGAATTATTTTTATAGTTTGAGGGAAAAAAAAACGAATTATCTTTATAAATAGATGTCGCTCCATTTTCTTTAAAGCTCGTATTGTCCTCAAGTGTTAGTCTTACAAAGTACATTCTCGTATAGCCTGGTATTTTTATTTTTAGTCTAGACTTTATTCATTTAATCATGAATCCGTTCTTATATAAATGAGGTACGTTGGCTGAGGGGTAAAGCGCTTGGCTGCCTGGTTCGAATCGTAGTGAAGGCTGAGATTTTTTTTTTGTTATCTTTAGGGCGCCTTTGAGTCCACCCAGCCCAAATGGGTTCCTGATATTAGTTGGGATAAAGTTAAGGTTTTTGGTTTTTGTGCTCGGAGGATTTCCAGCGTGGCGCCTCCGTGGAAACGGCTAGTAGTGGAACTAGATAGGCTAAGTACTGGTAGCGAACAAGGATACCCTGAGTGAGCTTTTTTTTTATCTTACTCGGGGTGGATATTGAATAAAAGCCAGCAACTCAGTCCAACAAGTCCGCCACACCGTTCCAAGCAGGGGGGCTTCATTAGTTAGCCGGTAAGCTGGAGTGGCGGTCCTTACATAGAATAGTGGCGGTCACAGTATAGGAATATTAGGTAAACTCCCCATGGTTAGCGCTGCCCCTGGCCACTTGTCGCGAGTGGGACCCCGAAACGAGGCTAGGTGCGCCGTGTACGTGGTACGCTCGCCCTTTCGGTCTATAGTCGTCACTGTTGGGAGGCCTCAGACAGGATAGGTGCGACAAAAACAGATTGCAAGGTCTGAAAGGGAACTTTTACTATAACAGTAATAACCAAAAGGCCTATTAGACGTATAAATAAAGGCATCAATAGTGACATGCTCTCGCAGATTTTTATGAGTATCAGGTGACGAGCCTCGCCCGGTTGAATAATTTATTGATAAAAAATATTTACTTATTTTAATTTTAGAAACATTTTTGTAATGATAAAAATTTGCCATCGGTTAAAAACTCCCAATCTGATGAGCTACATTCGTGTTCTTTTAGTTCTAAATGTCAACGTATATTGCAATTAAAATGGAAAGTCTCTTAAATCCCCAAACAAAGCACGCGTAATTATCTTCTTTTTGAAGTAACGTCTGGATTTCATAAGATAATATACAGTCTAGAAAACCGCAGCTCACGTCGAGTCGTTTACATCTTTTGCCTAAAGGTATTTCTGCAGTGTAACTTCTCAAACATTAATATTGCAATTGGTATATTCATTAATTCTTTAGTATAAAATATCAAGGGATGCAATATCTCTAAAGTAAAACATGGACTTTTTTGTACTTTTGACAAAATAAAATGATATACATCAATATTTGCCCCAAAAACGCTTCAATTTCTTTTGTTGTACTTATAACCTGAAAAAAAAAACTTGTTATATGCAACATTTAACTCATCACTATATCTGGACTTAACAATACGTTTAACTACAACAGCATAAAACCCTCGTGCTTTTTTTGCATTAGCAAAGTCTGAATGTTCCCTTTACGTACTTGAGCTAAAGTCTAGCTTTTTTTTTGCATTATTTAAATCCAAATGTTCCACAACAGAATATCTAGATTGACAACTGTACCTAAAGTTTGTATTGATAGGCGTTTGAAAAATATAAACTAGTTCTAGAGATTTAGAGAGGACAAGAGAGGTCAAGATGACCCAGGCTGCACAATGATGGACATTTGTAATTATTGCTATTCTATAGTTACTCACACAAGAGGATAACAGCCGAAAAAAAAAAGAAATACTTATTCAACAAGATAAACAGTTCCTTTTAAACTAAAAAAAACTTTTTATCGCCCCAAAGTACAGAACAAAAGATAACATTAACAATCGATAATCTCACCAAAATGTGTTTCTTAACAATTCAGCTGTTTCTTATCACTTCTAGGAAGTGTTTATTTGTAATGTTATCACAGCGACTTGAGCCTGCATTTTGTTTATTTATTTTTGTATTTCTTTCACAACCAATCTCGGATCAAGCTGAAATTTTTAACAATTATTTCTTTACCTGACAAAACCATAATCCATAAAATTAACCAATTAGTTAATTAACTGTTGGTGATTAATTATTTTGTTTGGTATTTGGGAAGAAAGAATTTGTAATTGATTTATAAGGTAATATAAATTGAATTAGTCCCCTTTATACTTTTTAGATAGTGGGGAAACTAACAAAAGATTTACCCCATTCTTTCTCCACCCCTCACCCCCTTTTTTTTCCCCAACTGATCAAGAAATATGATAGAATCATAGAGCATTGACAAAATCTAAAAGCATGAAAATGCGCTAAACAAAAGCAATTATTAAAAATATGTGTAATCGCACATATTTATTATCGTTACTCTAGATCTATTACAAATTTCATTATATGACTGTTTCAAACTAATTGATACAACTACATAACATATAGAATTTCTTTTGTATAAAATTATTTTATTTTGATAGCACCATTCACTCATACTATTTTTACATTTTTACGCATTCGCTTTACTTATAACATTATTATTTCGTTTAATTGTTTACAAACCACTCTCAGTGACTCATCGACAGTTATACGCAAACAAAAAACCCGCGGGCCACGGGTAATATATGTCTAGTTTTATATAAAATATAAACAGGAATTAATAAGATCAAGTAAGATTACTGTATCGGTCTAACCAAATAGAAATTCAGTTTGTCTACAATAGCCAACCTCACTATTTCTTTTTTATTTATTTCTATTTATTTATTTTCTAATACAAACTCTTATCTTTCTCTTATTATCTGTATTCCTACCCAAACGTGGCTTCGCGAACGGTTTAGTCCGGCCATGCCATGACGGGTGAATATAGAGTATATTACTTGTTCTCCCCCACTCCCTCTTTTTTTTTCGCACCTCGAGTTACGCGGAGTAACTCTAGTCAAACTTGAAAAAAAAAGAGTGATCTTTCCATTACTTCTTGGTGACCAGACTCTTTGAGCCATAAAGAGAATTATATATATATAGATAGCTTACTCACAATGAATGAACTCTTTTTCTCCTAATTAAGGATGCCATTGTTGATTTAACCCCATCCAACTAAACTGATTTTTGGATTTATAAATTTTGAATTGCGTTGAATAAAAACAGAATGCCATAACTTGATACAAAAGCAAAGTTACCTTTTCAAACCTTGAGCATCTGTTCTTCACAAAAAACACGCCTTAACTTTTCCCTAACTAACACCCATTAGAGCTGGGTGGAATCAGAGGCGCCCGAAGATTCCAAAATTAAAAATACCAGTCTTCACCAGGATTCGAACTCCGGTCCCCGGTTCGGAAGCCAAGCGCTTTACCGCTCAGCCACTGGGCCCTTGATATCAAACATAAAATTTTAAACACAAAAGTCATTTGAAAGTTTAATTATAACAGGAGAGTGAAATACAAATGAGCAGAACGAATAATTCTATCGGAACGAGGACAATAATTACGGATAGAAAGAGTTAATATCAATTCCTATAAACAACCATCGCTTGATGTGCTACACTCCCGTGTATTTCTAAGCGTCAACGTATTGCCTTGAAACACTTTGACTAATAATGAAGTAAAGAGATATCTAAATTATGTGTATATATCCAAGAAAGTGCATACGCCTTTGAGCTGATCGCGATATTCGACTACAAATCCACGTCTTCGATAAATGACCTGTCATGAGAATGCTACTTAAACGAGCCCCGTGTCTGACACCACACATGTTTAATTAATCCACCACAGTAGAAATCACACGTACAACATGATAGCCCGAAGTCTGCTACTTCTGATTCCGCTCACCATGTATTTGGGTAAGTTTTTATTTTGTGATGTACACAAAATGCATTAATAAAAAACTTGGAAAAAATATCTTTGAAACTAACTAGAATGACCTGTCAGTTATAGAATACATTACTTGATGAACTTTCACTGCATATATCAATATTCCCTCTACTTGACACAATGATGAATATACTACTACACCCGATGTATCAGTCGACACGTTAAATCTAGTAATGCCCCTTGTCATTTTTTTAAAGAATTAGGATTAGGCAGATCTTATAAAATAAGATGGCAATATGAAATAACCAATGATGAAGTGCTGCAGACTCCTTGTCTGGCTTGGCTACGTTCATAGAATGCCACCAGGTCGACTTCTACGGGACATTTTGTATGATGATCTAACGCAGCGGTTCTCAATCTTTTATGCTCGGCGACCCCTTTTTACAATCTCCCACTCTGCCGCGACCCCCCCCCCCGCACACACACACACCTATAGAAGAATGGACGAAACAATCAATTTTTTCGATGGTCTTTGGCGACCCCTGGCAAATCATCAATCGACCCCCAAAGGGGTCGCGACCCACAGGTTGAGAACCCCTGATCTAACGGAAGGCAGGAGAGACACTGGTCGACCACTTTTAAGGTATACTGATATATGCAAACACATAAAGATCTTCGAAATCGACACTAGCAGTTGAAAAAAAGTGGAAATGGGTAGATCCACATGGAAGTGTGAATATCAAAGAAGGGTCCCAGATTGCTGATGCGTTACACAACAGGAGTAAAAAGTAAGTAGCATGCCATTACAACGGCGCCTGGTGATTACAGATGCTAAACCTGTGAGCGCAACTGTGTATCAAGCATTGATCTCTTTAGTCAGATAGAAAGTTCCAAAGAAGATGCATCATCTCTAGAGAAGTACATTGCCACAGATTTTGAAATTTTGTTTTATAACCTCTCTTGCTACATTTGACTGTTTATTATCGCTATAATTTTAACTATTGGTAAATTTGTTCGAATGACCTTTGACGTGTGCACCGAATAAAGGCCTTCTATAAGGTGTATGACAAAAGTGATCTTACTTGTCCTCCATTTGGCCGTCAGCCCACTATTAACTTCAATACTAAAATATAACTAAAAACAGTGTTAACATCTAAAGATTTATTACACTAAATGACAATGTATTTTGAAATGATACTCACACAGTAAATAGGCATTGCACCGGTGCTCGGCTCCGGCTCCTGCTCCAGCATAATATTTGGCCAAATTTCAGGGCCTGATAGTCAAAAGTGTTAATTTAGATCTAGGTTAACTGTCATCATTAAACAAACAACAACAATTAGTGTCATGGCGGAGAACGACACTTTATTCTCTTGAACGATTGCAACTTTGCGTACAATATAAGCAAAAAGTAAACTATAGCTGTCATTAAAAGTTCGAAAGTTTTTTAACTTTATTAATAACATAGGCAGGGAATAGAAGTATGAGGCTGAGAGAGTGTCTATATATTCATTTTATTAGAAGCTGACTTGTCTATATATTCATTTTATTAGAAGCTGACTTGTCTATATATTCATTTTATTGGAAACTGACTTGTCTATATATTCATTTTATTAGAAGTTGACTTGTCTATATATTCATTTTATTAGAAGCTGACTTGTCTATATATTCATTTTATTAGAAGCTGACTTGTCTATATATTCATTTTATTAGAAGCTGACTTGTCTATATATTCATTTTATTAGAAGCTGACTTGTCTATATATTCATTTTATTAGAAGCTGACTTGTCTATATATTCATTTTATTAGAAGCTGACTTGTCTATACATTCATTTTATTAGAAGCTGACTTGTCTATATATTCATTTTATTAGAAGCTGACTTGTCTATATATTCATTTTATTGGAAACTGACTTGTCTATATATTCATTTTATTAGAAGCTGACTTGTCTATATATTCATTTTATTAGAAGCTGACTTGTCTATATATTCATTTTATTGGAAACTGACTTGTCTATATATTCATTTTATTAGAAGCTGACTTGTCTATATATTCATTTTATTAGAAGCTGACCAGACAAGTAATATTAATTTTATGGGAGGAAACACTCTCTTTTTCTCAAAGGCACTGATTAGCAATAATGCCCGAACCAGAAAATTTTGTATTAGTCTATTTAGCAATCGAATAAAAAAAATGCAGCGTGTATGTTTTATAATTAAATTTTAGTTCTTTAATTATTCTGTCGTTCGAACTACCTAAAATTACAAAAAAAAAGCTTTTTAAAGGATAAACCTATTTATTGTGCATAAAGATGGAATATAATTTAAAATAACAATTAATAAGTGGTGTTTCATGTTATACTCTTGAACTGCGCGATAATACTTATATAATAAACAATTAACTAAAATGATTTTTTTTCGTGGAAAACCTTATTTGTTAAGTCTTTGAATGATAGATGATCTTTTAAGAAACATCTGATAGGTCAGGTTTATATTTAATTTCACCTATACCTATCCCTTAGTCTGTTGAACCGTCTGGGTACTAAGCAAGATCTGTCAACGATCTTTATCCATTCCTCTCTGTCTTTAGCCTATGATAGAATTTCATTCACTGACAGGCCTTTCCAATATTTGATGTTGTCGTACCATCGCTTTCTATGTCTTCCTCATTATCTTTATCCTGGTACTGTTCCCTGACGAAAGGTCTTGGCAAACCCTGAGGATTTTGTGATGTGGCCATTGAGTTGGATTTTAGTTGTTGTTGTTTTTTTACTGTGGTTACCAGATTATCGTGCGGTCAAATAGCTGCATTAATCCTGTTTCTAATCTTTCATTCGTAACGCCGTCTTCGTGAGTGCCACTTAGTATTTAAGTGTATCTTCATAACTTTCAGTTCATTGAATACATATGAATATTAACAATGCAATAATAATAATAAAATTAATAAATATCTATATTCTGTGGCATAAGTCTGTAGACGAAATAACAACACAAGAGTATCGACAATACTATCGACACAATTAGGTCTCTTCTTTTTGTATCGATGGATACAGTGTTTTAGTTGTTGATAGTTTTTAGTTCAAAGTTTCTGATATTTTTTTCTAAAAAAATTGATACCTGGCTTTTTACCTGGGTGAGTAAACCACTTTGGGGGCTACACAAGCTGTCTTTCTAGCCTTTTGTTTTTGGAAGATTGACAAGAAAACAGGGATTATAATTCATGTTTTGATCAATGGTTCCCAACAGCCTGCGCTGATGTTGTGTCCGGTGCATATAAATGTGTTTTTATTACAATTAAAAAAAACTGTTTGAGAACATTAATATAACAGTAGTATTTACCTTCATCTATCATTAGTCTGTAAGACAGAGGGTTGCGGAAGAGGAGATTGGAAAGTTTTGGAGAAGTATTGGCTAGAAGAAGAATTGACACAAATGACGGATATGAAAATGCCTTCGGAAGCAGTCGATGAATTTCTAAAATTAATATATAGCAAACCACAATATCGTCAGCTGCAAGACGAAATAGATCAATTCAGGAGTATAATGGAGAAAGAACTGGCGAAAAAACTGGCGAAACGTAAGATACTATTGAAGTCATTAATTCTTTTTATTCCCTATTAAATCATTAAATACTACCAGTTTCTCTGAGGTAAAACAAAATGTTTGAATGAAAATGTGCATGAACATGATTTGCTATTTAAATATAGATTTGTTATGTGATATGCACATTTTGCAAAAAAAAAAATGGATACAGCAGTTTTTTGTTTTTTTTTATGTTAGAAACGGATGAGTATTCGTGCGAAGGCTCAGCCAGGTTTGACTTTTCGCTAAATAGAGACGCTTTATCTTCCAGAATAGGTTGCCATATTATCTTTGTTTTTCCATTTCAGTTTTTCTAAAATTATGAGACAGTGGTATGGCGGTGTCAAAAATGGTAGCGGAATTTTCTTTTTTTTTTTATCAATGAACAGGGTTATTCCGTTTTTGTCAAAATAGGCCTATCCTAGCACAGTACATGATTAGTAGACTCAAGAAACTCTTCTGGGGAGTATTTATATAAGGAGGAGAATCGTTATCGATCACATTGTAAAAAATGATTTTATTTTATTCTCTGGCACTGCCAGGGTCGAGCTTTGCTATAAAGAAACAAAATTCCTTGAAGTCTCCTGAAAAGTGTCCACTGCTATACTGCCTTCTAGGAGATATCGAGGGTTTTGTTAGGGCTTCGAATGTGTCTTTGAGTTCAGTTGTCACTATTTTGTCTGTTGTTATAACAACAAGGTTATATTGTTATTTTAGATAACTTCCGTAGTCACCAGATATCTAAGATAAATTATCGTATTTGTCAATTTCAGTTTTTTATATAGTGTTTTGCGGTGTCGACAACTGTTGCAATTTTTTCTTTTGATCAGTAAAAAAAATTATTAAATCTGGTCGGTTGAAATTCAACTTCTTCTAAATAAAAATAGGTCTATCTTTGTTTAAAAAAATAGTTCACACATATTACTTTTATTATGACCAATTTCGCCCATACAGGGGGCTGAGGGCTTTGCACTGGGATTTTGTGCCTTTTCATGTGGCTGGTGAGACCTGTGTGAGCCCGGAATGTTCAGCCTCACATTGTGCTGGATATTTCTGCTGGAGCTAGTGTCATTGGCATTGCTTATTATTTTTCTGACGCTTTTCTTTTGTCAGCGCTCTTCCCTCGCCCTCTGCTGCTTTAGACAGTGTCATAGAATGCACTGGCCTTGGCGTTACGCAAGTCAATTGCATTATCGATCTTTCTGTTTCTGGATAGTGTGCTGCCAAGATAGGTGAATCTGTCCAATGCATTCATTTCCTGTCCATTTATCTAAATTCTTGGATCCGAGTTGGCTTCCCTTGGAGCGGGAAAGTATAAGACTATAGTCTTTTTCTGTGTTTATAGTGAGGCTGAAGTCTGAGCACTGATGATGAACTGCAGATCATTTTCAGTACAGGCATTTAGGGCACCGGCGTCAGCAAATAACAAGTCCCTGATTTCTGCTGTTTTTGTTTTAGATTTTGCTTTAAAGCACCTCGGACTGGGGCGACTATTTGAATAGGCGACTATTTTTTTTAATGAGAGGTGTTCCTTTCTAATCTAGCTGTTAGTCAAGGCCAAGTACGATCTATTATTTTATTAACTTGAATGTGTTGATCTAACAAGCCAGCGTTAAACAACCTGCCATTATGTATTTTATTGACTCAACTACGTACCCGCAATTAAGTCAATAACATCGTGTTTTATAATGTGCCTTTTATAGTTTGTTTATATTGTTATAGCTATATTAACAAGCAAAATTTACCAATTAGATAATTAATTACTGGTGATTCATTATTTTGTTCAATAACAAAAATGGAAACTAATTTTTCAGTTTTCACATATCTGGCTAATTGGTTGGGTTTAGTCCCCTTAAATAATTGTTCACGCTATTTCCCTTTCAAGCATTCTCCGATGATCTTAATACAGTAATGATTTAATAGTAAGAAATTGGGTATAACTGGGTTACTTAGTCACTTAACTATTGGTAATTTATTACTTGTTTGATATCGAATAAGGGAAATAACTTGTAAATTATTGGTAGTTACAGTTTTAAGGATGTAGTTCTTCCCCTTTTTTAAAAAAAAATTTTATATATATTTTGCTTGTTTTTTTTTGTCTAGAAAAACGAAGGAAAAGAGAAGGTATGTATTCTATAATTCAAGAAGGTATGTTGTAAATAAGCTAATGTCAACTAACTACTGCATCTATAATATAATACATAACGTAAGTTGAAAGTATGTATGTATATATTTCCCGGACAGAAATAAAAACCGTTGGACCTATCTTGATAAAACTTTGCATAAAGGTTCCTTCCTTGGATACTCACTGGAACAGAAACAGATGTAAAGTAGTCATAAAACAATCTTAAAACCCTCAAAAAAAAAAAAAAAAGATTGCCCCAACTTTATGAAAGTTTCACTATTTCATGGATTGAGATCATATAGCCATGTTTACATGAGACGAAACCAAAAGGTCACGCATGCTTAAGCATGCGCAGAAAGAAAGTCTTGAGAAGACTAGTTCTACTATTCGCAAAGATAGTGTTGTTTTTTTATTTAACATATGAACATTTATAGTATATGGTTCATTCATTTAATTAATTGTACAAATAAAACTTTAAATTTGTGTTTCAATTTTGTTTTACATAAATTCATTGTGTATTGCTGCGAAATGTGAATTAAGCCGTCTCGACATACGTTCCAATAGCTCAAGACTGTGTGGTGAAAGAAAATGTATTTTACACATGAATCTAAGTTAAATCTAGATCTAAAACATTAGTTGAGGCCTACAAGCAAACGTTTTTATAACAAAAATGGATTTATGTCAATTGGCTATTTTAATGGCACCATTCATACTATTTTTACATTCACGCATTTGTTTTATTTATAACATTATTAATTTGTTTAATTGTTTCTTATACACTTTTCAGAGACACGAGCCGCGGGTAATAAACGGCTCGTAAATTTAGTTGTCTAAAAGGCATCCTAAAAATCACAAAATCACAATTCCTTCTTGATTTAAACACGAGACATTTCGTTTCAGAGCCTAATCGCCATTCTCCATTTGGAAACATTTCAGTTCAGAGGCCAATCTCCATTTGGAAACATTTCAGTTCAGAGGCTAATAACTTTTTGGAAAAAATTTAGAGATTTGACGAAAAAGTGAACAGTGTCAATGACATTTCAATAGACTTTAAAACTTCCAACTAAACTGTTACAAAGAGAAGAGCTTTCAAAAGTGATTGTGCAGCGCTATAATGTGCTACAATGTACATGACAATGAACATATTCCTTATGTGGAAAACAAAACCTGTCAACATTTCATGTCTTTAGCATCCCTAAGCATTACTATAATATAACAAAAACAGTGTTCTCACACGACACAAAACGATCTTCTAACGATAATTATTACAATCTAACTGGACACTTTTTTAAAATATACTTTATTCAACTTAAGATTACGTTTAAGTAACTGCAGTGGTGTCACTAGGGTCGGTGTCACTGGGTGCGGTTAGAGTAAATTAAATATGCATACTAAAAAAAAAGATAACAATTGAACACATGTGCTTCCCATGAACACGCTTCTTGTATATAGTATGTTCTAGTGAATAGTGAAATAGTTTCTGAAGTTTTCTATAATATATGTGAAACCTTTCTCTAAGCTATCGCCAAGTTTATCTTCATCTACGCCTATTCTGCTACGTCATTCGTCTGTCTGACTACGTCACTACTTTAAAAAAAAACACTACACGATATATTTATCTACCAAATTTACTATACTCTCTAAATAAATTAGGTCACTACATTGTCTATTGTTGTTTCATGGTGTAACATTTTGTTTTCTTGTTCCACTTAGGAATGTTTAGAGACTTCAAGCACACTTACACCGAGATGCACAAGGACATGACAAAGTTCATTCTAAAGCTTCTGAGGAGGCTGAAAAGAAGCGGCCCAGCTGAGGCGAAAAATCTCAAGCCCATCGTTCTCATCCTACCGCCTAATGGCGCTTTCTTCGATATCAAGCATACGAGCTTGGTTCTGGAGTTGTGGGAGAAGACGGTCGTCGCCCTGAAGCTTGTGCTCGAGAGCATTGATAGATACGTGACGAAAAAGCATCTGGTATGGTTTGAAGAACAAAAGGGAAAGTTTGAGAGGTGGATTTACGTAGTAAACGGCTATGCAGAGTTGCTGAGAAAAAAAACGACTTTTAAGGATGAATTCGCAACCGCGCCTCCAATAGGTACGTAAGTTGGGGAAAAGAAAAGGCGTTTGGTCGTTGTGCTTGTCACATGACATCCTCGATAACCAAGGGAAAAACAAATGAACTTAAAAATGTCTGCCCTATAGACCAAAGTTTTTAAAAGAAGAACTTGTTCGCTTAGTGAAATGCCGTTCATGGTTATATATAATTTAAGACGCCGTTTATCTTTAACTTGGTAACGTTTAGAAATGAAGACACAAAAATAAGCGAAAAAGAAACGAGGCTACAAAGACAGTTTGTGTGGAAACAAAAATATATATATATATATATACCTGCTTTTTGCACCCGATGTGCAGACGAGAAAATTGTTGTAAGATTATACAAAGAATTGAAAATATCAGACATTGATTGTTTCACATTTCATTAAAATGTATAGAGATGTTCATATGATCTTTTTGACATGTATGTCTTTGTTGTTTTTTATGTAGAAATAGACATATCTAACAGAGGAACTGCTGATTTACAATTAACAAGAAAATTGAAAAAGTAAGAAATAGATTCATATGTAATGAATATCTACAACATTTTCTTTGTGCCTGTGTATATATCTCTATATCTGTGTGTGTGTGAAGAAAGAGACTAGTGCGAGAAGGAAAAGAGAAAAGAAGAAAGATAAAAGAGAGATAGGTCTATATTCTAGTGAGAGCGAGAAAGAGAGAGAGAGAGAGAGAATCAGGAGAGAGGCCTTTAAATGTGTTAAGATCTTGCCCTGCATCGTAAATGCTGCCCTATGGTCATGGATCAAATTTTTAGCTTTTTAGCTTAGATACGCATGACAGAAATGAAAGTTATCTATTGGCATTTTAAGTATGTTTTTCTTCAAAGATCTTTTTAAGTATTTTATTTTTTAAAAGAGGAGGCGCGGTAGCTGAGCGGTAAAACGCTAGGCCTTCGAACTAAGGTCCGGGTGAACTGGTGAAGACTGGGATTTTAAATTCTTGGATCTTCGGGTACCTCTGATTTCACCCAGCTCTTATGGTTACTTAACATTAGTTGGGGAAAAGTAAAGACGGTTGGTCATTGTTCTGGCCACATGACACCCTCTTTAACCGTAGACCACAAAAAAACGCATGAACTTTACATTATCTGCCCTATAGACCGCAAGGTCTGGAAGGGGAACTTTACTTTTATATATGAAAAGATTTTTCGGCCACAAGTGTGTTTATTGACGGGACTATATTATACTGTTTCAGTTGTAGACTGTAATATTACACTGACAAGTGTTCTTCTGCTTCAGTGTTTTTAGCGGCAATTAGATCAATCAGATACTCATTATAAGACATCAGTTAGGCCAGGTTCACATCTACCTTCAAATTCACTTTCACCTATTCCTTGGTCTGCTCTACCTTTGGGGCACCACACATGATCTGTCAAACTACTTCTCTGTCATTTGCCTTTGATAGAATTTCATTATTATATTCTTTCTAAAAATATTTAAACCTGCCTTTTTACCTGCCTGGGTGGACCACTTCGAGGTCCGATTTTGAGTTTGTGTTTCCCTACAGATTGTCTTTCTAACCTTGTTTAAAGGATGTCTCACGTTCTGAAAGCCAATAAGACATGACATTTCTTGATTGTCATCTAATAGATGTTTGCTACAGAACTAGCAGACCACATATTTAGATTTCTAAAGAACAAATAGACAACTGGTTTCGATTTCTACAGAACTAACAGAACACTATTTTAGATTCCTACAGTACTAATAAACCACTAGTTTACGCTCCTACAGCACTAGTAAACCACTAGTTAAGATTTCTAAAGAACAATTAGAGCACTGGTTTACATGTCTAAAGAACTAATAGACCACTAGTTTAGATATTTAAATAGCTATTAGACAAATGATTTAGATTTCTAACGAACTAAAAGAACACTAGTTTCTGCAGAACTAAAATACCACAAGTTTAGATTTCTAAAGAACTAATAGACCAGTAGTTAATATGTTTAATAACGAATAGACAACTGGTCGGTTTTAGGCCACTGTAATATTTGCGGTCGCAGTGGGCCCCGCGCTTTTATAGGCCCCGCGCTAATTCTATGTCATTATTATACATACGAAAATTTCCTGAAAATGTCCTGCATTTATTAAAATCTCCTGAAAACTCATAAAAACCTCTAGTCAAAATTATTATTTGTGGGTGTCATTTATTACGAAAAAAAGCCAATTCTACGTATGATTAAAAAAAGGTATTGTAAGCTTTCATGTAATAAAATGTAATGATCGGATAAATTTTCACCTAAACCGAAAGTTCCAATACCTTATTTACTTTTATAGTCACTGGCATATAAATATGCCATAGGTTGCATAGCTCGTAAAGAAATGTTAATATGATCGCAATTTTGTACTTAGTAAAGAATGAATAAAATGCAAAGTCGAATTTTTAAAAATACAAAATCTTTATTTTCACTTATTATCCTTATCCCAGACTAGGCCACGCGTAATCAGTTTCGCATAATGCCCCGCAATGTTTAGAACCGGCCCTGCTAACAGACCACTAGTTTAGATTTCTAAAGAAAAAGTAGACCACTAGTTTACATTTCTAAAGAACTAATGTACCACTAGTTTACATTTCTAAAGAACTAATGTACCACTAGTTTACATTTCTGAAGAAAAAATAGACCACTAGTTTACATTTATAAAGAACTAATATATCACTAGTTTAGATTTTCAAATTTGCATTATGATGTGAGTATATAACGCATTTATGTTATGATGTGTGTATAAAGCATTTATGTTATGGTGTGTGTGTATAAAGCATTTATGTTATGGCGTGTGTGTATAAAGCATTTATGTTATGGTGTGTGTATAAAGCATTTACGTTATGATGTGTGTGTATAAAGCATTTATGTTATGGTGTGTGTATAAAGCATTTATGTTATGATGTGTGTGTATAAAGCATTTATGTTATGGTGTGTGTATAAAGCATTTATGTTATGATGTGTGTGTATAAAGCATTTATGTTATGATGTGTGTGTATAAAGCATTTATGTCATGGTGTGTGTATGAAGCATTTGTGTGTATAAAGCATTTATGTTGTGATGTGTGTGTAAAAAGCAACTAGGTTTTGATCCTGGGTATAAAGCGACAATGTTATGTGTGTGTATAAATTACGTACGTAAATGTAAATGTTTTAGAGTCTCTAATTTTGTGGTGATTTTGATTTGAAGTACAAATATTTTCACTACTCATTTGAAAATTATACATTACATTCCTCGTAATGTTTTTCTCTCTCTTTTTTTTTTCTTTCAGAAAAATAGATGTCATCATCAAGGAATCTTAGACAATGATGATTCAAGAGAAGCGCGTAATTTGTTAAATAGTTACATTGCCGCTTTGTAATAGATGTCTGACAATAAATAAATCAAAGTTAGTTTTATCCGCACTTCTAGTTGCACATAATAGAAACGAAATTTTGGTCTGGGAGTTTGTGATGTGAATATTTGTTTTTTGTGCTTTTAACACATGTTCGCAGATATAACCCGCGGGTTATGTTCTTTTTGCATATAGATGTCAAATTTGTGGGGTAAACAAAGGTTCGGGGTATAGTAAATGTTACTCCTAAAGATGAAATAACGAAAAAACCATGAAAATAACTTTGGGTCTTAATTTCACCATTAGCTTGATTTGTGGTTGTAAAATGTACATTGCAAAGTTTTATGAACACTTTATTATAAATCCTAAGAAAACAATGAGCTCAATACAATGTCTGATACGCAATCGTAGTGCCCAGCTATGCTGCTGCAGCAAATCTTTTTCCACCATCACCAGATAAATAGGTCAAAGACTTCCGTCGAAACAACAAACCACAGATACTACCGTGGACTCAATTTCAGAAGCGTGTTGCGCTCTGTGTATCGCTTGTTGAAACAAAAAAAAGTGGAAAACGAGTGCGTCTCGAGTCATGGACGTCTGATGAGCAACAATTTTCTGTACCATTAGTGTTTAATCCACGAAAGTGGAGTGAGGCTTTAGACATTTTTTTTTACCCACCCGCAGATTTTAATGGCTTAGCCGTTTACCAGTCTAAACCCCCTCCTGCAAAGCTCTACACCAGAAGAGCGTGGGATGCTGCCAGGAAAGTTGGGTCCCTCGCAAATTTAGCCCTTTCCAGAAAACCCCGAGAGCAAGGAGGTGAACCTTCTCCAGCTGGCAGGCACAGTCCAATTTATGTACCGGTATGGCAAGTTACGCTTTGCACATATGAAGTATATATGATAGAGGGTTATACAATTTTAACTTTCCTCTTTTTTTGTGTGTAACTTGTGCGGTGTTTACGCGTTTGCGGTTTATACGCGTAAATGGGGCATATGTGTGAATATACGGTATATAAATATTTATGTCTGTTTTTATTTAAAGTCAAAATGTACAAAAGTTTACTTTTTTAACCTTGTTACAATGCTGCAAGGAAACACTTCATAGACCAACTTAGGCGCCAACTTGCCTTAGCTGACATAGAAGAGAGCACCTGGTTGCATGCTGCCTCAGAACGAGACAGCTGGAGGTCACTCGCAAAGGCCGCAGGGTACACATCTGAGACCAAAAGAAAATTCGATGCCGAGGACAGACGCAGACGGCGAAAAGAAAATCTAAATTGAACAAATGCTGACAACGGTTATGCTTGCCTTGGTGTGGCAAAATATATGGGTCTCAGCTGGGGCTGCACATTAATCGTTGGACTTGAAGACAAGTCTTATTTATTATTACAATGCCGCTATTCGACTCATCCCTGGTGCTGCTATTCATGTATGTCTAATAAATCTATATATCACTTTTGTTTCAGCACCTAGCTTCAACTCTATGTTTAATATATGTATGTATCACATTTGTTTCAGCACCCAGCTTCAACTCTATGTTTAATATATGTATGTATCACATTTGTTTCAGCACCTAGCTTCAACTCTATGTTTAATATATGTATGTATCACATTTGTTTCAGCACCTAGCTTCAACTCTATGTTTAATATATGTATGTATCACATTTGTTTCAGCACCTAGCTTCAACTCTATGTTTAATATATGTATGTATCACATTTCTTTCAGCACCTAGCTTCAACTCTATGTCTAATATGTATCACATTTGTTTCAGCACCTAGCTTCAACTCTATGTTTAATATATGTATGTATCACATTTCTTTCAGCACCTAGCTTCAACTCTATGTCTAATATATGTATGTATCACATTTGTTTCAGCACCTAGCTTCAACTCTATGTCTAATATATGTATGTATCACATTTGTTTCAGCACCTAGCTTCAACTCTATGTTTAATATATGTATGTATCACATTTCTTTCAGCACCTAGCTTCAACTCTATGTCTAATATGTATCACATTTGTTTCAGCACCTAGCTTCAACTCTATGTTTAATATATGTATGTATCACATTTCTTTCAGCACCTAGCTTCAACTCTATGTCTAATATATGTATGTATCACATTTGTTTCAGCACCTAGCTTCAACTCTATGTCTAATATATGTATGTATCACATTTGTTTCAGCACCTAGCTTCAACTCTATGTCTAATATGTATCACATTTGTTTCAGCACCTAGCTTCAACTCTATGTCTAATATGTATCACATTTGTTTCAGCACCTAGCTTCAACTCTATGTCTAATATATGTATGTATCACATTTGTTTCAGCACCTAGCTTCAACTCTATGTCTAATATGTATCACATTTGTTTCAGCACCTAGCTTCAACTCTATGTTTAATATATGTATCTATCACATTTGTTTCAGCACCTAGCTTCAACTCTATGTCTAATATGTATCACATTTGTTTCAGCACCTAGCTTCAACTCTATGTTTAATATATGTATGTATCACATTTGTTTCAGCACCTAGCTTCAACTCTATGTTTACCTTCACAGCTTAATTGCTCATACCCACTGAAGCTTCTTTATGTAATGTGTTTATGTTGTCCACTTGTCTTTGTGAGAGATACACAATTAGATAGAGCCATTGTTTGTCTAACACATGCCTAACGGCTGTCTGTGTCGGCTCTATTGAAGTTGTTAGTGAATGGATGCTGCGAGGGGGGGGGGTGAGCTAGCTATGGCATGTCATCTTTGACCACTAGGATGGTTATTTGCATACGGGCGAAGTGACTCTAGACCAGAAGAGTGTTTGTTTTGGACATTTCGATGGTCTAGAGGTTAAGTTCGCTTTGTTATCGCTGGGCGCTGGTGTCGTTTCCAGAGTCACAGGTTCGAGCCTAGGCCGGCGCAGTCCCTTATTTTCGTAGCATTTTAATTCACTACTTTCTCTCTTAAAAACGTAGTCCCTGGTGCTGCTATCCATTTATGTTTAATATATGTATGGAAAACTCGAGTTTAACAATTATAATTTTTCAAAGTATAAAACGAAATAAATTCAAATTTGGCGTACTAAATATTTTTCTTGAACAGACTACGTGCCACCGGATATTTCCGCACGCATTCAAGAGTTCCATAAATGAATGTTCAGGAACATTTTGCGCATCGTCTAAACAGGGCCGGATTTAAGGATTTAAGGAAGAGCAAAAGGGCGTACAGCCCCGGGACCTCCTTCACAAAAAAGAAATAAAAATGAATTTCTATTGGGTAGATGATGTGTTTTATGCGGCCCGTGGACACCTAAAGAAATCTGGTGTGCCCATACATTAAACATATAAAAATGCAAATATATTATATTACAAATAAATAATTGTAAATATCAATAGAAATTATTGAAACTTTTGGTTCTTATCACTTACAATGAAGAGGCTAAAGAAACATTGTCTCTAAATGTTAGTCTAAAAAGTAAACGAAGATTATTCTAAAAGCAATATTTCAAAACATTCAGTCAAAAGAGATTAACAACAGTTTGTATTCAATGCTATGAAGAACTGTGTTGAAAGTGTTGAGTTTGCATATACAAGATGTTAAGGGTAATAACTGATGCAGTCCGTAGTTGACACATAATATAAATGATCATATGTTTGACATAAGGCCACTTTCGGCATAAGCAAGCCATGCATCCACCCCTGGCCCATGATTGCTGGGGTCCTCGCACAGAGTGCGTATTTCATTACTTTAGAGAAGAAATAGCGAAATTTGTCCTCAATGATATTGTTGAAGTAAACTAGGTTTTTAATGAATTGCATCATTTTAGTTTTTTTCCTTTTTTTATTTTTATTTTTGGGGCCACCAAATTCACCTTGCCTAGGGCCCCAAATTCTCCAAAGCCGGCCCTGTCTGGCAGTTCCGAATACTTGAAGGTTTGGAAACAAAACATTTCGATGCTCGGTAACACAGTAGTATCCGCTAGCCTAGCATAAGAAGAATATGGGATCTTAAGGAAGAAATTGTTTGGTTCCATGAAGGACACTGACTGTGACTTTGTTACTAATATTTCTAATGAAGATTGGAAGACAAACTTCATGCTTATCACTGGAAACACCGAAATGTATAGCTTGCGCCTGAAATATTTGTGCATGTTAAATCATTTTATACAAAGCTATTCCATTTCTTGAGGCTAGTAAGTGAAAACAGGTTTTGTTATTTTCATTAGCAGAAAGGCAAAACTATTTCTAGTGAAAGGATCGTGGAATTTGAAAGCAATTCCTAAGACGTCAAGAACTTGGAACCAGTTTTCAATACCCCCAGCTCACCATTTAATGCAGAAGCCGATTCAGCTTCTGATGACAAACCACCTAGCAAATTATGACCTGAAAGAGAAGTTCCAGTTAATTTTTTCGCGGGAGCTTCATGGGGGCCAGAAGCTGTATATCCACACTTTAAAAACTTAACATTATTTGGAACTACATTCATAAAGCTTTTCAAGTGTTAGAACAGGTCGATGCTGATTGACTGTATAAGACAGAGGTCACAAGAAAAAAACAACTAGTAAGCTAGTTTAACGTTTCTGGAACATTATGCAAAAGAGTAAATAGTTATATACTTCATAATAAGTACTACTGAACATTTGTGATGTGGTGAAATGCCATAGTATGTTAGAATGTAAACAGACAATAGCAAAATAAAAAAAAAATGATTCGTAAAATTAGTTTCAAGAAATTTCTAACTCTTGTTGTAATTCCCAAATTGGGGGTGCAAAAATAAAATCTATATTTATGCGGCCCTCCAATCCCCAATTGTTTTTAATGCGGCCCTCAGTAGAAAAAAGGTTGCCCACCCCTGCAGTATACTTGTATACTTAAGGGTATTCCATTGGATTTATTGAGGCATAACATGTACTTCTTGATGGCTGGGATTGCCAGTGTACTGTTATTTTATATATTGTGTAATAAATAAATATTTTCTGCTATGCATGAACTTATTCAATTCGTAACTGTTATTAGCTGTTGTGTCATAGTTATTGACATACCAGGTACAAAATAATGCTAGAGCTCAAGCAGTATTAATACATTTTTAATCGCACCAATAGTACATACTAATACACAATAAACCAATACAAAGGTAACTTACAGACATGTAATGTGAAAGTGGTTCAGATTCTTTGCATGTTTTCTGTACACTGTCTACGCTGCTGAGTCATAGAGGAATGTAGGGAGGATGACAGCTCGATAGATCCCTACGAAGGCGCCCCCCCCCCCAAGACGCGAGGCCTGGGTCGGTATCCCCACTTGCCACCTACTAGGGACGCTGCTGTTTGAGTGCCTCTATACCGTGTGGTTGCAATTGAAGTCACGTAGACATTCAGCTCGAATACGATTTTGTATCGCAAACTTAATTTTTATAGTGGAATCTAGTATTTAAACGGGGAAATAAATTATTTACACAATGAAACTTTTGGATTGCGTTTGGTAACTAAGTTCGTAAACTATTGACACACTAGTTACCTAATTAAATTATACAATGATTCTGCGCATGTTATCCTAGTAGTGTTAGGTCATACTATTTTCCTGGTAGTGTATCAGTACAAAAGTTTAGATTAGTGTATTGTGTAGCAGGGTTTGCAAGTCTTTTATGTTATCATACAGGTGTTGCCACAGCTATCTATTATAGAAGAGACTACCCAACTCTATATTTTCTTCTTAAGTAGTAGTAGGACCATGAAATGTTATTTATAGTTTGAAGAAAAAATAAACGCATTATCTTTTTAAATAGATGTCCCTTCAATTTTAAGAGTTCATATTGTCCTCAAGTGTTAGTTCTTACAATGTACATTATCGTATAGCCTGGTAATTTTATTTTTAGTCTAGACTTTATACACTTTAGAATGAATCCGTTCTTATATAAATGAGGTTCGTTGGCTGAGGGGTAAAGCGCTTGGCTGCCTGGTTCGAATCGTAGTGAAGGCTAGGATGGGATTTTTATTTTTTTTTATTTGTATTGATATGCGTTTGAAAAATATAGACTTGTTCTAGGGATATAGAGAGGGCAAAAGATGTTAAGATGACCCAGGCTGCACAATGATGGACATTTGTAATTATTGCTATTCTATAGTTACTCACACAAGAGGATAACAGCCGAAAAAAAAAAGGAAATATTTATTCAACAAGATAAACAGTTCCTTTTAAACTAAAAAAAAACTTTTCATTGCCCCAAGGTACAGAACAAAAGATAACATCAACAATCAATAATCTCACCAAAATGTGTTACTTAACAACCCAGCTGTTTCTCATCACTTCTAGGAAGTGTTTATGTGTAATGTTATCACAGCGACTTGAGTCTGCATTTTGTTTGTTTACAGCGCTGTATAAGTAAACTTATTTTTATTTTTAGGTACAAAATTAAGTCACAAAAAAAAAATAACGACACGCTAAGCTAAGAATCAGTTTAAAATACAGAAATTTGTATCAATCAAAACAAAGACTAAGCTAACATCAATAAATAAAAAGGCTAAAACTTAAAATAGAGATCGTTAGCAGCTTCATCGAGCATAAAAGGGGCAGATCAATTTGGCAATTTTGTTCCCAATGTTCTCTTTGAATGATAGTATTCTCAGAACTCTTACAGACAACGCTAGTTTAACATCTCCTAAGTTAAGCGTCTTCCAAATTTAGCATCTTCCAGACAACACTAATGTAATAGATTTCGTCATTCATGATTTGTTCCGTCTTACGTTGTTGTTTTTGTACAAAGCTTATATCAACTCACTCTGTCTGGTAAACCATTGTACACGTTATTGTTTCCACCCCCAATCTCGGATCAAGCTGAAATTTTGAACAATAGGGAAGCGTGGTCGAGGGGCTAAGTGCGCTTGAACTTGGCTTGTCTCGGCTACCTAGAAGGGGGTTCGACACCCGACTCGGGCAGAGTTGCGTTTACTGAGCGCCTAAAGGCAGCACGGAAAACCAACTCCTAGATACCCCCTCCCCCCTCCCTCTGAGCATGCTATAAGCATGAAAGTAGCGCTATATAAAAGCTATAATAAAAGCTATAATAATTATATAACAATTATGTCTTTACCTGATAAACAATAATCCATAAAAATTAACCAATTGGTGATTAATTATTTTGTTTGGTATCTGAAACATTGTAATAAATTTTAATTGGCTTATAAGGTACTATAAATTGAATTACTCCACTTTACACTTTGTAGATGGTGGGAAACTAACAAAAGATAGCTATGAAAACTTCCATTTTCTTACGTACTTCCCTGGTGCAGCCGCAGTGGTTAGTGTAATCGTATTAACTTGAGGAGGCTGAGAAGGCGTTATCCCTTGAGTTCGAATTCAGAAATGCATTTAAAAAGCGATAACCCAGATACCCCATTCTTTCTCCATCTCCCCCCATACTTTTTTATCCAACTGGACTTCGCTACACTCAAGGCTCTTAAAGTAATTCTGTACTTATTATCTGTATCCCTACCCCAACTTGGCCCCGGTAATGGTTAAGTTCGGCCATGCCATTAAGTGACGGGTGAATAAAGAGTAGATTGTTTGTTCTTCCCCCATCCTTTTTTTTTTCGCAGCTCATGTTACGTGGTGTAACTCTAGTCCGACTTTGAAAAATAAAAGAGTGATCTTTCCATTCCTTCTTTGTGTCCAGACTGTTGAGCAATTAAGAGAATTATATATATATAGATAGCTTAACACAATGAATGAAGTCTTTTTCTCCGAATTAACGATGCCAACGTTGATTTAACCCCATCAAACTAAAATGATTCTTCTGATTTATAAACTTTAAGTTGTGTTGAGTATAACTTGATACCAAACATAAAAGTTCAAACACAAACGTTATTTGAAAATTTAATCATAACAGAAGAGTGAAATACAAATGAGCAGAACGAATAATTCTATCGGAACGAGGAAAATAATTACGGAGAGAAAGAGTTAATATCAATTACTTAACACAACGATCGCTTGATGTGCTACACTCCCGTGTATTTCTTAGTGTCGACGTATTACGTTGAAACACTTTGACTAATAATGAAGTAAAGAGATATCTAAATTATGTGTATACATCCCAGAAAGTGCATACGCCTTTGAGCTGGTCGCGATATTCGACTACAAATCAACATCTACTATTAATGAACTGTCATGAGAATGCTACTTAAAAGGAACCCCGTTTCTTACACCACACAGGTCTAAGTAATTCACCACAGTAGAAATCAAACGTACAACATGATAGCCCGAAGTCTGCTACTTCTGATTCCGTTCACCATGTATTTGGGTAAGTTTTTTTTTGTGATGTACACACTATGCATTTTAAAAAAAAACTTCGACAAAAATCTTGAGACTAACTAGAATCACCTGTCAATTATAGAATACATTGTTTGATGAACTTAATTGCATTTATCAATATTTCTTCTACTTTACACAATGATGAATATACTTTTAAAAAATTCTACACACGATCTATCAGTCGACATGGTTAAACTATAGTTTACGCCCCTTGTCATAATTTTAAAAATTAGGATGCCCAAGGCAAATATTATAAGATAAGGTGGCAAGATAAAATAACCAATGAGGAAGTGCTGCAAAGAGCAGGGTGCCAGTACTTCTCTCGGTTATCAGCAGCACACTTCTTGTCTGGCTTGACCACGTTCATAGAATGCCATCAGGTAAACTTCAACAAGACATTCTGTATGATGATCTAACAGAAGGCAGGAGAGCCGCTGGTCTTCCACTTTTAAGGTATACTGATACATTCAAACGCATGATGCTCTTCAAAATCGAATCTAGCAGTTGGGAAAAAGTGGAACTGAATAGATCCACATGGAAGAGCGAGCATAAAAGCAGGGTCCCGGATTGCAGAAAGGATTAGGAAGTAGGATGCAATTACAACAGCGCCTGGTGATTACAGATGAATAACCTTTGACAGCAACTGTGTATCAAGGATTGGCCTCTTTAGTCAGACAAGAAGTTCCAAAGAAGATATGCATTGCACCGTTGCTCGGCTCCTGCTTCAGCATAATATCTTAGAACTGGTTTCTTCCACGTCTCCATGTAGGATCCTTTGGTGATTGGAAATAGACTATCTGTCCAGTTCACAGCTGACTCAGATTTCTTGACCTCTTATCATTAGATTTCTTTTTCGCTCATCTGACTTTTTTCTTTCTATCTCATAGAGTTCTCTTGACATGTACAAGACTTAATGTTGCTCGTTTTGTTTGGTATCAGTGTTTATCTGAGCATCTGATCTGGGCTTAAATTTGTGTTTTGATTTGGAGTATTTCTAAGTTCCAGGAGAGTTTCATAAGTAACTGATTTTGCTTCTATTGATTTCTTTATTATGTTCTTCAAAATTGTATCTGATGATTCAGCATTTCCATTGGATTTATGGTGTTCTGGGGAGTATTTCCATCAGAAATTTTGGAAAATATTTCGACTTATATGCAGTCTTATGGCACCAAATATCTTGCAAATAAAACTTTCATTTTCTTTATAATTGCGTGAGTTTTTTTCGACTGCATGTTTTCTAACTCTATGAAATTTAATTAATAGTCCACTGTAGCTAAATATTATTGGCGACACATATGAACCAAATCAATTCCATTATTTTACTATGGATTAGAACCTATTTCGTGCTGTAATATTTTTTCTCTCTGATTCGCTCGTTGTTTTTCTGACAAATGTAACATGAGTTGGCTATTTCCTTTATTCGAGCTGATAATCCAGGGCAGAAAACTGTTTCTTTTGCTCTTCTTTTCATTGAGTCTACTCCCAGATGTGCTGCATGGAGTTTTTCTTCTATTTCCTTGCGAAGTGATATCGGTATGATTGTTGTACTCCTTTCAACAAAAGTCCGTTTTTTGTATGTTAACATGTCTCTTAGTGAAAACTATTGTTTAAGCGCAGGTAGACTATTATGTTTGTCTGGACATACATTTATGATATACTGTATTAGTGTTTGCATAGTTATTTCTTTCTCTGTCTCTATTCTGACTTTCTCCAGCACTGCATCTGGTATTGCCCGTCCGACTGTATTGACACAAACATCTGGGATATCACTCTTTACTTCTGATGAGTCTCTACTCAACGTATCAGCTATGAACAAATTTTCGCCATTGACATATTGAAACTGGATATCGTAACGTTAATGGCGCATCATAAGACTTTGTAGCCTTCTCGGAGCAGAACTGTGTGGTTTTTGAAGGAACTTTTCTAGTGGTTTATAGACATTCTGGACTATAACTGTCCTGCCATATGTATACCAACAACCACTGCCAACAATTCTTTTTCAATCTGTGCCCATCTTTTCTGAGTATAAGCTAATAATCTAGAATCTTATGTTATTTGAATGTTATCTTGTAATAACGCTGCTACCAACCCATTTTGGCTAATATCTGCTTGTAATGAAAGATCTTTGCTAGGGTCAAAATATATCAGTATGCCATGAGTCATAATTGAGAAAACACTGTTTTTTTTCACAAAGGCACTGATTAGCAAGATTTTTTAGTTGTATTTTTTAATGCATATAAATGGAATATAATTTAAAATAACAATTAATAATACATATATAATTAACATATATAATAATAACATACATAAAAAAAAACAATAAACTAAAATGATTTTTCGGGGAAAACCTTATTTTTAGGTCTTTGAATGATAGTTAATCTTTAAGTAATATCTGCTAGGTCCAGGTTCACATTTAACTTTAACCAACACCTATTCCTTAGTCTGTTGAACAGTCTGGGTACTAAGGCAGATCTCTCAAAGATCTTTATTCATTGCTGACTTTAAACTTTAATATAATTTCATTCACTGACAGGCCTTTCCATTCTTTGATCTTGTCGTCCCATCGCCTTTTTCTGTCTTCCTCTTTATCTTTTTCTAGGTATTGAAGACAGGTCTTTGCAAGCCCTGAGCATCTTGTGATGTGGCCATAGCCATAGAGTTTAAGTTTATGGGAGGTGAGGGGTTGACAGTGGTTAGCAGGTAATCATGGGGTCCAATTGCTGCATTAATCCTGTTTCTAATCTTTCATTCGTGACGCGGTCTTTGTAAGTGACACCTAGGATTTAAGTGTATCTTCATAACTTTCAGTTCATTGAATACATATGAATATTAACAATGCAAAAATAATAATAAAATTAATAAATATCTATATTCAGTGGCATAAGTCTTAAGTCGAAACAACAACACAAGAGTATCGACAATACTATCGACACAATCAGGTCTCTTCTTTTTGTATCGATGGATACAGGGTTGTAGTTGTTGATAGTTTGTAGTTCTTAGTTTCTGATATTCTTTCTGAAAATATTGATACCTGGCTTTTTACCTGGGTAAGTGAACCACTTTGGGTGCCGATACTTAGTTTGTTTCCACACAAGCTGTCTTTCTAGCCTTGTGTTTTTTTAAAGATTGACGAGAAAACAGGGATTAAAATTCATGTTTTGCGCAATGGTTCCCAGCAGCTTGCGCTGATGTTGTGTCCGGTGCATTTGAATGTAATTTATTGAAATAACAAAAACCTATTTTATAGCATTAATATAACAGTAGTATTTACCTTCATCTATCATTAGTCAGTACAACAGACGGATGCGGACGAGGAGATTTGAGAATTTTGGAGAAGTATTGGTTAGACGAAGAATTGTCGGAACTGACGGATATGAAAATGGCTCCAGAAGTGCTCGATATATTTTTAGAAGTGATACATAAGAAAGAACAATACCGTAAGCTGCAAGACGAAATAGATCGATTGAGGCTTACAATGGAGAAAGAACTGGCGGAAAGTAAGATTTTTTTTTCCTTTCCAATTAAATCATTGAATACTATCAAACGCTCTGAAGTAACATTTGAATGAAAATGTGGAAGAACGTGATTTGCTATTTAAATATAGATGTGTTATGTGATATGCTTAATTTGCAAATCCTTTACGTGAAAAAGTTATTATTATTATTATTATTATTATTATTATTATTATGTTGGAAACGGACGAGTATTCATTCTCTGGCTCTGCTAGGTTTAGGTTTCACGAAAGAGAAACAAAATTCATTGTAGTCCCTTTATCATTTTCCACCTAAGAATTTCGGGTGATGTGGTAGGTCTGCAGCAGTACCGCCTTCTGACAGTCAACGAGAATTTTCCTACGAATGTTAAGGCTCTTGAAAGTATCTATGAGGACAGTTGCTATTATCCCCTCGGTTGATATAACAAGGGGGTTTGTTTTTTTTTGATAACTTCCATAAACGCTTAATCTTCCAGCCTAGGTTACATTATTTTCTTTGTTTTTCCATTTTAATTTTTCTTAAATTATGAGAAAGTAGTATGATGATATCAATAATGATAGCGTTTTTTTTTTGTTGTTGTTGTTGTCAATAAACAGAAGATCAGGGCGATAAAAATCTTCAGTTTTGTCAAAATAGGCCTATCCTAGTACAGCACATGATTAGTAGACTCAAGAACCTCTTCTGGCGAGTATTTACATAAGGAGGAGTATCCTTATCGATCAAATTGTAAAAATGAATTTATTTTTATTCTCTTGCACTGCCAGGGTTTAGCTATGTTTAAAAAAACAAAACTTATGTAGGCTTCTCAAAAGTGTCCACTGAGGAACTTTCTAATGGTAGGTCTGCAGCTATACTGCCTTCTGGGAGGTTTCGAAGATATTGTTAAGGCTTTGAATGTGTTTGTGAGTTCAGTAGTCACTATCCTCTCTGTTGATAAAACAACAAGGTTATATTATTTTAGATAACTTCCGTAGTCACCAGATATCTATGATAAATCTTCGTATTTGTCAATTTACATTTTTAGCGGCCCCCGAAAGGGGATAAGACGCAATTAGTTTTGTGCGAAATGTCTGTCCGTCTGTCCCGTTTAGATCTCGTAAACTAGAAAAGATATTGAAAAACAGACATCACAATATTTTAGACCATTCAAAGTTCTGATGCAACGGCTACTTTTTTTTTCTGAAAGCGAAAAATCTAATTTTTAAAATCAGTTATGCAAGCAGTTTTTTAAAGATAAAAATCTAATTTGTATGCATTATAAGTTGGACCTTATTGAAAACGAATAGTAATCTTGTAAATTTAATTTTCCTTTATTATTATTTATATCTCGGCAATGTTTTTATTTTGTTTTGAGGATTCGAATAAGTGATCGAGGCTTTTCAAAACAATTAGATCAATTTTAAGACATCAAGGGAGGCGCGGTGGCTGAGCGGTTAAGCGCTTGGATTCCGAACTGGTTATACCGGGTTCGAATCCTGGTGAAGACTGGGATTTTAAACTTTGGAATCTTTGGTGGCCTCTGAGTCCACTCAGCTCTAATGGGTACCTGACATTAGTTGGGGAAAAGTAAAGCCGGTTGGTCGTTGTTCTGGCTACATGACACCCTCGTTAACTGTGAACGTTAAATCATCTGCCCTATAGACCACTAGGTCTGAAAGGGGAACTAGTTAGACCAGGTTCACATCTAACTTTACATTCACTTTCACCTATCCTTTGATCTGCTGGACCGTTGGGGCACTACACACGATCTGTCAACCTTCTTTCTCCATTCTTATCTCTCATTTGTCTTTGATATAATTTCATTCGGATGTTCTTTCTGAAAATATTGAAGCCTGGGTGGACCACTTCGGGGGCCGATTTTGAGTTTGTGTTTACATAAAAACTGTCTTTTGTAACCTTGTTATATAGTGTTATTGCGATGTCGACAACTATTGCAGTGTTTTCTTTTGATCAGTAAAAAAAATATAAATTCTGGTTGGTTGAAATTCAACGTCTTCTACATCAAAATATGTCTATCTTTGTTTAAAAAATAGATCCCCCATCCTACTTTTATTATGACCAATTTTGCCCATACAAGGTGATGAGGGCTCTGCAATGGGATTTTGTGCCTTTTCGTGTGGCTGGTAAGACCTGTGTGAGCCCGGAATGTTTAGCCTCACATTGTGCAGGATATTTCTGCTGGAGCTAGTGTCATTGGCATTGCTTATTATTACACTGACGCTTTACTTTAGTCAGTGTTGTTCTCTTGTCCTCTACTGTTCTAGACATTGGCTTTGACGATACGCAAGTCAATTGCATTATCGATCTTTCTGTTTCTGGAGAGTGTGCTGCCAAGATAGAAGAATCTTCCCACTGAATTAATGTCATGTCCATTTCTTTTTATGCTTACATCCGAGTTGGCTTCCCTTGGAGCGGGCAAGTATAGGACGTTAGTCTTTTTTTTTTTTGCATTTAGAGTGAGGCTGAAGTCTGAGCATGCTCTTGAAAAGTCACTAACGATGCTCAGAGCAGGCATTTAGGGCACCTAAATCTTATTCAATCAGGTCATTTGTCAAGGCCAAGTACGGTCTATTATTTTCTTAACTTGAATATGGTGATCTAACAAGCTAGCGTTAAACAACCTGCCATTATATGTTTTATTGACTTACCTACCTTCCCACGATTTAGTCAATAACATCGTGTTTTATAATGTGCCTTTCAGAGTTTCTTTATATTGTTATAGCTATATTAACAGGCAAAATATAAAAAAATGAATATGTTAGTCATTTAATTCAATTTGTAATAGATCTAAACTTAAGATTATAAATCTATGTGATTAGAAATAATATTTTACAAATTTTTTAGCGCAATTTCTGCATTTAGCTGTCTCAAAACGCTATAAGACTTTCACTTGTCTGAACCAGTTGTAAAAAAGGGGGTGGCGAGAAAAAGAATGGAGTATCTGGATGATCTGTTTTAAATGCTTTTTTTTAAGGGAACGACCTGAATTAGACTTGTGAGCTTAACCTTGCTCAGACTCCTCAAGCCAACTTGGTAACCACGTAACCCATGGGCGTAGCCAGGATTTTTTTTCGGGGAGGGTTTTGGGGGGGATTTTTTCTCCCCCCCCCCCCCCCCACCAAGCCCCCCCCCCCCCCCGAACAAAAAAATATATTTATTTATGTGTGTGTGTGTACATCATCTTTATTACATTCTGACCATTCATTCTTTCGGAAGACGTTTATTGTGCCCTAGAATAGGTTCTTCCTGGAGTTAGTGAAAAAATTGTAGATTTCCCGCCTTAGCCAGCAAGGGTGTCTGGGGGAGCGCTAGGAGCTTCCCAATCGCGGGGCGGAGCCCCGCCGCCAAACGCGATTTCTGGTATTGAAAGCCAACAAAATGCATATTCTGAGGTATCTACCGTGTATTTTCCTGCTTTTAAAAAAGTTTTGTTTTCAAAAAACTAATTTGCTATTCTTACTGACTTAGACCCTCCCGCGCCGTTCGGCGCATTTGCAGTCAAGCTGTTTCCATACAAATCTGTCACTGGTAATGTCTGAAGCCTCTTCCCACCTGCTCTGAGGACCTCCATGAATGTGTGGCGCTAAGTTGTACTAGGATGTCATCGCAAATCTTCTTATGCGTAATTCATTTTGTCGGAGAACATGGCCCGCAAACCTTATGCGACGCTCTATCACAATCTTACTAAGGGGTCGACTCCCACTTCGGCATAGGTTTTTATTGATTTAGACCCGATCTCTATAACTGACTCCTAAAATCTGTCTTAGCCATCTTTGTTGAGCCACATTTAGTGTTTTTCAATTTCGGCAGATGACTATTCACTGCACTTTATTAAGGAGCCCCGCCACTGGTAGAAATGTGTAACTGTAGTTTGTTTTAGAATAATATTGAAGATAGAGGTTTTCCACATCAAAACACTCTGTAGAAGAATTTTAAACTCAAAAACATCAGGAGGGGTTTTAAACTTTTAAAAAACCATATGTAGGAGAGGGGTTTAAACCTAAAACCCCAATACGCTACGCTCAAATAATTTTGGTGTTTAATTTGCTTTTTTTTTATATTGAAGAGGTATTTTTTAGCATCAAACCCCTCAAGGGGGGGGGGCTAAACTCAAAACGTCTTTTGGCAACGCTCGTAGCATTTTGAGTGCTTAATTTGCTTTTTTTTCTTACACTGAAGATTTTTTTTTAGCTTCAAACCCCGCTGGCGTGGGGTTTAAACTGAAAACTCCTTTGGCTACGCTCATAGATTTTAGAGTGAGTAATTTGCTTTTTTTATATGATGTAGAGGGGAGTTTATAACTCAAAACCCCTTTGACTACACTCATAACATTTTGAGTGTATAATTTGCTTTGTTTTTATTATTAAAGAGGTATGTTTTACCTTCAAACCCCGCTGAAGGGGGGTTTAAACTCAAAACTGATTCAAAACCCATTAAGCTAAGCTCATAACATTTTGAGTGCGTAATTAGCTTTTTTTTTATATTGAAAAGGTATTTTTTTTTAACTTCAAAACCCTGCTGAAGAGAGGTGGGGGGGGGGGGGGGGTAAACTCAAAAAGCCTTTGGCTACGCTCATAGAATTTTGAGTGTGTAGTTTGCTTTTTTTTTATATTGAAGAGGGGTTTTATCGTAAATTGTAATTTTGGAATTTGGGGATTGTCGTTTGCATTTTTTGTTGGTTTTGTTTTATAGAAGAGTGGGATTTAACTGCAAAAACCCCTGGTAGGGGGTTTTAAATTCAAACCCCCCTGGTAGGGGGTTTTAAACTCAAACCCCCCTGGTAGGTGGTTTTAAACTCAAAACCCCATGGTAGGGGGTTATAAACTCGACCCCCCTGGTAAGGGGTTTTAAACTCATAATCCCCTTGGTTGTGCTGGGGCAAGTGATGGTTTAGTATTAAAATCTCACCTAAAATAAACAAAATCAAAGCAAAAAATCAGTCACTAAATTCCGATCCCCCCTCCCGCAGGGGTGGGGGGATTTCATTTCGGGGGGGGTTTGAACCCCAAGAACCCCCCCCTGGCTACGCCCATGACGTAACCACTCTACTAGCGATGATTGTATAGCTATAGTCTATTGTCTCTATTTCATGTTTAATTAATTCGTTATTTTTTAACCATTGATTTTTGTCAGGTAGAAATAATAGTGCACAATTTCAGCTTGATCCGAGATTGGGTGTCGGGCAAATAATGTGTACAAACTTTTGGCCAGACAGCCCGACATATAAGCTTTGTGGGACTAAAGGGCGTATCCTCTGTTGAACTGGATGGGCATGTCCTCCTGCAGTTAATGCTCATGACCAACTTCTCTTAGTATGACGTCAATATTTGAAAATGCCCAAAAAGCTTTTTCTTAATTATCACAGATAACTGCATAACTATGTATTGATGCAGACAAGACACAATCTAAAAAAAATTAACCAATTAGATAATTCATTACTGGTGATTCATGATTTGTTCAATAAAAAAAAAGGAAAACTATATTGTCAGTATTCACAGATATGGCTAATTAGTTGGGTTTAGACCCCTGTTTCTCTCTCACACATTCTCCTACCAAGTTGATACTGTAATGACTTAATAGTAAGAAATTGGGTATATATGAGTTAATTAGTAAATTTATTATTGGTAATTTATTACTTGTTTCATAACAAATAAAGGAATTAACTTGTACATTATTGGTAGTTATAGGTTTAAGAATGTAGTTCTTCCCCTTTATAAAAAGCCTTTTTATAATTTTTTTTTAAAATTTTGCTTGTATTTTTTTTTCTAGTTTACCTATTGGAAAAAGATGGTATGTATTTTTTAATTAAAGTAGGTATATTTTAATTAATTTATGTCTCCCAACATATATAAATACATATATAATATAAAATACAAAGGAAGGTTTAAGTAAAGTAAAGTAATGTATGCATTACCATGTGTCTACCATAGTAATAAAAGGCGTTGGACCAAACTTAATAAAACTTACAAAAAAGGTTCCTTGGATACTATTTGGAACAGTAAAATATGTAATGTAGTCATGAAAGAAACTTAAAAACCTCCAAAAAAATGTTGCCCAACCCTATATAAGTTTGACTATTTCATGGATTGAGATCATATGTTTACATGAGCTAAGACCGAAATGCCACGCATGCGCAGAAAGAAAGTCGCGAGAAGAAGAGATCTACTATTCGCAAAAACATTTTTTTTTATTTAACAGATGAACATATTTTACAATATGGTACATTCATTAAATTATTTTATCAAATCATCCTTCAAATTTGTGTTTCTAATTTATTCACTATAGCTGTGAAATGTCACTTTAGCCTTCTCTACATATATTCCAATAGCTCCATTCACTTTCTGACGCATATCTTTCATTTCATATATTGTTATTATATATTTTTAACAAATTTTATATATAAGCTCACATTGTCTGTCGGTCTGGTAAAAAGTATGTTCTCGTTATTTCTCCAACACTCATTTTTTAGATGAAACTGAAACTTTGCATAATTATGCATTGACATAGACAAGACATAAATAAATAAATAAAATAACCGATTAGATAATTAATTACTGGTAATTTATTATTTCGTTCAATAGCAAAAGGGAAACTATATTTTCAGTATTCACAGATATGGCTACTTAGTTGGCTTAAGACCCCTTAAATTAATTGTTCACGCTATTTCTCTCTCACGCATTTTCCTACCAAGTTCATACTGTAATGACTTTATAGTAAGAAATTGGGTATATATGGGTTAATTAGTAAATTTATTATTGGTAATTTATTACTTGTTTCATAACGAATAAAGGAATTAACTTGTACATTATTGGTAGTTATATGTTAAAGAATGTAGTTCTTCCCCTTTATAAAAAGCCTTTTTATAAATTATTTATTTTAATTTTGCTTGTATTTTTTTTCTAGCATACATAATTGAAAAACAAAGTATGTATTTTCTTATTAAAGTAGGTGTATTTTAATTAGCTTATGTCTACTAACTACTACATATATAATATAAAATATAAAGGAAGGTTTAAGTAAAGTAAAGTAATGTATGCATAACCATGTGACTACCATTGTAGTAAAAGGCGTTGGACCAAACTTAATAAAACTTACAAAAAAGGTTCCTTGGATACTATCTGGAACAGTAAAATATGTAATGTAGTCATGAAACAAACTTAAAAACCTCCAACAAAATGTTGCCCAACCCTATATAAGTTTTACTATTTCATGGATTGAGATCATATGTTTACATGAGCTAAGACCGAAAGCCACGCACGCGCAGAGCAAAGTCTTCACGCAAGCACAGAAAGAAAGTCCTAAGAAGGATAGATCTTCTCTTCGCAAATTTTTTTTTAATTTAACACATGAATATATACGATATAGTCCATTCATTAAATTATTTTCTTAAATCAACTTACAAATTTGTGTTTCTAATTCATTCACTATAGCTGTGAAATGTCACTTTAGCCGTCTCTACATACATTCCAATAGCTCCGTTCACTTTCTGACGCACATCTTTCATTTCATATATTGTTATTATATATTTTTAACAAATCTTATATATAAACTCACTCAGTGTGTCGGTCTGGTAAAAAGTTTGTTCTCATAATTTCTCCCACACCCATTTTTTAGATGAAACTGAAACTTTGCATAATTATGCATTGACATAGACAAGACATAAATCAATAAATAAAATAACCGATTAGATAATTAATTACTGGTAATTTATTATTTCGTTCAATATCAAAAGGGAAACAATATTTTCAGTATTCACAGATATGGCTACTTAGTTTGCTTTAGATCCCTTAAATTAATTGTTCACGCTATTTCTCTCTCACGCATTCTCCTACCAAGTTGATACTGTAATGACTTAATAGTAAGAAATTGGGTATATATGGGTTAATTAGTAAATTTATTATTGTTAATTTATTACTTGTTTCATAACGAATAAAGGAATTAACTTGTACATTATTGGTAGTTATATGTTTAAGAATGTAGTTCTTCCCCTTTTTAAAAAGCCTTTTTATAAATTATTTATTTTAATTTTGCTTGTATTTTTTTTCTAGCATTCATAATTGAAAAACAAGGTATGTATTTTCTTATTAAAGTAGGTACATTTTAATTAGCTTATGTCTACTAACTACTACATATATAATATAAAATATAAAGGAAGGTTTAAGTAAAGTAAAGTAATGTATGCATAACCATGTGTCTACCATTGTACTAAAAGGCGTTGGACCAAACTTAATAAAACTTACAAAAAAGGTTCCTTGGATACTATCTGGAACAGTAAAATATGTAATGTAGTCATGAAACAAACTTAAAAACCTCCAAAAAAATGTTGCCCAACTCTATATAAGTTTGACTATTTCATGGATTGAGATCATATGTTTACATGAGCTAAGACCGAAAGCCACGCATGCGCAGAGCAAAGTCTTCACGCAAGCACAGAAAGAAAGTCTTGAATAGGATACATCTATTCTTCGCAAAGATTTTTTTTTTATTTAACACATGAACATATACGATATAGTCCATTCATTTAATTATTTTCTTAAATCAACTTACAAATTAGTGTTTCTAATTCATTCGCTAAAGCTGCGAAATGTCACTTTAGCCGTCTCTACATACATTCCAAAAGCTCCGTTCACGTTCTCACGCACACCTTTCATTTCATATATTGTTATTACTCTTTTGTTCCCCTGGCAATCAAATCATTAAATAAGAACAATCTGGTATAAACTTTGTCACATGTAAATTATGAGTGCGTCTGGTGTGAATGTACACTTTGGTTTCTTACAGTTATAATGTTTTTGTTTGGTGTAATGCACAAATTGTAAGACAAATTTCCTTACGGATAATAAAGATTATTATTATTATTATTATTATTAAATTTTTCACAAATCTTATATAAAAACTCACTCTGTTTGTTTGTATGGTAAAAAGTTTGTTCTCGTAATTTCTCCCACACCCATTTTCAAATCAAACTGAAACTTTACATAATTATGCATTGACATAGACAAGACACAAATCAATTAAAAAATTAACCAATTAGATAATTATTTACTGGTTATTCATTTTTTTGTTCAATAGCAAAAGGGAAACTATATTTTCAGTATTCACAGATATGGCTACTTGGTTGGATTTAGACCCCTTAAATTAATTGTTCACGTTATTTCTCCTTCACGCATTCTCCTACCAAGTTAATACTGTATGTCAGGATTATTTGTATTAATTACTAAATATTAATTTATAATGTGTGTATGTGTTAAAATTACTTTAACTTGTAATATTATAGGCCCAAGTTAAGTCCGACAGAGTTGTTCATTAACTAATAAACGATATGTATGATGATTTAAAAAAAAATTATGAATTTAATTCAATAATATTTATACAATGAACTGATATATGTATAATGATAATCATATGAATACCAATAGATATATAATATGGTGTAGTATAATATAGTTCAGTTTAATTTTAATGGACTTTATAATACAAACAATATAATCACCTTAACTTATAATATTGAGCACACAATCTTTCAAGACGACAACTCCATGAAACAGCTCCTCAAACTGTATGTTCAAATGTCAGGACAATTCCGAATTATCTTTTGTCAATATACTTCTCACCGACACCTAATATCAGAGTTCAAAGTAGCACCGAAGCTCACAACTTGAAACTGTTTCACCAGGTCTGGACACAGCAACCCGTAGTCTGGAATCCAGAACCTCAGACTAGTAAATCAAACATCAGACAGAAAACCAGAGATGAAAATTTCAGTACTGTAGCCTAAAACTGATACCCTATAGAAAGATGAAGAACAGATTCTTCTAATTTTTATTTATCTATATACAAAATGCTAATACAATCGAATCCATATACAAAATTAACTAAACAATATGAAATAAAACTCACCCTAAACAGGGGTCAAGATAATCCTTTCAGAATATCTACTAGGGCCAACGATAAGGCTATCCAATATCAGATCCAAGGAGAAATCAAGAACTGACCAAAATATAGCTTGCTTCAGTCTATCAACATGGCGTGAATGCACCAGACGAGCTAAGACAATATACGTCATAAAAAATTATGACGAAGCGACAAGGGGAGATCAGTTACAACAGCCAAATAAAATAACGCAAATTGCGTCATCAAGAGTTGATGAAAGCTGCGCTATTAAAAAGGAAACGATTTTACTAAGCAACTAATTCAATAGGTGCGACACTGTAGTGACTTTATAGTAAGAAATTGGGTATATATGGGTTAATTAATCATTAAATTTTTGGTAATGTATTACTTGTTAGATATCGAATAAGGGAATAAACTTGTACATTATTGGTAGTTATAGTTTTAAGAGTGTAGTTCTTCCCCCATATAAAAAGCTTTTTTTTTAAAACCATTTTTTACATTTTGCTTGTATTTTTTTTTCCCGTAGACCCAAAGTTAAAGGAAGGTATGTATTTTCTAATTAAATTAGGTATGTTTTTAATTAGCTTATGTCTACTAACTACTACATCTATAAAAAAAAAATAGTGTAAGGCGTATGTTTGTATGTATATACATCCTGACCTGGTGTAAAGTCCTGATAAAACTTAGCATATAGGTTTCTTGGATACTAACTGGAGCAGTATGGACATATATACAGTAACCATGAAACAAACTTAAAACCGTAAAAAATTGCCGAACTCTATAAAAGTTTTACTATGTCATGGATTGAGCTTATATAGCTATGTTTAAGACTAATATAAATATCTAGGCGTTATCATCAATAACAAGCTTTCACGGGAAGACCACCTTGAAACTCAGTCAAAGAAAACAGCCCAGAGACTCGTTTTGTATACAAACTCAATAGCTTTAAACTAAACAAAAAGATCCTTGAGACTTTCTAAGGCGCGACTATACAAAATTTGCTAACATACGTTTTAACTTGTTGGATCGCCGTCTGGAAAACATCATAAAAAAGGCATCAAAAATTACACTCACAACTTTATCACATTTAAAGAAACTTTTTGAACAAAAGTGTCTAAGAAAAATCTAAAAAAAATCTTGGAAGACAACGGCCACCCATCCATCAGAACTACGCCAGGTCGTCTCGAAGTGGGCGAATGCTGTCAATCAAAACAAGAACAGAGCGGTACAAAAACTCGTTCGTACCTCACTCGGTCAGGCTATATCACCGCCACTCGTTGAACAGGGAACATGAAAAGTACCAAGATGCCTGTGTGTAGTCGCTGAATGAACTCTTTATGTTGTCTGTTGTATTTAAGTGTATGTTTCTGTTTTGTTTTCTTTATGTGAGAAAAGAGTCCTTGTAATCACAGCACATTTCCATAAGGATCACTAAAGCAGTCTTAGTCTTAGTCTTAAAAGTATAGAAGTATTACTATTTAATGGACTGAGATTATATAGCGATGTTTACGTGAGAGAAAACCGAAAGGTCACGCACGTGCAGGGCAAAGGCTTCATGCATGCGCAGAAAGAAAGTCTTGAGAAGGCTACATCTACTCCTCGCAAATAATTTTTTTTTTAATTTATCACCGAAACATATTCAATATGGTCCATTCATTTAATTATTTTATCAAATCTACCTTCAAATTTGTGTTTCAATTTTTTTTTTACATAAATTCATTCGCTATAGCTGCAAAATGTCACTTTAGCCGTCTCGACATACATTCCAATGGCTCCGTTCACATGTCATGAACACCTTTCATTTCATATATTGTTATTATATATTTTTCAAAAATCTTATATATAAACTCACTCTGTCTGTCTGTCTGTCTGTCTGGTAAAAAGTATGCAATTTTTATTTCTCCCACACCCATCCATTTTCATATCCAACTGAAACTTAACATGATTATGCAATGACATAGGCAAGACATGAAACAATAAAAATCATCAGCAGCATAAAACTCCGTTTGAGTGAGGGCTCGAGAGGCTTACATCCTTTATTGCAAAAGCCTCGGACAGAACCCGTCTGTTTTGTGTAGTGCAAAAATTTAGAGGATTTTTGGTTTCCCAGACCTGTCGAGACGGAGATCTGCAAGTCTGGGGCAGTCAAACAGACTTGTCCCAGCACTCAAACTACTGTTTCATTTCTGTTTTTTTTAATTATAGCCAGAGCCTGTTCTGTGGGTGGAATGTGCCCTCCCTGGTGGGCCAATGAGTCTGCAATAGTGTTGCTAGTCTCACCTCGGTAGCCACTGCATTATTACAGGGGTGACATAGCGTTGCTTTATGTTGCGTGAAGCCATGATGATAGTGTCGATATGGGGGGGGGGTACATGGTCAAGGGCTTTGCAAAGCCTGTAGTACAGATTTTGAGTCAGTGACCACAACAATCTGTGTTGCCATCAAAAGTACCTCGCCAAGTTGAGATTCAATGACTTTTAAGGCTTCACAGACTGTCATAGTCTCCGCATCAAAACTGCAAACACTACCACATGGTCCCAAAATTTTGACTGAGTAAGAGCCAAGAAAGTCAATGTAGGCTCCATACCCTGCTCTTCCAGAATCTATCTATGCCGACACATCAATGTATGCAAAAATAGAATAGGGCTTGAAGGTATTAATTGTCTTTAATAAAAAGCAACCATTTAGACAATTAATTGCAATTAAACGCGATTAAACGCCTTCTCTGATCAAGTTGATGACTTAACAATTAGAAGATGTGTATAGTTTGTTTACTTAGTAAATTAATTATTGGTAATATTTATTACTTGTTTGATATCAAAAGAAGAAAAATAACCTGTACATTATTGATAGTTATAGTTTTAAGAATGTAGTTTTTCCCCTACTATAAAAAGCTTGTTTTAAAACTTATTTTTTTATATTTTGCTTTTTGTTTCTAGAAAACCAACGGAAAAAAGAAAGTATGTATTATCTAATTTAAGTAGATATGTTTTTAATTAGCGTATGTCTTTGAACTACTACATCTATAATATAAAGTATAAAGTAAGGCGTGTGTATGTATGTACAGTCATCACAGCCGTGGGACCAATCTTGATAAAACTCGCTTTAAAGGTTCCTAACTGGAACAGAAACATTGAGGCATGAAACAAACTTAAAACCCTCAAAAAAAAAAAGGTGAAAGAGGTGCCCAACTTTATGAAAGTTTTACTATTTCATGGAATGAGATCATATAGCTATGTTTACATGAGAGAAGACTGAAATCTCACGGATGTGCAGATCAAAAGCATCACGCATACACATAAAGAAAATCGTGCGAAGGCTAGATCTACTATTCGCATAGATAGTTTTTTAATTCAACACATGAATATATACAATATACAAAAATTCATTTGCTATAGCTGCGAAATGCGACTTTAGTCGTCACGACAAAAAATTCAATAGTTCCATTCATATGTCTTGCACACCTTACATGCGCATTGTAAACTCACTCTGATAGGACAGGAAAGATGAGACTCTATACGGTTAACATTAAACATACTAACATTAAATCATTAACATAAACGTGCATCTTATATCTAAACTGGAAACCGGAAACTAATTCTTATCCGTGATTGATTGATTTACAGACCTATATATATATATATATGTAAGTAACTCTTTTTAAGCTCTAATGGAGGTGGCCTCAATTTTTTCTGTCTTAGAAAAGTAATGATCTTTAGTTTTCAAAGTTTAGAAATAATGCAAAATCATGTCCGGATTTTCTTTAGAATAGGCTTCCATAACATAACTATATATTCACGCTAATACATGAAACAAAGCCACTTCTTGTTAAAAAATAATTTTTCATAAATCTTAGATCGAAATAATTCATTTCTGTTGATTTAAATCAACTTATGTAAATTTAAATTGATTGATAACCTAGATCTTTCTAAATTATGGATCTAAGAATTACAAAATAATAATTATGAAACAAGAGTACTCTTATTTTTGATGTTTAATTAATATATATAGATCTAAAAAATTAATTATGTTACATAGGTTAGGGTTGAAATAAAACAAACTTACTTCTTATAACTACTTTACAAAACCACGCCTTGTTTTGCCTTTAAAAAATTTCACCACATTTTTTATAGTGTTAAAAAATCTCAATGTCCAGTCTAGATATAGGATATATAAGTCTATTTTTGTTAATAAGCTTATTGAGCCCTTGAATTCACTCTTAAATTCACTCTGAAGGCGTTCAGCATAGACCCAACCACCTGGTAGACAGAGGCACATAATAGAGAATCATGGCGTCGCGCTATGAAAACTGGCGCACAGGTTGCTGAGGAAAGGAGAACAGAGCTGGCAGAAGAAAAATGCCAGAGAAGAAAGGCAAGGCCCACGACACTAGCTCCAGCTGGAATAACCTGCCCAGTGTGCTGCAGAACATTCCGGGCTCACATAGGTCTCACCAGCTACATGAGGAGGTATAAAAACCCCAGTGCAAAGCCCTCAGCCACCTGGATGACCACGATGGACGAACTATATATAAACAGATAGATCAAGGATGTGTGTGAAAGAAGATGTATTTTACTTATTTTAAACATATGACTCTAAGTTAAATCTAAGTCTAAAACTACTTTAGACTCTAGATCTATACCAATATATATATATGTTACGTCGACCACCTTTTAGCTCACCAAAAAGGACTGCCTTTGGCATACGTTCGTCTTCCATACGAATACGTGCCCTGCCCAGCGCAACTGTCGTACTATAAAGAAGTCCCTCTATACTGTTCATACCTGCGTTCGCGTAGACATCGCTGTTTGTAGCGCGGTTTTGCCACCGTATGTTCATGATAGAGCGCAAGTATTTTTGATGAAACGCTTCAAAGATCAGCTTGTGCGTCAACTTTTCTTAGCTGACATTAAAGAGAGCACCTGGTTTCGTGCGGCCTCAGAACAAGACAACTGGAGGTCACTCACGAAGGCCGCGGGATACACATTTGAGATCAAAAGAAAATCCGCTGCCGAGGACAAACGCAGACGGCGTCAAGAAAATCTAAATCGACCACCTGCGGACAATGTTTATGCTTGCCCTGGATGTGGCAAAATATGTAGGTCACAGCTGGGGCTGCGCAGTCAGAGTAAATACTTCATTCCTCACTAATCTTTGGACTCGAAGACAATATATATATATATATATATATATATATATATATATATATATATATATATATATATATACATACATACATACATTCATACAAACATACATTCATACATACATATAGGCCTACAAGCAAATGTTTTTATAACAAAAATGGATTTAGGTCGATTAGCTATTTCAATAGCACAATTCACACTATTTTTACATTCACGCATTAGCTTTACTTATAACATTATTATTTTGTTTAATTGTTTCTTATACACTTTGTCAGAGACACGGGCCTCGGGTAATATACGACTAGTAAATTTGTTGGACTAAAAAGCATCCTAAAAATCACAAAGTCCCAAGTCCTATTTGATTCAAACACAAGACATTTCGGTTCAGAGCCTAATCGCCATACTACTTTTGGAAACATTTCGGTTCAGAGGCTAATCGCCATACTACATTTGGAAACATTTTGGTTCAGAGGCTAGTCACCATATGGAAACATTTTATGTACAAAGGCTAATCACAGTTTGGAAAAATGTGTCCAGATTCAGCGACATCTCTAAAGCAAATCAAGCTGTTGCTTCACAACAAGGTGGTGGAATAACGCAGTTCTTCAACTTCCAGACGGGTGTGAGATTAGGGTGTAATCACCATTTCTCTTTCTTCTAGCCATCAAAGATACCATTAAAAAAAAATTAAAGTTATGCATATTGGGTGCATGTTACCCAGTACTCCCGTCAATATTGGTTATACAGATCCTAATTAAATCAAAACGTCATCCTACTCAGGAAGTGTTATCTCAAGCGACAGAAATGCATATCGTGGTGTTGTAAGTTGTATTGGAAAGCAGGAGCCGTCTTTCAAAAAGTACGAACTCTCGGAACGAAAAATTAATTAGCCTGGGGTTCAAAATCCATTCTCTCAATACAAATCATTTTCCAACGACCACTTGCTACTCTGCAGTCATGGCCGAGAAGAATCCTAGGACTATCAAACCTAGATAATATCTTTACTCGCACAGGCTTTGACCGTCTAAGGCAAGTGAAGAGAGGACGAAACATATTTGCTGAAGTCAATCTTAATCGATTGTGATCGGCAAAACAAAGCCGTGCGAGTCTAACATGGCCTCACACCTTTTTAAAAATGCTAACGCAATTTATAGAAATATTAAGATAGGTCACCCAAATAATATTCTGGCTAGTATATTGTGTGCTGTTTAAAGCCAATACTATGTCATCAACTAGTCCAACATAGCTATCGAACATTACAATTTACAAGATACTATGAGTCAAGACTTCTTGCTACAATTACTCTTTTACTCCTAATTAACGATATCATCGTTGAATGGACCGCATTAAATTTAATTAATTTTTGGTTTTGTAAACTTTAATTTTGTGTTTATAAAAAGAAAAGGCATTCTTCTAAAATCTAGACCAAAGGTAAAGTTTTCTGATTTTTAACAAAGATGTTATGGAAGCTTTATCATAACAGGGTAGTATGTACTAATGTGAAAAAAAAAGACACTATTCAACCTGGAAAATTATTAGGGAGAAAAAAGAGTTAAACTCCATGGGCTTAGCCGGGCGGGGGGGGGGGGGGGGGCCCCAAAAAAAAAACGAACCCCAAATGAACCCCCCCCCCCCCCCGCATGGGGGGATTGGAATTTAGTGACTGATTTTTTGCTTTGATTTTGTTTATTTTATGTGAGATTTTAATACTAAACCAGCGCAGCCAAGGGGGTTTTATAGTTTTAAACCCCCTACCAGGGAGTTTTGCAGTTAAATCCTCATCTTTTATAAAACTATAAAAAAAAATGCGAACGACAATCTCCATATTCCAAGAGCATAGCTAAGGTAGATTTTGATTTTAAAACTACCTCCGAAATTAACGATAAAACACGCTCTACAATATAAGAATAACCATTCATCAGTCACCTTCAGTGAAGTCCAGTAGGGCGTCGGCGCCGTAGGCGCCATTATCCCGTTGGTCGTTAGGAAGGCTTTTATCCAACAACTAGGCTCTTCACCCCTGTCCTGTCTGACGGCTCCCAACGGTAGACGACCATGTTGACTGAATGGGCAAAGTCGGATCGTGCACAGCGCATCGTCCCTGATCCTGGGTCCCACTCGCTATAAGTGGCCGAGAACAGTGCTAACTGCGGGGAGCTTATCTCATATTCCTATAATGTAACCGCCACTGTTCCGCGCACTGTTCCGTGCAGGGCTCGCCACTCCAGCCACCCCAGACTTTTTGGACTGGGTTCCGGACGTTTTTTCCATCCCAATCCAGAGTGAGAAAAAAAAAAAAAGCTCACCCAGGGAAGCCCGGCCGGGCCTGTATCGCTACTCGTACTTAGCCTATCTAGTTCCACTACTAGACCGTTTCCACCGGAGGCGCCACGCTGAGGCGACAGGTAGCTGGAATCCTCTGGTTCATCAGTCACCAGATTCTATAAGCGTAGCCAAGAGTGTTATTTTTGTTTGAAACCTCCCTCCAGCGGGGTTTGCAGCTAAAATATACCTCTTCAGTATAAAAAAAAGCAAATGACACACATACAATTCTATGAGAGTAGCCAACGGGGTTTTGAGTTTAAACCCCCTCCAGCGGGGTTTGCAGCTAAAATATACCTCTTCAGTATAAAAAAAAGTAAATGGCACACACACAATTCTATGAGAGTAGCCAACGGGATTTTAAGTTTAAAACCCCTCCAGATGATTTTTAGTTTAAAATCCCCCTAAAGAGAGTTTTGAGATTGATAGCCTCTCTCTTCAATATTATTCCAAGGCACCAGATATTTCTTAGTTTAAAAACCCTTTACAAATGGTTTTGACAATAAAACTTCCCTTTTCGATATTAAATGTAAAGCAAACTACAGTCACCTAATCCCTAGAGCGTAGTCAAAAGAGTTACACTTTTCTACCAGTGGCTGGGCTCAATTAATAAAGTGCAGTGACTTGAAAAAACACTATATGTTGCTCTACAAAAATGGCTAAGACAGATTTTAGGAGTCAGTTATAGAGATCGGGTCTAAATCAAGGAAATCCTATGCCGAACTGGGAGTCGACCCCTTAGTACGGTTATGACAGAGCGTCGCATAAGTTTTGAGGAACAAAATGAATTACGCATAATAAGAGTTGCGTTGACATGCTTATACAACTTGGCGCCACACTTTCATGTAGGTCCTTAGAGCAGGTGGAAAGAGGCTTCAGACATTGGCAGTGACAGACTTATGTGGAATTAGCTTTCCGCGAAATGCACCGAACGGCGCAGGGGGGGGTGTAAGTCAGTAAGAATAGCACATTAGGTTTTTTAAATAAAACTTTTTAATTACAGGATAATGCACTGTAGGTACCTCAGAATATGCATTTTGTTGGCTTTCAACACCGGAAATAGTGCTTGGAGGCGGGGCTCCGCACCGCGCTGGGTGGGGAGCTTCCAGCGCTTCCCCAGACCCTTTTGCTGGCAAGGGCGGGGAGTCTACAATTTGTCAACTAACTCCAGGAAGAACATATTCTAGGGCACAATAAACGTCTTCCGAAAGAATGAAGGGTCAGAATGAAATAAAGATTAATTATTGACACACACACACATACATAATTTTTTGTTTGCGGGGGAGGGGGGGCTGAGGGTGAGAAAAATTCCCCAACCCCTCTCCCCCGAAAAAAAATCCTGGCTACGTCCATGAGTAAAATGATGTATTTATTAACATCTGGGATGTCTCTCTCGACTACTTATCTGTCGTTACTTATCTGTCGTTACTTATCTGTCGTTACTTATCTGTCTTTACTTATCTGTCGTTACTTATCTGTCGTTACTTATCTGTCGTTACTTATCTGTCGTTACTTATCTGTCTTTACTTATCTGTCGTTACTTATCTGTCGTTACTTATCTGTCGTTACTTATCTGTCGTTACTTATCTGCCGTTACTTATCTGCCGTTACTTATCTGTCGTTACTTATCTGTCGTTACTTATCTGTCGTTACTTATCTGTCGTTACTTATCTGTCGTTACTTATCTGTCGTTACTTATCTGCCGTTACTTATCTGCCGTTACTTATCTGTCGTTACTTATCTGTCGTTACTTATCTGTCTTTACTTATCTGTCGTTACTTATCTGTCGTTACTTATCTGTCGTTACTTATCTGTCGTTACTTATCTGTCTTTACTTATCTGTCGTTACTTATCTGTCGTTACTTATCTGTCTTTACTTATCTGTCGTTACTTATCTGTCGTTACTTATCTGTCGTTACTTATCTGTCGTTACTTATCTGTCGTTACTTATCTGTCGTTACTTATCTGTCGTTACTTATCTGTCGTTACTTATCTGTCGTTACTTATCTGTCGTTACTTATCTGTCGTTACTTATCTGCCGTTACTTATCTGTCGTTACTTATCTGTCGTTACTTATCTGTCGTTACTTATCTGCCGTTACTTATCTGTCGTTACTTATCTGTCGTTACTTATCTGTCGTTACTTATCTGCCGTTACTTATCTGTCGTTACTTATCTGTCGTTACTTATCTGTCTTTACTTATCCGTCGTTACTTATCTGTCGTTACTTATCTGTCGTTACTTATCTGTCGTTACTTATCTGCCGTTACTTATCTGTCGTTACTTATCTGTCGTTACTTATCTGTCGTTACTTATCTGTCGTTACTTATCTGTCGTTACTTATCTGTCTTTACTTATCTGTCGTTACTTATCTGTCGTTACTTATCTGTCGTTACTTATCTGTCTTTACTTATCTGTCGTTACTTATCTGTCGTTACTTATCTGTCGTTACTTATCTGTCGTTACTTATCTGCCGTTACTTATCTGTCGTTACTTATCTGTCGTTACTTATCTGTCGTTACTTATCTGTCGTTACTTATCTGTCGTTACTTATCTGTCGTTACTTATCTGTCGTTACTTATCTGTCGTTACTTATCTGTCGTTACTTATCTGTCGTTACTTATCTGCCGTTACTTATCTGTCGTTACTTATCTGTCGTTACTTATCTGTCGTTACTTATCTGTCGTTACTTATCTGCCGTTACTTATCTGTCGTTACTTATCTGTCGTTACTTATCTGTCTTTACTTATCCGTCGTTACTTATCTGTCGTGACTTATCTGTCGTTACTTATCTGTCGTTACTTATCTGTCGTTACTTATCTGTCGTTACTTATCTATCGTTACTTATCTGTCTTTACTTATCTGTCGTTACTTATCTGTCGTTACTTATCTGTCGTTACGTATCTGTCGTTACTTATCTGTCGTTACTTATTTGTCTTTACTTATCTGTCGTTACTTATCTGTCGTTACTTATCTGTCGTTACTTATCTGTCGTTACGTATCTGTCGTTACTTATCTGTCGTTACTTATTTGTCTTTACTTATCTGTCGTTACTTATCTGTCTTTACTTATCTGTCGTTACTTATCTGTCGTTACTTATCTGTCGTTACTTATCTGTTGTTACTTATCTGTCGTTACTTATCTATCGTTACGTATCTGTCTTTACTTATCTGTCGTTACTTATCTGTCGTTACTTATCTGTCGTTACTTATCTGTCGTTACTTATCTATCGTTACTTATCTATCGTTACTTATCTGTCGTTACTTATCTGTCGTTACTTATCTATCGTTACTTATCTGTTGTTATTTATCTGTCGTTACTTATCTGTCGTTACTTATCTGTCGTTACTTATCTGTCGTTACTTATCTGCCGTTACTTATCTGTCGTTACTTATCTGTCGTTACTTATCTGCCGTTACTTATCCCTCGTTACTTATCTGTCGTTACTTATCTGCCGTTACTTATCTGCCGTTACTTATCTGTCGTTACTTATCTGCCGTTACTTATCTGTCGTTACTTATCTGCCGTTACTTATCTGCCGTTACTTATCCCTCGTTACTTATCTGCCGTTACTTATCTGTCGTTACTTATCTGTCGTTACTTATCCTATCTAGCTCTATTTAACTTTTCTCTAAGCTATCTCCATGTTGCTTTTCATCTACGCCTACTCTGCTACGTCATTCGTCTGTCTGACTACGTCACTACTTTTAGCGTCGCTTAAAACAAATTAATATACAATACATTTATCTACCAAATTTAACATACTCTCTAACTCAATTAGGTCACTACATTGTCTCTTTGTTGTTTCATGGTGTAACATTTTGTTTTCTTGTTCCACTTAGAGGCGTTTTCATCTTTCAAGCTCGCTTACACCCACATGTACAATGACATGACAAAGTTCTTGCGAAAGCTTTTGAAGAAGCTGAAAAGAAGAGACCTAAGTGAGGTTCATTATCTCAAGGGCATTTCTCACATCATGTCGCCAAACGACGCCTTCTTTGATATCAAGCATACGAGCTTGGTTCTGGAGAGGTGGAAGAAGACGGTCAATACACTGAAGCTTGTGCTCATGAACGTTGATAGATATGCCTCGAAAGAAAATCTGAAAATGTTTACAAAATATAAGAAAATTCTAGACTGGTGGATTCCAGCGGTTGAAAGCAATGCAATCTTCCTGAGGCTTGAAAGTGCTTCTGTTGATTAACACACAGGTACTTATAGTTTATTTATTACAAAATTTCTATTTGAACCTTTTTTGTTGAGACACTTAGTGAAACAGGAGGCGCGGTGGCAGAGTGCTAAAGCGCTTCGATTCTGAGTCGAGGGTCCTGGGTTCGAATCCTAGTGAGTCTGGAAATTTAATTTTGGGATGATTGGACGTCTCTGTGTCCACCCTGCTCTAATGGGTACGTAAGTTGGGGAAAACCAAAGGCGGTTGGTCTTTGTGCTGGCCACATGACACCCTCGTTAACTGTAGACCACAGAAACAGATCACCTTTATATCATCTGCCCTACGAACCACAAGGTATGAAAGGGGAACTTTACTTTTATATATCAAAAGATCTTTCGGCCATCAGTGTGTTTATTAAAGGGACTTTATTAATTGATATTAGGTTATTAGCATTATATTGACAGTGTGATTCGTGCAGGCATGAAGAAAGTTCATTCTGTTTCAGTAGTAGACTGTAGCATTACACTGTCAAGTGTTCTTCTGCTGTAGTGGGTTTTTTTAAAGGATGTTTACGTTTTGATAGCCATTAAGACATGACATTTCTTGATTGTCATCTAATAGATGTCATGTTTGTGCGATTGACCTATATTAAAATGCAGGGTGTGATGTCTTAACAGCGTAGTCATATCGCATGAAAATGGGCTCTATTTATAATATGATTACATAGAGCAGGGGTTCTCAAAACCTCAGGCTGCGGTCATGGGATCAAAAACGTTATTCTTTTATTTATATCTTCATTTATATTTTAATATAGCAATGAACGTTATTATCGAAAATCTTTCGTTTGTCTAAGTGCTAAAGAACTAATAGACCACTACTTTACATTTCTACAGAACTAATAGACCACTACTTTACATTTCTACAGAACTAATAGGCCACTACTTTACATTTCTACAGAACTAATAGACCACTACTTTACATTTCTACAGAACTAATAGACCACTGGTTTACATTTCTACAGAACTAATAGACCACTACTTTACATTTCTACAAAACTAATAGAGCACTAGTTTACATTTTTACAGAGCTAACAGACCACTAGTTTAGATTATTAAAGAACTAATAGACCACTAGTTTAGATTTCTAAAGAGGTAATAGACAACCACTTAAAATTAGTACCGAACTAACAAAACACTAGTTTAGATTTCTTAAGAACTAATAGACAACTAGTTTAGATTTGTAAAGAACTAATAGACAACTATTTTAGATTTCTAAAAAAACTGATAGACCATTAGTTTTACTTTTAAATAAAGAATAGACAGCTTGTTTTTATTTCACAGAACTAACAGACCAATAGTTTAGATTTCTACACAACTAGTAGACCACTACTTTAGATTTCTTAAGTACCAATAGACCTCCAATTAAGATTTCTACATAACTAGTAAAACTGTGTGACGATAAAGCAGGTGTGGTACTCAAGTTTGTAATGTTGGGAGGAATGGCCTATAAAGCAAATTTGCCGTAATTCAAGCACAGACAATAAAAAAAACAAAAACTTAGAGGCTACCGAAAGACAACGTCATTGTATGTATCAGATAGGGCAAATTGTGTTGGTCACAACTGGGTTTCTGTGGTCACGTGAAGCACTGCACTCATCTCTAGTCTTTGAAGTCAAAGATAATGTCTTATTATGATGGTAGGATATAAATCAACAATGTCATGATGTGTATGTATAAAGCATTTATGTTATGATGTGTGTTTAAGGTGTTTATGATATGATGTGTGTGTATATAGCATTTATGTTATTATGTCTAATGTATGTGTATAACAACACTATGTTGTGATGTGTGTGTATAAAACATTTATGTTAATATATATGTGTGTGTGTATAAAGCGACATGGTTTTGATGCCTAGGTATAAAGCGACAATATTATTATTTCTTGGTATAAAGCAACAAGTTTTTGATGCCTGGGTATAAAGCGACAATATTGTTATTTCTTGGTATAAAGCGACAATATTATTATTTCTTGGTATAAAGCGACAATATTATTATTTCTTGGTATAAAGCGACAATATTATTATTTCTTGGTATAAAGCGACAATGTTATGTGTGTAAATATGTCACGTAAGTAAATGCTCTAATTTTGTGGTGATTTTGATTTGAAGTACAAATATTGTTTCTAAACAGTTGAAAATTATACAGTACATTCCATGTAATATTTCTCTCTATTTTTTTTCTTTCAGACCATGATGATTCAAGAGAAACGCGTCATTTTGTAAAATAGTTACATTGTGGCTTTGTAATAGATGTCTGACAATAAATATCGGAAAGTTTGTTTTATCCGCACTTCTATTCCCTTATTGTAGAAATGAAATTTTAGTTTGAGAGTTTATATTGTGAATATATGTTTTTTTAACGTGCATCATATAGTCGCACATATTACCCGCGGGTTATACTCGTTTTCCCAAACTGATGTCAGATTTACGGGGTATACAAAGGTATAGGAAATTTTACTCATAAACATAGCATAACGGAAACCAAGAAAATTAGTGTGGGTTTTAATCCAACTTTTAGCTTGTCGTGTGGTTGTGAAATGTGCATTGGAAAGCCTTATGAATACCTTATAAATTTCAAGAAAACAATGAGGTCAATCGTATGCCAGATGCGTAATCGTAGGGCCCAGTTCACTTGCTGCAACAGATATTTCTCCCCCATCACCAGATAACTAGGTCAAAGACTTTCGTCGAAACAACATACTACAGATTACAGATACGACCGTGGACTCAATTTCAGAAGCGTGGTGCACTCTGTGTATCGCTTGTTGGAACAAATGGAGAACGAGTGCGTCTCGAGGGAAAGACTTCTGATGAGCAACTAATATATGCACCTTAAAAGTTTAATATACGAATGTGGAGTGAGGCAGTTGACCTTTTTTTTTAGGTAACCACCAGTTTAGAGCCTAAATATTTTAATGACTTGACCGTTCACAACTCTCCAGCATAAGCTGTAGAATCTGACAGGCATAGTCTCTCCACTAGACGAGAGTGCAAGAACCCCACCAGTCAGATATCAGCATTTACCAGGGCAGAGTATCAAGGGACTGGAAAGAAGCTTATGTCACCCCCCTTCCTATTTAAAAAAGGAGAAAAATTACAGACCAGTATCACTAACCAGCATCACATGTAAAATCCTAGAACACATAATATGTAGCACATCATAAACCACTTACACCAGTGATTCCCAAAGGAGTCTATATAGACTACGAAAACTTCCAAGAAGACTTCTAAGGGGTCTATGAAAGTGAAAAAATAAATTGAGGGTCTATGACATGTCCACGGGGGTCTACGATAATGGATTTCATTTAAGCAGGTTGTGACTTTTATTTTCACATCCGATTAATGTAATTAATTCCTACACTAATATGATTTGTACCATTATTTATCCTTTCAATATTTATCCTGTTATTCAAATGGAAAAGTGTAATTAATTTCAGCACTTATTTAAATAGCTTTATCTAAACGTAACTATTGATAAACAAAATGAAATGTAGATTTTACAGTGTTGCTTATTTTAAATTGAGACTCCTTCCTTCCTTGTCAAAATATTGGTTGCTAATTCCCTTTTTATGACGATATGAAATTAATGATGCTGGATGATCATTCGAGACTATGCCACTCTGATAAAAGATATTAAAAGCTTTCCAACACTCAAAAGATAAAGTTTAGAACAAACCCAAAAAATCTCTCTTCAACATTATGTAGAGAAGATTTGGTTTGTTAGCGTCTTACAAGATCTCTTTACTTAGAGCAAAATACGAAAATCACTAGATAAAACCTTGATTTTACCAGCCGTTGTAGTTTTAAAAACTCTTACACAAACCTTCATCTGATATTACTAAATGAATTTTTGTATGCAACAATACAGTTCCAGGGCACACTGGTAGTATGAATTATAACGTTAAAAGCTTCTTTGTGTGATTTTTTGTAAATGGGTTATACAGTGTTGGATCAGCGGCGTCACAGGCTCTTCTCTGATAGAGTGTAGCGCTGTTTGTTCCTTAGTTTTCCTTAGGTTTGATCTACGAAACCTTCCCCGTGTTTGGGTACAGCTGCAAGGCATGCTGAGGTTTGAATTCAGTTTTAATTCTGCTAGGTGGGTTGCAAGACAAGGCTGATGAATCTCTCCTGCCCGAAGCTTAGCATCGGAAATTGTCCAGTAGCTTGTGCGTCGCACTTGGCTCGGGCACCTGGTACTAGTTATTAACTCTTTCTCTCCTAATCGACGATACCATCGTTGATTTTGACCTTATTAATGTTTAATTCTGTAAACTTGACTTTGTATTATATAAAAAGAGCATGCCTTTCCCTTTAATTCTATACCAAATACAACATTTTCTGATGACAAACAACAAAGCTATTGAAGCCCAATCATAACAGGGAAGTGAAATAGCAATGAGCCAAATGAAGAATTCCTTCGAAACGTGGAAAAAAAATTACGGAGAAAAAGAGTTAAATGAAGAAAAAAAAAATTTATTTATTGAACTAACAATGCTGAGGACATAATTTAGACGATAAATTGGAATTCAGAAATAGCTCGTGGTAGCCTATTCTTACTTCACTGTATTATCAAATATTTTAATACTTAGTTTATGAAAAAAATAGCTTTAGGCTCTAAGCATAATGAATATGTTTAATGACTGTATAATAAAATTATTGTCAAATCATCTCAACAAAAAAAAAATCACCGCGGTCACAACAAAACAAAAAAAAAATCACCGCGGTCACAACAAAACAAAAAAAATTCCCGCGGTCACAACAAAATAAATAAAAAATCACTGCGGTCACAACAAAACAAAAAAAATCCCCGCGGTCACAACAAAACAAAAAAAAATCACCGCGGTCACAACAATACAAAAAAAATCCCCGCGGTCACAACAAAAAAATCCCCGCGGTCACAACAAAAAACAAAAAAAATCCCCGCGGTCACAACAAAAAAAAAAAAAATCACCGCGGTCACAACAATACAAAAAAAATCCCCGCGGTCACAAAAAAAAAAAAAATCACCGCGGTCACAACAAAATAAAAAAAAAATCACCGCGGTCACAACAAAATAAAAAAAAATCACCGCGGTCACAACAAAACAAAAAAAAAATCCCCGCGGTCACAAAAAAAAAAAAAATCACCGCGGTCACAACAAAACAAAAAAAAATCACCGCGGTCACAAAAAAAAAAAAAAAATCACCGCGGTCACAACAAAATAAAAAAAAAATCACCGCGGTCACAACAAAACAAAAAAAAATCACCGCGGTCACAACAAAATTAAAAAAATCCCCGCGGTCACAACAAAAGAAACAAAAAGTCACCGCGGTCACAACAAAACAAAAAAAAAATCACCGCGGTCACAACAAAACAAAAAAAAAAATCACCGCGGTCACAACAAAACAAAAAAAAATCACCGCGGTCACAACAAAACAAAAAAAAATCACCGCGGTCACAACAAAAGAAACTATAGGCGTAAATGCGATTTTTAGCGCCCCCGAATTGGGAATAGACGCTATTAGTTTTGTGTGGTCTGTTTGTTCATTCGTCCGTCCGTCTCGTTTAGATATCGTAAATTAGAAAAGATATTGAAAATACAACTTTATGATATTTTATGCCTTTAAAAGTTCTGCTTTTTTCTTTTCTTAAAGCGATTTTTTTTTCTGTGTTTTCTCAAATGTTTGATATATCCACTCTATTGGTATAGCTGCACAAACAAGTGTCAACTTGATTAGCCCATTGTCGAGTACCATGACATGGTACAAATATTTTTTTATGCCACAATTTCTATTGTCCGTGGTGGGAGGCGTCTGTGTTTGATAAATGCGGTTTGTTTAGATAACTACATAAACAAATCTTCCCATTTTACTGGGGAGCAGGTGTTGTACATTAGAGTGGGCTGGACTTCAATGACCACCGCCATCTTTTGCTCGTTGAGGTGTGACAGCGGCGATCTATTGTTCCTAAGTTGTGACCGCGGTGATGACATAAGACACCGCTTTTGACACCTTTTGTTGTCTTCTCTTACCGCTCTCTGACATGAGGATTGGTCAGTTCGGTCAGGGGGACGGACGAAATACGGGATGTGACGTAGACATTGGACACTGCAATATAAAGCAAGAGAGACGCTTGTGGACTTCATATCGTTAAGTAGTCTTACGATACACGTATTGCTGCCTTCAATTTATGTGATTTCTGAGAGACTTGTAGATTTTATATTGTTAAGTTGCCTTTCAATACACGGATTGTTGCCTTGTGTTTTTTTTTTTTGTGATTTCTGAGAGACTTGTGGATTCTATATTGTTAAGTTGCCACGAATCGTTGCCTTGTGTTTTTTTGTGAGTTCTGCGAAACAGAAAAGTTGTTTAGTGAACATTAGGAATTTTCAGAATTTAAGATTTACTGGTAAGTAGGACAGTTTTATATTTAATAATTCATATTATTTACATTTATTGTCTGGCTACTCAACATTTGTATTTCTATAATTTTAGACTTAAACAAAATTATACACATAAGTGATAGTTAAAGTATTTCTACTACCACACCCTTCCCTTATCGTCTCAGTAAGCGTTTGGTTTACAAGCGATAAGAAAATATAACAAAGTATTCCATTCATTTCCCTTTTTTTTACATATCATATTTTTACAATTTTCGTGAGACTGTTAATTAAAATTTAAATATAAATTTAGCTTTATCGATTTTTTGTTTTCGTTTTTATAGTTGTTCCAATTGTATTAATAGCAACCTATTAATAAATTGTTTTTAATAAGAACATTTATTATTTTTGGCGGACTTATACCTTGTTACCTAAAAATGTTTTTAATTCTTTGTAATGTTTATTCTCGCGTGATTGTTTCAAAGAGATCAACCCCATGAGTTAGATCTAAATACAAAATTAAAGTATAAGGTTTAAAATATATATATATAAGAAATAGAATTCGTAATCAAGTATGTTTATATTTAGTTGCTACCAGTACTACGTTAAAATAGTTGGCATATATGTTTATTTTGCCCGGAACACGGAAATGTATAATGTATAAAATAAATAGTGTGTTTTATTGCAAGAAAAAAACATCGGTCTGGCCCATTCTTTACATTTTAACCATTTTTTTACGCTTTTCTTACTATGAGAAAAGTGAGCTGTGAAGCACTGCATGCATGGAAAACATGCCAGACCCTCTTGCAGAATGAATGGAAAACGTTCTGCTTTTTCAATACTACCTTTAAAAAGAACCTTTTTAATACACAAACCACTTAGAAACTATCCACGAAACACTATTTCTGAAAAAAAAAAAGATAAATGACTAGCTTTACTTAACATTTAAAGCATATGTTTGGATTCTTAACATACTGTAAATATTTATATTGTAAAAATTCTGTGATAATTAAGTCTTAAATTAATCTTAAGAACAAAAGTGTATCTTGTTTCTAGTGTACATTTAAAGCATATGTTTGGATTCTTAACATACTGTAAATATTTATATTGTAAAAATTCTGTGATAATTAAGTCTTAAATTAATCTTAAGAACAAAAGTGTATCTTGTTTCTAGTGTACATTTTGTTTATTTTACGTTTACAGCCAGTGTAGGATGGAGACAAGTGTCTGCTCATCACCACCCAAATCTAGGGCCAGGAAAAGAGAGTATGATTACTAGTAAGTTTTACCTTTCAAGAGTCAGTCTGATCTATTTCTCAAATTCTTCAGCCCCTATTAGTTAGTTTCATTGTTTTTTTGGTCAGACGTGTCTATTTGTTTTTTTACTATCTTTCTAAATCTCTTTCTCACATTTGTTATTAAGTTTAAAGTTTGTTATTCAATGTAGTATGATAGAAGAAAATGGTATGATAAAAGACTGCTTTTCATGTTGCGAAAAGAACAGTTCTTTCTTTCAAATAACAAACTGTGTAAGAAAAAAATACACTCTACATTTAACGTAGATTTCAAAATATCTATTTTAACAAACGTAACTGTTTATTTTTTTCTTTCTTATTTTAAATTTGTTAAGTACTTTCGAAACTGTCTTATGTCTATATATATATATACTAGACATATGTTACCCGCGACCCGCGGGTCTTTATTTGCGCATTACTGTCGATATAGTCACTGAGAGTGTTTTGTAAACATAAACAATTAAACGAAATAATAATGTAATAAGTAAAGCGAATGTGTCAATGTAAAAATAGTGTGAATGAAGCTATAGAATCAAAATAGCTAATAGGCTTAAATCCATTTTTTAAAATTAAAACATTTGCTTTTGAATAATCTAGTGGATTGGATTTAGATGTATGTTAAACGTAGCTATTGATCCTTTCACGTTATTTCTCTTTCGCTACGAAAATAAAAAATTAGTTTTGCGAGAATGGTTTACCCGAAGTCGATACATTCTTATCTATTAAAAACGAAAAGAGCGATAGCTTTGATAAATGGGATTATAAAGTGAACAATTAAACGAAATAATTTTTAGTACGCGATTCATGAATGAATATAGATCTAGGCCTATCTCAACTCGGCTTCGCAGCTTTCGTAAACGAATGTAGGCCTAGCTTTAGAAAACCAAATTTGAATGTTTATTTGATCAAAATATGAAATGAATGGACTTTAATTAATATATTTATGTGTTAAAGTATAAAACTATCTGTGCGAAGAGAAGTTTTATCATCTTAGAGTTGGATTAGAGTTTTAGATCTAGGGATGGGATTATAAAGTAAACAATTAAACGAAATAATTTTTAGTACGCGATTCATGAATGAATATAGATCTAGGCCTATCTCAACTCGGCTTCGCAGCTTTCGTAAACGAATGTAGCTTTAGAAAACCAAATTTGAATGTTTATTTGATCAAAATATGAAATGAATGGACTTTAATTAATATATTTATGTGTTAAAGTATAAAACTATCTGTGCGAAGAGAAGTTTTATCATCTTAGAGTTGAATTAGAGTTTTAGATCTAGGGATAGGATTATAAAGTAAACAATTAAACGAATTAATTTTTAGTACGCGATTCATTACGGTATTGTCTAATGAAAGAATGTTCGTCAGGAAATCTGTAGTCACAGATATCAGGAACTAATTTATGTAAAAAATGCTTTTGAAACACAAAATTGAAGGTTAATTTTATTATATAATGAAATCAATGGATCTTCTTTTGTATTTTCATGTGTCAAAGTAAAAAACTATCTGCGCAAAGTGTATTTCTTAAAATTAGATCTAGGTCTAAATCCTTTCTATCTTTTCTTATGTCAACATTGTAGACATGGCCTAGATCCATAAAATACTATAGCTGTAATAGAGTCGGACAACTTTATTTTTTTTTTGAGGGTCTTAAGTTTGTTTTAGGGCTACAATACATACACTACGGTCTAAGTTGGTACCCAAGAAACATTCCTGCCAAGTTTTATCAAGATTGGTCAAGCGGTTTTGGTGTCTATAAGTAACATACATACATACATACATACATACATACATACATACCCCTCACATTCTACTTTATAATATAGATATATGTGTATATTAAAGCGTGAAATTCTGGGTGCAGATATAATACTTGAATTAAGTGTCCTAATATTAAAAAATAACTTTTTTTTTATTAATGTTAAAAATTAGGATACATATTTTCCCAAATTTACTTTTTCTCCAATATTTTGCTTCATTTAGAATAGTGTTAATAGAACGTATGTAAAAAGAGATAAATATAAATACCAGTGGGGGGGGGGTAAAAACATTTATTTTTACTGAAATTCTAATTTTTTTTACTTATAATCTGCAGTGAAAAGAGTCACCGGAAGTACGCAAAAAAGGTGAAGAAAAGTCTATTCTCAGCCATTGAAAAAAGAGACCTTGAACATTTCGCCAAAATCGTTAATACGCGAGTCCAAGTGACAACTTGCAGTGGCAAAAAGATTATCCAGAAAGCTTTCATTAAAGCTTGTCGGGCAGGCGAAACAAACATCGTCCGATTTCTGATTCGTAACGAGGCTGAGGTCAACGAAAGATCGAAAGATGATCTCACGCCTATCATGGCCGCAGTTCTGTCTAACTCTTACGACACGGTTGAATTCTTGCTCGAATGTAGAGCTAAGATCAGAACCCGTTTAAAGCCTACACAAGACAGCGTACTCCATGTGGCTTTAAAGAGAGGATTTTATCATAGCGATATCGTAGGTTCAGAAAACTGGGACCCTAAATTTTTCATCGACACTAAAATAATCAAACTTCTAATTGACAATGGAGCTTCAGTTAACCAGAAATGTAAAGACGGTTACCTGCCCTTGTCACTTGCTGCCTCTTCCAACAGGAATGCAGTCATCACTCACCTCATTAAGAAAGGCGCTGATGTCGACAGAGTGGACAGTAGATATGAGATGACTCCCTTGATGCACGCAGCTATTGCAGGCAATGTCTACATCGTAAGACAGCTTCTGAAATACAACGTAGACATAGACATCACAGACAAGTGGGACTACTCTGCTCTCATGTTGGCTGCACATTTCAAAAAGCCTTTAGTTGTCTCAGCTTTAATTCAAGAAGGCGCTGATGTCAACATGGTCAGTGACTATAATGGAAAGAACGCCCTAATTTTGGCTACAGAGTCCAACTGTTTTGATTCCGTCAATAGTCTTCTGGAAAAAGGAGCAGACGTGAACTACGGAGAGCCAAGGCGAGGCACAACCGCCTTGATGATCGCAGCTCAAAATGGGTACATCGATGTCGTGGACACTTTACTCTACTACAATGCAGATGTTGACCTGAGAGACGAGGATGGACATACAGCAGTGTGTTTGTGTTCAGATGATGAGATTGTGGATTTGATAAATAAATCATTCCGGTATGACATGACCCATGTCTCATAAGTCAAATGATGTATAGTTTGCATGTATAAGTATACACTGGGTATAGACACATAGATGTATTAAAGTTTTATTGAAATGCATTATAAAAGCTATTTATGTATTATATTTTTATTTTTTTTTTAAATTGTAAATACTTTAATAATCAATAAATAAAATCTATGAGCAACTTAACAATCTTTTATCTTTTATGTTTAATCTTTAAGTAATTTTATTTAGTTGAAAGCTTGAACTAAATGTTCATTCCCTCCCTTTACTTAATTATCTAGCTGAGGCTCGGTCCATCTTGTGACGAGGTTTTTGTAACGCTTTAGGGATTCTCACATTTTTCTTGGTAACTTGTGCAGTTTGTTCTCTAATTTCATTTGTTTTTCACATGATGTCATCATTCTTTGTTTTTTTTTCATTTCTTTATCTTGCGCTTGAACTTGGCTACCTAGAAGGGGGCTCGAGGTTCGACACCCGACTCTGGCAGAGTTGTCTTTACTGAGCGCCTAAAGGCAGCACGGAAAACCAACTCCTAGATACCCTCTTCCCCCCCCCCCCCCCCCCACTGGTCCACTAACGATATTGGACCAAATGCGCTCTGAGCATGCTATAAGTAATAAAGTAGTGCTATAAAATAAGCTATAATAATATAACCGGTTTCCATAGAACCTTAGAACGGTAATCTATCATTTAATAAATGACCATATCAAACAGACATAAATAGGATCGCATCACATTTTGTGCCATACACATTGCCATAAAGTTATTAAACATTTAAAAAAAAACGATAATATAATCTAAAATTCAATATATAATTAGTTACAAGCTCTGGTCATATCAAATAGACATACCATATTAAAAAACGGTCACTTACCAATTTGAATCTTTTAAGTTGCTGTTAAATTATTAACCATAAAAAAAAAACGGGAAATGTAAAACAAGCAAGTAGAAAGGATATAGAACAAATAATGACAAGATGTAATGAGAACATTAAAGCTAGGTGTCACTTGTGGTCTTCCATACTTTTGTTCTAATCACAAATCAATTATTTTGGAAATCTCTTGCTTAACAACTGACACGTACACACTTTGAAGAATCAGCATAGACTTCTCATGTACTTTTATTGAATTTAAAGTACTGGTATGCTGAAAGGTTAGCCACCTGTCAAATACTATAAATAGAGAACTTTAATAACAAACCAGATAATATAAATAAAACAAAAAATCAAAAGAGGAGAGTGTCCCGGCCATAATGACTATATAGAAAAGCAATGGCTCTTGTCATATATATAGCTCCTGCTTCGTGGTCGAAGATGAGCACATTTCTCATTTCCTATGGACTCGAAGATGACTGTAAAGTCCAATCCTCGCTTTAAAAAGCCGGCCGTATACGTGGCATGGGTGGGTTAGGTCAGTTACAGATAGGCCTGTTTCTTCTCTCAGCTTTTTGTTGGTTCGGCGCTCTTGCTTAAACGAAGATAAAAGAGTGCCACGTTATAGCACTATATATCGTTATAATATGATAAAACAGAAGAGGCATATACAACACGTATACCAATGACTTAAATTCTGCCAAGTCACTAGTTTTCCTGGCTAGCTCAGGCAACCCATTCCATGCTTTAATAGCACTAGGGAGCAGGAGCATTTGTATACATTTATTCAAAATGTAATGTACCTTTATATCTTATATACGTGTTGTATATGCCTCTTTTGTTTTTATCATGACAGTATGACGAAATATTTGGATATAACGGGGCATACATTTTTATCTTCGTTTAAGCAAGAGCGCCGAACCAAGCAAATATCTGATTCGGTTTGAAATATTTACGTATGTTATCATTGACGATTTTATAAAAAAAAAATAATTTTTTTTTGTTTTTGTTGTGTTAAAAGATCTCTATGTCCAGTCTAGATATAATATATATAGGTATGTGGCACATACCTATTTTCATTAAGAAAGAAACGAAACAACACAAAGATATTTTTAGAAATTAATGTATTGTCTTTTAACTCATCAACATAACCCGATGCACATAATAATATCGTTTTTAGAACTTACCCTAAACTATACAAGGATCAGCTAAATGTTGGATAGTAGCTACACATAGAAGTACTCTCTACCCATGTTTTGAAATGTATATTTTTAGTTTTTAATCGCTATACACAAAACTGTGTCGTAATCAATCATCTGTTTATCATTATTTTAACATCACTAAGTGATCGTCTAATTAAAAATTAAATAAATTAAATAATTTATGACCTAAAATAAGCTTTAAAATGTCAATTTGTATAAACAAGCTTTGAAGAAGCAACAAAGTAGCCTATGTATACATTTAGACTTTAAATAAAAGCAGACATAAATATTTAAACAGAGGTACATTAAATAAGTATTCACGTCGCTAAATATTACACAAAAGTATCATTTCTATAATGTGCTAACGAAATGAAACCAAAAAAAAATCGAACTTTGATATATACATTTTCAAACATGTATTTACAAAGAGGCACTGAAACTGACGCGTTAGACCTTTATCACCGTTGCTTTTATGACGCGGTTAACAATGTCTTGAGTGAGTTGATGGTGTCTTGTTTTCTGTAGGAAAAAAAAGAGAAATTTAGACAATGTAACAATGTACAATGTAACGTTTTCAGCTGACAAGAGAAAGTGTTTGTACTTCACATCGAAATGGCAACAAAGTTAGAGCATCAAAAACATTCACATATACTTACTAATACTAATACATTTGAATAGTCACATATTTATAAGCAAACATTATAACGTAGTTGCTTTATACCAAGACATCATAAGATGGTGGCTTTATACCAAGACATCATAAGATAGTGGCTTTATACCCAGACATCATAAGAGGGTGACTTTATACCAAGACATCATAAGATGGTGGCTTTATACCAAGACATCATAAGATAGTGGCTTTATACCCAGACATCATAAGAGGGTGACTTTATACCAAGACATCATAAGATAGTGGCTTTATACCCAGACATCATAAGAGGGTGACTTTATACCAAGACATCATAAGATGGTGGCTTTATACCAAGACATCATAAGATAGTGGCTTTATACCCAGACATCATAAGAGGATGACTTTATACCAAGACATCATAAGATAGTGGCTTTATACCCAGACATCATAAGAGGGTGACTTTATACCAAGACATCATAAGATAGTGGCTTTATACCAAGACATCATAATCTAGTGACTTTATACCCAGAAATCATAAGAAAGTGGCTTTATACCAACACATCATAAGATAGTGGCTTTATACCAAGACATCATAAGAAATTGGCTTTATACCAAGACATCATAAGATAGTGGCTTTATACCAAGATATCATAAGATAGTAGCTTTATACCCAGACATCATAAGATAGTGGCTGTATACCAAGATACCATAATATAGTGGCTGTATACCAAGATACCATAAGATAGTGGCTGTATACCAAGATATCATAAGATAGTGGCTGTATACCAAGATACCATAAGATAGTGGCTGTATACCAAGATATCATAAGATAGTAGCTTTATACCCAGACATCATAAGATAGTGGCTGTATACCAAGATACCATAAGATAGTGGCTGTATACCAAGATACCATAAGATAGTGGCTGTATACCAAGATATCATAAGATAGTGGCTGTATACCAAGATACCATAAGATAGTGGCTGTATACCAAGATACCATAAGATAGTGGCTGTATACCAAGATATCATAAGATAGTGGCTTTAAGCACAAACCCACTCATCACAACGTTGTTGCTTTATAGACAAAAAATCATAACATAGTAAATAGTAAAATATTCCGTAGATCAGAGATGAGTGCATTGTTTCACATGACAACACAAACCCAGTAAAGACCAAAATAATTTCCCCATCTCACTTTAACAACGATGTTGTCCATCAGTGTAAGGGGGGGGGGGGCTCTGTTTAAGTTTTCTTTTTATCGTCTGTGCCTCTCTTTTGTGTATTCGTTTTATCTCCACACAGCAAAACACAATTGAGTTAACTCCACACATTAGCTTTATCGTCACACACCATAACAGTTTTGTAAGTTCTGCAAAAATCTAAACTAGTGGTCTGTTAGTTCTGTAGAAATCTAAAATAGTGGTCTATTAGTTCTGTAGAAATCTAAACTAGTGGTCTACTAGTTCTGTAGAAATCTAAACTAGTGGTCTATTAGTTCTGCAAAAATCTAAACTAGTGGTCTGTTAGTTCTGTAGAAATCTAAAATAGTGGTCTGTTAGTTCTGTAGAAATCTAAAATAGTGGTCTATTAGTTCTGTAGAAATCTAAACTAGTGGTCTGTTAGTTCTGTAGAAATCTAAACTAGTGGTCTGTTAGTTCTGTAGAAATCTAAACTAGTGGTCTACTAGTTCTGCTAAAATCTAAACTAGTGGTCTACTAGTTCTGCTAAAATCTAAACTAGTGGTCTATTAGTTCTGTAGAAATCTAAACTAGTGGTCTATTAGTTCTGTAGAAATCTAAACTAGTGGTCTGTTAGTTCTGTAGAAATCTAAACTATTGGTCTATTAGTTCTGTAGAAATCTAAACTAGTTGTCTGTTAGTTCTTTAGAATTATAAATAGTGTTTCATTGTTATTTTAAAATATAATTGAATATATAAATAAGATTAAAACTTTTTCGGTCGCCTGAGATTTTATGAAAACACTCTTTGCAATCTTATTGCAAATAGAACCCGTTGCTAAGCGATTTGATAACGCTGTTACATTTTGCATTTTAATGTATCTAAATCGGGCATACATTATACCTTTATTAGATGACAACTATAAATGACACGTCTTATTGGCCATCAGAACGTGAGACATCCTTTTCAAAACAAGTGAAGCATAAGAACACTTGACAGTGTTATAATACAATCTGCTATTGAATATGAATACAAGGCCTGGCAAGACTTGGTCAAAAAAAGGAACTGATCCATAATTGAATAGCTTAAAACTATTTTCTCTCTATGGCTTGTACCTAGCTCTGTTGTTAAAACGAACCGGTTGTGGTACAATCGCATTCAACATGGTGTCACATGAAACATTTCTTGAAGATCTAAACCACTTCGGTTGCACTTATGGAATAAACCTGGCTGCATATTTGACGCTGATATCTTCTAACAAAAAGAAATTCAATTTTGTATTAAATTACCCTGGCAGTCGGGTATAAAAATGTTGAATATTCATTTCTTATTCCTTGATATTCGACTTGCAAATCTTTATTCATGTTTCTTTTATTCTAAATTTAACAATGTATGATAAAAAAATTTATGTGGAGCACAAAAAAAAAAAAAACATGCGAAAAAAAAATCGATTAAGAGTTAAAAACAAAAAAATTCTCTATATCTCTCCATGAGTCTGTTTATCACGATAATGCTAATCACCTAATGTCAATTAACATCATCCCGTCAATATAAACATATTAATTGCTTCAGGATATTTGCAGATATGACACACTCGAAACAACTAAGAAGGAAAACTTAGATTATAAATCCCAACAGGTAGGTTTCATTCCTAGACGTTGTGATGTTAATTTAAACTAAAAGGGAAACAACTTCCAAATATTTGATCCAAGTACATTAGAAAGCTTGTAAGATGCCGGGCAAACTTTTTATATATAGTTTCCTATCTCTCTCTTTCTCTCATTCCTTTGCTGTACTAAAGACATATTTCTCTTTTTTTTTCTGTTTTCCTTCTCGCCCTCCTCAGCACCCCTTTTTATTCTTTATTATCTCTCTTTCTCTACTAACCAACAAATACACAGGCACAACTTTCAAAGGGAAAAAAAATATGTGCATATTCACTGCACCTAAATCTAAATCTTACTTTCTCATTTCAATTTTTTCTCTCAAATCAGCAGTTCCTCTGTTAGCTGAGCCTATTCCAGCACGGGCTTCTGCAAAAAAAAAAAAAACAACAAAGAAGTATTTAAGTCAAATGAGATCCTACGAACATTGCTATACATACCTACAAATGAATTGTAAAACAATAAATGACTGAAAAAAATATTTTTTTTTAATAATCTTACAACAATAATCGTCTGCACATTGGGAACTAGAAGCAGCTAAACAAAGAAGGTCAGAACAAACAAAGTAGGTTCTAGAAATGTGGTTCTCGAACTGTGATCCGCTGACCCCCCAGGTTCTGCCAGGCAATCAAGGGGGTCCGCTGAAAGACAAAAACTATATACAACTAAAATAACTTCTTCGATAAAAGCCAGTTTATCCAACAGTATAATAGTAACAACTCACCACTTGTTATATGTTTATTGCGTACTATTGTATTACGAACTAAACTCCAGATTTGAAGACATTCTTTTAATTTGGATATTCCCGACTGGGTTTTGAGTCGTATAGAGCTTGAACAAACTTAGATCACAATCACAGAAGACTCCACGGGCAGCTTATTAAAATATCCACCAACGAGGAACGTAAACCAATGTTTGAAGAAGGATACCACAAAATCTGGTTACAAAAACATTCCGAATTTTATCCTTCGTTATGGGTATAAAAATTATTGATCTTATCTTATCTTATATAATACAGACGTTACTTCAAAAAAGATTTCCAATCTTATTATTTGGTACTACGTTGAAACATTGTTGTAATGAGCCTCATCCCAAATAAAAGAAACTTGAAATTTGTGCTCGTTTAACTGTGCGGTTTAACTGTGCGGTTTCTACTTACAAACATTGAGCTGGACGTCATTGCACCTTTACAATTATTTTTTTTTTACCTTTTACCTATCCCTTAGTCTATTGGACCATTGGGGCACCATGCAAGATTTGTCAACCCTCTTTCTCCATTCCTCTCTGTCTTTTGCCTTAGTTAGAACCTCCTTCAATGACAGGCCCGTCCAATTTTTTATGGTGTCTTGCCATCGCTTTTTCTGTCTGCCTCTTCTTCTTTTTCCTGGTACTGTTCCCTGAAGGAAGTTCTTTTTGAGCCCCGAAGACTTTGTAATAGCTGGAAAGCATAGTCGTGAGGCTAAGTACGCTTGAACTTGGCTTGATTTGCCTACTTATGAAGAGGGCTTGAGGTTCGACACCCGACTCAAGCAGAGTTGTGTTTACTGAACACCTAAAGGCAGCACGGAAAACCTACTCCAAGATATCCCCCTCCCCCCACTGGTTCACAAATGAGATTGGACAATAGCGCTCTGAGCATTCTATAAGCATGAAAGTAGCACTATATAAAAACCATAATTTATTTATTTATTTAATATGGCCATAGATTTTTAGCTTGTGTTTTTTTTTTTTTTACGATACTTAGCAGGTCATGATGGGGTCTTATTGCTGCTGTAGTCCTATCTCTTTGTTTGTGATGCGGTCTTTCTGTAGCATCTCAAGTAATGGTAAATTTGGATATTTAAAATGTATTTCTTTTTTTTTTTTTGCGCTTTTATATTTGTATTCGTCTTTATTTCTAAACGACACTGACATACAAATAAGCGGACATCTTATAACCATTAGCAGCTTGTCACTAAGTGCCTCTAAGGATAAGCTCAAATACACATTTTGTAATGAGTAAGTTTTTAGCATTAAGTACCTCTTAATTTTTCAACAGTAGACGTCTCCAGTCTCAGCAGATTTGCTTGGCCGCTAAGAACGTCAAACCACCAATCTAACTTTTTCTTTTGTTCCTGAAACCATTCCTGATTGTTTTCTGTGACGTAACTGACAATGTTCAACAGCACAAACTTCGTGGCATCGACTACCTCCTGCCACTTCTTCAGAACGAGGTCCGCCTCATCGACATTGAAGAATTCGTCACTAGGCGACATGATGGTAGGGATGACCTTGACATCACTCAGCCCAGTTGGGGCTCTTCTTTTCAGCCTCCCAGGAAGCTCTTGAAAAAATCTGGTCAAATCTTGGTGCAGCTCGGTGTAGTTGGACTTGAAAGTTGTGAAAGCTGCTGAGTTTAACAAGAAAACAAAATCACACAAGGTGAAATAGCAATAGACATCAAGACATCAAGACATCTAGACATCAAGACATCTAGACATCAAGACATTTAGACATTTGATTTCGTTTGACTTTTTTTTTAGATTCTGGAAGCCTTCTATAACGAATGGCTTGTGTTGAGCCCCGAGCCCCCTAGATAGGGGTCAAGCTAAGCCCAAGTGCTCTTAGCCTCTCGGCCACTCATCCCACACCATTTGATTCTCTCTCTCTCACTCTCTCTCTCTCTCGCTCTCTCTCTCTCTCTCCTCTCTCTCTCTCTGGCTCTCTCACTCTCTCTCTCTCGCTCTCTCTCTCTCCTCTCTCTCTCTCTGGCTCTCTCGCTCTTGCTCTCTCTCTCGCTCTCTCTCTCGCTCTCTCTCTCTCTCCTCTCTCTCACTCTGGCTCTCTCACTCTCTCTCTCTCTCGCTCTCTCTCTCTCTCGCTCTCTCTCTCCTCTCTCTCTCGCTCTCTCTCTCTCGCTCTCTCTCTCCTCTCTCTCTCTCGCTCTCTCTCTCTCGCTCTCTCTCTCTCTCTCTCCTCTCTCTCTCGCTCTCTCTCTCGCTCTCTCTCTCTCGCTCTATCTCTCTCTCTCGCTCTCTCTCACACTCACGCACACACAATGTTAACTCTTACACCTACATTACGACCAAATGTAAACTTCTAAGGAAGTGATTTTCCCCCCCCCAAAAAAAAAAAAAGACTTAGAGAGACCTATTTATGACTCAGTGGAGCCACTATACACCCGTACACCTACTTAGAGATATAAGTTCTAATTAATTTGTGGATTTTTTATTAAATCCTTTAAAACATTGCAGAGGCCTCCACATATTTTCTGTCCCGGGGCCTCCAGATTCTTAAATCCGGCCCGCCCATATTTGCGTTGAACAACGGAGAATCGATCTCGGAATTTCCTTTTATCAAAACAGGTGACCTATCATGTCTGTAGCATTAGCACCAATTGTCCAATAGTCTGTGACATAAACATTTTTGATGGTCTCTTTGTGAAACCTATCAACAAAGAACTAGTAGAAGCAGCAAAGAAATTAGAAAAAAAAAGCAAAGAATGCAACACAGAAGCTGCAAAAAAAAAAGCAGCAAAGAACTTGCTAAAAACCAACAAATAACCACCAGCTAAGAACCAGCACGAACTGAAATTGGACCTGCTGCGTGAGCTTATTTGCCACAATTATATTCAGAATACGTCCTGTGTTTCTGTCATATGTCAGCTCTTCTATTATTACTAGCATTTGCCTTTTTATTGCGGAAATGTTTGCCATACGAGAACATCACACTCGAATCTTTTCTTGATAGCTCAACATAAATATTCAAGACTTTTCAGTTGCAATTAATTTAATATAAGCTTATAGAGATTTCTAAGAGTACATAGAAAGCAAAAAACCAAAACGAAAAAGTTCAATACTTGCCTCTTTCTTGTTTGTAAGACATTTTCCGAATTTAGTTTTTTCCCCTTCACTGTTGACTTAGCCACTGAAAAATTGAACAAAATAAAAATGTCTAGTCTTCGAGCGTTCATACACAACACAGCACACCGGGCGTCACATTCTTTTCAAATTAAACTCAGTGAAACATTGCAGGGAAAAAAAATCAAATCTATGTCTAGCCACCGGTATATGTTAAGAGGGGTGCTGAACAGTTGGTGGCGGGTGGGGCGTGTTCGCTGGGCCAGCAATGGAGCGTTACCCCAAGCTTATCTCTCTCTTTGGCTCTATTTTTTTTTCTTAATGTGCTGATTTATATTCCAGCGTGATTTTTGTGGACCCTTTCTTCAAATAAGGTTTTACTTCCGAGTGTAAACAAAGCCTAACTAAACTTGAGTGTTTGAGGACCAATTTACGCACACACACACACAACCTTGATGGAGAATCCAAAGATAGTGTTAATTACTCGAATACTCGCAAAAGCAAAACATGGCGATATTTTTTGGTGTGTGAGTCTAATTCTAATACCGGAACTGAAATACCAGATTATGTTTAAACCAGTGGTATACAAACTCAGTAGTAGCCTTAGTTGGCTAGGACATTCGCGCTGTTATCATTAGTAGCCTTAGCTGGCTAGGACATTCGCGCTGTTATCAGTAGTAGCCTTAGCTGGCTAGGACATGTTCCATTCATCAGTGCCTTCTTACCACTCGGTATTTGTGACGCATGTGCACCAAACCTACGACTAGAAAATTCTTCTTACAAGCTTGGATAGGAATATTAGTACATATCCACAATGGAAATCTAGTAATTTAATTGTAAAATAAAATATGATTACGCTTTATCAAGACAATATACATTGAAAACTTAAATTACTTCATCTATGTACTTTTAAATGAGAGGTGAGAACTGCAGGAGATGATCCGTAGCAAGATTTTACAACAATAAGGGGGGGGGGGGTACACCTATATTAATTAAATATCAAATATTAAATATGTCATTAATTATTCTTTTTCAGTGCGTAGAATTTTTTTTTGTAACAACGTACTTCCGCCTTTCGTGGAGCTATGACTGTAGCTGCAAGGCTGTTCATGCTTCTCTTAAAGTACAATCTGACGAAAATCCCCACACTCATATTTGCACCAAGGCGTTGCACTGTGAAAACTGGCGCAAACAGTGCAGAGGACAAAAGAACAGCTCTGGCACAAGAAAAGCCCCATAGTAAAAAAAATCAAGGCAACCGACACTAGCTCCAGCTGGAATAACCTGCCCAGTGTGAAGCCGAACATCCAGGGCTGCCATAGGTCTCACCAGCTACATGAGGAGGCACCAAAACTTCCAGTGCAAGGCCTTCAGCCCCTAGAGGATGAAAGTGGTGTTTTAATAGAACCACGATGGATGAACTATAGCCTATATTTGTTCTCAAGACAAATTACCTAATGTCTCTTCATCTAATAAATGTAATACCGAAAATCTGTGACTGCTTTAGACAAGTGTCTGGTAAACGTAGCCTTACACTTTTCATAATTGGACACATAAGAGAAAGGCATGGTGATAGGCGCGGGTTGCTGCGATTGGTCGCCCCTCCCCCACCACATATATTACACAAATATATAAATAAATGCATAAATAAAATTTTAAAGACCATATATATAGATGAATATTCATTTCCTAATATGTATCTACTCTTTCGATTATCAGAGCATGCAATAAATATGAAGAGTTGTCCTTGCTATCAACACAAAACCGCTGTCAAAAAAGTGGTAATGGAATCTTAGAATAATTTCTGTGATCGCATTGCAAACACTTTTAAAGAGACCGATGTTAGCGTTACGTTTTCTAAAGAAAGCAAATAAATATATTTAAAAAAAAAAAGACGTGTCCGCGATGTGCCCTTAGAAAACCGTTCAAGCATTTATTCATAAGAGTACTCTAAATCAAAACAGTGACAAGTTTACATACGATAAGGTTTTTTTTATTATTGTGTTTTTTGCTGTTGGACGGGCCGTTTTCTACTCGTTTAGATCAATGTTAGCTTTGTGTAAATATAAGATGGACAAGTGTCATGTCTTCCAAAATCGTTGTGGGACCTCCGGCGAATTGTGAACATTTGAAGGGAGACATTTGTATCGATGTATTTTAACTCATTATTTGTTTGTATAATAATTAAATGATGGGAATGATACTCATTTTATGAAGAAATTTAAATACAAAAGTCAATGGCTAAAGGGAAGTTCCTGTGCTAGAAACCTCATTTTAGACTAAGAGCTACTTGAGGTTGGGAAAAGTTCTGAAAACAAAATTGTACAACAAGAGATCCAAGCTAGTAAATCAGAACCCCTTAATGATGGTCTTTTTGTTTCAATGAACTAGACATTTTTTCGTCCCGACGAAATTTTTTTTTTTAGGACACCTCAGCTTTTTTAGCTTTTGACTTCAGTTGTCGAGCTGTTTACATCCTAGGAATCCTTGGGCTTTTGCCTCTTTTTTTTGCCTCTTTTTGGGGTATTTCATTCACCTCTTTTCTGGGCTTTAGCCTCTTTTTTGGGCCTCCTTTTTTTTTTTTTTTAAATGAAATTTTATTCAAAAGAAAGGACATAATATATTATTTTATATCAATAATAAGTCAATGGCTAAAGGGAAGTTCCTGTGCTAGGAACCTCATTTTAGACTAAGAGCTACTTGAGGTTGGGAAAAGTTCTGAAAATACTTTTGTACAACAAGAGATGGAAGCTCGTAAAATGTATTCTGGTGGGTCAAACAGAACCCTTTAATGATGGTCTATTTGTTTCAATGAACTAGACATTTTTTTCTTCCCGACGAAATAACAAGGGCAAAAATCGTGTCCTCGTTTATAGTAAAACTTGTCAGAAGTACAGAAAAGCGTGTACAACTTGATGTGCATCACAAAAAAGGTAAACATCGTTTGGCATGCACATTAGTACCAAACAAAAAATGCTCAAAGCGACTTACAGTTAATCATAATTATCATTTAAATCCATATAAATTAGGATGTGTGGAGGCTTATACCCTCTCATTCAAAAGCCCTGAACTCAATTGTATTTTACCTAACAGAGCAAGAGAAAGTGAATTATCATCACATTCTGGCATGAGCGTCTAGCACTATTCATTAGCTTGTAATTTATATCAGTTAAAGGATCAAAACCTGAGCTATGTGTTAGAATTGCAAAGAGCACAAAGACAAGGGAAAAGCTTAAACCATTTGGAATGATAAACAAAATATAAAGGATTTTTTTAATGAAGGGAGCGCACCATTTAATCACTGATATATATCTTAATATTGCGCGTTTTATATCCCTTATATAAAACAAAACTAATAATTACCACTAATTAATTAACTATGGTGAAAGCATATGATCTCTGAAAGGGACAGCTCAAGACCTTTCAATAGTCTCTGAACACACTACTGACACCCAAAAGCCCTTGTCGAAGACTGGTGCAGAGGACGAAAAGTTGAGCAGACCCTCATCGTACAACGGCCTTTTGTCTGAATAAACAAAATATACAGGTCAGTGTGTTCATATGAAGCAATGCCTTTTTTAATCTTCGGAATAGAAGCGTTTTATTATTAACCCTTAAAGTGCTGAGCTGTTTTACAATGAGTGCACCCAAAATGGAATTACAATTCTGATGTTTAGAGGCTAAACTACCGCACGCGTTTTAAGGGTTAATATTACTGTTGGTGTTATTAGTTCTTCTACAATTTACCGTGGAGTATTTGGCTCCATCTGTCTCGGATGACAATGGATGTGCCCAGATGAGTGACTGGTTTTAGTTTCTCCTTGAGACGGGACAGAATCTGCTGAGATAATTTAGGCTTATTCTGAAGCGGCAACGTTTGTCACAGTTTGTGCCTAGCTGATAAAGCAGCTTTCTTTCTCTTTCTTTTGACTGAGGCCCCTTTGTTTCCTTTGCTTTCGGCAAGGATCGTACCAGCACGCACAGTCTGTCTCCATGCTGTTCAATCTTAAGCTATTTCCTCCCACATACTTTTATTGATGCCTGTACTTCTCATTTCTCACTTGCAGACATATCTGTAGGTTAGTCTTGGGCGGCCTTTGGATCTAACTCCTTCCGCGAGCTAAGCATAGAGGATGTCTTTAGGAAATTTTCCATCTGGCACTAAGGTGACATGTCCGAGCCAACGTAGTCTTCTCTGTGTCAAAAGAGCATAGAAATACATTGGTAATTTTCAAAATCTCCTTATCGGAGACACGATCCCAACAGGAGAATCACATTATGTGTCGTACGTAGCACAAGTGAAAACTGTTAAATCTAATCTCTTGATGTATGCATGTTGACCAGCTATCACTACAAGAAAGAGCAGTTGCTCCGTTTAAATTATATAGACAAAGACAATGTGCTAACCAAACCATTGTTATATTAACCGAAGGAATAATAACAACTGAACTCACAGATACCTTCAAGGCCCTTAGTATTTCTAGGAACATTCTCGTTGTCTGTCGACCGCCTTTACTTTTCCCCAACCAAGGTCAGAGCTGGGTGGAATCAGAGGCGCCCAAAGATCCCGAAATTAAAATTCCCAGTCTTTACCAGAATTCGAACCCGGGACCCCCGGCTCAGAAGTTAAGCGCTTTACCGCTCAGCCACCGCACCTCTCGAAGATTAATGAGGAATGCAATATTTCCCGTGGTTACGCAGCCCCAGCTGTGACCTACATATTTTGCCACATCCATGGCAAGCATAACCATTGTCCGCCGGTGGTCGATTAATATTTCCTGTTCGCCGTCCACGTCTGTCCTCGGCAGCGGATTTTCGTTTGTTCTCAAATGCCCAACACATTCGTCCACTACAGATGACCTTACTAGTCTTGTGATGGCATCATCGAGAGATGATTTCTGATAGTAAATTTTTTTACTTTATATAATAAGTTATGGTCGTATTCTCTACTATCCTCTTGGAAGACTATCACTAGATAATACCAAAGTTCTAAAAAAATCCTGGGTGTGTTACATTTTAGGTCAACAGAACATGATCTACTACTTTATCATTAGAGTTGGATTATCCCGGACTAGATACCTTGTACACAGAACATAGTCCCGCTATCAGAGAGCTAAAAAAAAAACAAAATTTGTTCGCGAGTGTATATATGAGTGTGTGTGTGTGTGTTTATGAGTTTGTGTGTGTGTGTGTGTGTAAGAAAGAAAGAAGTGGAAATGAGATATTACTGTCAGAGATACATGATGAAATACAACAGACAAGGGGTTTGTGTGATATATCCATTATATTTTTTTAAAGCCTTAACTATAAATAAGTTTTCCGACCTTTCTCATGTCTGAATTCCCCATATTTACACCTGTTCTGTATGCCAAAATAAAAAAATATCCGTGTACAATAACACACTAGTCCCTTGTCAACTTCGAAACTAAATTTTTTTTTTTTTTTGGTATTATCTCTTACGCCTAAAATATTCAAATATGTTGAATAAAAAGGAAGATCGTACAGAGCTTTTATCAACTCTGTCTGTCTGTCTGTCTGTCTGTCTGTCTGTCTGGTAAAAAGTACGTACACGTTATTTCTCCACACCCAATCTTGGATCAAGTTGAAATTTTGCATAATTATTTTTTGTAACTGACAAAGCAAGAATCAATTTTTAAAAAATTAACCAGTTAGTTCATTAACTTTTTTTTTTTGCCATCGAACAAACGTAAGAAATTGTACTGGACAGATGTAGTGTTATAAGTTGAATTAGTCCCCTTTATACTTTATGTTTACAAATTCTCCCAGGTCAAAAAATAATTCAATAATTAATGAAATTATCGTTTTGAGATTTTAATAAAATGTCTAGTCACGAAGCACGAGATTATGTGCGAGATTTCATCTCGATAGGATAAGGAAAAGTTGTCGAAATAAATGATTCAAAATTTGTACAATGACGAATTTGACTACGACTATAGTTAATAGTTGTACATGAAACATTAGTAGTCTGACGAGCTTACGGAACATAAACAAAAGCTCTTTAAGCTAGTCACGCCAACTAGGAGATAATTCATACACCGCTAAACTACGACTAACAAAATCATTACCTAATAAACAATCAAGAAGATACCAGAATTAAAACATGTTGCATGCGTTTGAGCTGATACAAAGTCTATAGGAGTATCCAGCATGAAGCGGTTGCCTAAACAAGTCCGGAAAACAAATATCTGAACACGGTATATAAATTTATAGATACCAAAACATTCGTACTCCCTTACTGAATCCAGTCATTTGTTTCCTTTTAGGACCGGTTCACCGGCTGTTCATTTTTTATTTTGACCCAAATTGTACACTATTAGGCCTACCTGGGGGAGGACGGGAGTCTAAATATAGATGAGGTTTACCAATGACCAACTCTCGCCTAGTTTTATGATTATTTTGGGACCCACCACGCGGAAGTCTCTCAAATCTCTGTAACGCTCTAATACTTACAGTCGAATTCGTGTGTGCAGATAATGTGTACAGCTGACAAAACGACTGTGTATTTATTTAAAGAAGCACATCGGTGGCCTATTTAGCTTCTATCGGAATACAACACATTTGATTGAAATATTAATGAAACCAGGGTATGCCTACTTGTTTAAAGGGGACGTCTCAGCTAGACGGCAAACTTGTCAGGCACTTGATAATATTTGACAGAGGCCATCAGAGGCCTACTGAAGTAAGGTCAAGTTATTAGGATTCTATTAAAACTACGCTACGATTTTAACAAACCTTCACATAGATCTGATCCTTATGCAAGTCTCAGTTGAGCGAAACTCTATTTAAAAAGAAATAAAAAGAACTAGCTGCTTACCTTACCTGTTTGATTTGTAGAAACACAGCGTGTTTTTTTTTTTGTAATGTAACCGGTATTTTTTATGTCTGAAGTAGACATTGAATGAATACATGAGTTGATTGATAAGGAATTTTTAACGGGTCAATTCATACATAACTATATAGTGTATAGGTGCATGCGTCGTGATCGAATATTGAATAAAAAGGGGGGGGGGAGTCTAAAAAGCCAATGTATTCATTTAAGATGTAAAACAACTTTCGGAAGATGTGCATATTTCTTCCTGCTTATGTTAGATGAATGGGAAAAACTGACAGCATTCTCATGTCTCAACACAGACACATGCACACCTTTTCAACCCACAATGCAAATTTAAAAAAAAAAGCGTTACAATCCTATTGAATGAGAATATAGAAGTCGTGTTCTTGAAATTTGAATGCGCACTACAACGCTATTTTGTTTGGGACCCAATCAACAAAGTCCTCAATACTTGAGTGGAGGCATCGTTTGATGCACAATGAGAACGCAGAGTGTCCAATAAGTAGAAGACTCATGAACAACACATGGAAAACTACCTTATGCAGCAGACCAAAAAGACGTACTTTTTAAAATAGCCAACATATGTATCGCCTGAACATATACGCTAGTATGTTGAAGGAGTTTAGTCATCTTCTGGCCACCCGACCTGTGTAAATCAATACAAAGAACAACAGGTGGGCATAAGGGAGATTACGATTTTACCGTGTAGCTTTTTAAAATAAGCAGTCTTGCTAGTTGATTGGGATTCTCTATTTTGGTGGGCTTGTTTGACCACCATGCTAATTGATGGGTTTAGTTTGATTGTCTTGCTGATGTGATGAGCAACTTTGATTGTGCTGTTATTAAGAGCTTGACTTGCTAGTTACATTTACTGACTAAAGTTAGAGGCTAGAGTTGTCTGTAAGGATTAGTAAGAATATGATTGGGGTTCTTCGAAGAACTCGGTCTGCGGCCTTACCATGCAGAGAGAATGGACAATGCCTCCAGCAGCTGTGATATCCCCTCCCCCCAGCCCAAAAAGATGTAAGTGAATGATTATATAATCATTTTTTTCTAGAGGAAATCATATTTTTGTTTGATATCTCATGATCTAAATCAGGGGTTCTCAACAGGCGGTCTGTGGACGACCTGAGTCTCCAAATAAAGAAAATTATATAGTATGCCTACTTTTTAAAAAAATTGGAAAAAATAACATATCACATAAACAAATAACTATTATAAACGAGCCATGATTATATACTGCTTTTTTTTTTTTATTATTTATTTTTGTCGTCAGATGCAATTCTGTCAAATTTCCAAGTAACATTTTTAAAAGTCATTTGCATATCTGAACAATAACACCGTGAACACACAACGTATTCGAGAAATGGAGAAGAACATCACAGCTGTGTAGCAGTAGGACGTCATGTGACCTGGACCTGTTTGTTTCCTGTTATTAAAATGAAATATAGCTTCGCAGAGAGACGTACTTAGACTTGGATCCTCTCGCGCCGTTTGGCGCATCGGGCTACAAGCTGTCTCCATAGAGATCTGTCATTGGAAACTTCTGCAGCCTCTTCCCAGTCTGCGTCCACAACTCAGAGAAGTCCTCCATGAAGATGTAAAGTTATTCGAACACGCCCCTGTTTGCGCTTTTCTCGTACCGCCTCCGTTCCATTGCAACTCTTTGGAGCGTAATTCATTCAGTCGCTGGACATGTTCCGAAAATCTCATGCTACACTTGGTCACTACCTCATTAAGTGGTCGAGTTACAATTGGGCATAGGATTTCTTTGTCTCAAGAACAAACAAAACAATAATGACATCAATAAAGTTTTCCTAGTGACTTCCGGTGTGCACTGAGTAAACTTAATGTTATTCTTTAAGGACGACAATTTGTGTGGCCTGTCATGGAACTTACACAATTTGCGTAGCCCACCAAGCCAATGTGGTAGCCGACCCCTATTTAAAATAGTCTTAATCCCCATAAGCAGTTGAAGCCCCAGAGCGCTTCTAGAGGGCTTACTACTTACACAAAGCGTGTTGTGTTTCCTAAATAGAAATGTTAAATTCGTCGAGATCAGACAGATACACCGAGAGAAAGGCTGAATACAAAAACTTAGAGGAATGAAAAGATCCTACTAAAGAAATGATTATATTTTAAGAGAAAGGTTGAGGGTGGAGGTTTTCAGACGCCTCGAAGCCCCCATTCATCGATCTTGTCAGTTACTTCTTTACAAAGTCAACCATTACTAATACATCGTTCAAAGTATTGGTCTAACTTTAGCCTTTGTAGCAAGTTGTAGTGAATAGTACTAGAAAAAAAAGTTGTAGTATAATTTTGTTTTTAAGTACCATGGACAGGGGACGCAAGTCCGTTGTTCACAAAACAAAATTCGGCTCAAGGCGACAACTCTCTAATTCTGAAGGTTTGTTTATTTTTCATTTACCAATGTGTTTGTGTCCGTCTCCAAAATGTTAATTAGAAATAACCGGTTTCATAACTATACATCTAAACAGAGACAATCAGATAGACAGCTCAGTTATAGGCTTTAGAGTTTAACGATCTAGATATTATCAAATTCATAGAAAAAATAATCTAGACAAGAGCTATAACAATATATTAAATGAAACACTCACTTTACATATGGGTAAAGAGTTCTTGGAAATTTAAAGATTGGAGAAAACTAATAGTTCATCTTAAACCACTTTTTAAAGCAATGAAGTGAACTATCAACGGACCTCACTCACCAATCTAAGCAAACAACATTGAGCCACGTGCTTCTCTATCTCTTCTATACATATAACGATCTAATTTTAATCAACAATGGTTATCACGTGACAGCTGTTTTTTCGTTGTTTTATCAATATTATTACGTCACCGTTTGTTTAGGTGAATGAGGTCCATTTAGAAAAAAAGATTTCATGCATTTACCCGCAGCTTCAATCTATTAAATATTTCTAAGGATAATCTCCGTTGATGTCGGGAACAAATATCAGTGTATACTTAAAGGCATACTTTGTCTTTGAAAGTTTTAAATCCTGGGAGTAAATTTCATAATGTCATCCCTTCTTCAGCCTCAGGTTCTTAGCCACTCTACAGTTGTCTTAGTAACGAGTGTAACTGCAAGACCACCCAAGAAACGCTTTCCACTCCCCAGGAACAACACCCGCAACACAGCATTCTTTTTCGTGATTTCACAATTAAAGATTTTTTAATATTTTCTCTTTTACTAGCCTGCCCTCTGGCGGGAACAAGTTTCACATTTTTCCTTTTATTTTAGTTAGTCTGAGAGAACATCGAAAAACTCTCTCACTGCTAGGCGGAAGTCGCGTATTTCTTTTTGTAATATTTTGTTTCGGCTCTGTTGAGAATTTCGCGCTGGTGCGCATTTAAATAATATATGGAAATATTTTATGTCTAATCAAAATCATCCTATCCTACCTGGTATGTATTGACGTGGCAATTTCCATGAGAAATAATAGATTTCTATATTTATATGTCCCCAGGAAACAGATTCATCCAATATTTAAATAAAATGAGATTAAATTATTGCTTTTATATAACGCTACTTTCATGCTTATAGCATGCTCAGAGCGCTATGGGGGAGAAGTCTTTTCCGTGCTGCCCTTAGGCGTTCAGTAAACAAAACAACTCTGCTCGAGTTGGGTATCGAACCTAGGTTGCCAAGACAAGTTCAAGCTTACATGGCCTCTGGACGTATCCCATCTACAAATAAGGTGACTTTTTTCTACTCAAACATATAAAACCACTGCAGTAAACTAATATTCTTCTTCTTCTTGGACCACTGGCAGACAATGGCTTTTCTTAGGATGACATGGCAATATGTATGTGAAATAATAAATTTCTATATTTATAGGTCCCCAGAGAACACGCCCACCCAATATTTAAATAATATATAAATGATAATCTTGAGAAAGAGGTGACTTATATCTACGCAAACATATAAAACCACTGCATTAAACTTTAATTAACTAATATTTATTCTGCTAGGCCCACTGGTAGACATTACCTCTTCTTAGGATGTCGCAGAATATGTAGGTCAAATTGGGTCTGCTATCTATGTGAATTACTGCACTCTTCTTTAAGCTTAGGACCTGAATACAAGCCTTTAGCATTCTACTTGATTTTGTGTTTTTCACTAGGAAAAAGAGTTTATTGAGAACACATTATAATATTAAGACTCACGTTACCCCTTTATTCTTCTTTGGTCTTATTAAATTAAGTTTTAAAGACCTTGCCAACATTTATCTGGCTATGTTGAGAGGATGCTTTGAAACTTTATTACCTGCACCTCACGTGTGCTTAGTGAACAGACGCTCCAAAATAGGCCAACTTGAAGACCATCGTTAAGTGATTCTCTTATCTTTTACGACTTCCTAGCATATAACTCATATTCTTTATTAACAGTCTATCACTCAGCTATTCTTAAACTGTTTAAGCCAAACTTTTTTTCTTGAGTCTAGTCTTATATTCTTCATTTACAGTCTATCATTCAGCTATTCTTCAACTGTTCAAGCCAAACTTTTTTTCTTAAGTCTATTCTTAATATTCTTCATTTGCAGTCTATCATTTAGCTGTCCTTAAACTGTTCAAACCAACCCTTTTTTCTTGAGTCTATTTGCATTTAGTGAATTAAGGCCTACAAATAACTCGAAAATATTTCTAGTACAGAAACAAACTAGTCTAGATATCTTAGAAATAGATATAGACTTAATGTAGAAATTATTTAGATTATAGAACTATAGATATAAAGATCTAGCTTGATTAGTTTGAGAACTCCCTCTAGCTAGATTTTAGTAGCCTTTAACTTTGTATAGATCTAGATGTATCGCGAAATTGTTTGGCAAAAGAAATACTTTTGTAAGTATACACTCGAACCTGTGATTCTAATCTTGTCCTGTTTTTTTTTTTTTAACCATTCAATTTCATATTATTTTTTGGTCTAGATTTTTTAAAGAGTCGAGTTAAACAAAAATATCTAGGAACAAGTCTACTGCTGTAAATATCCCTTGGAGTAAATATATTAAATGTAAATATAATTTTTAATTTATGGGTTTAACGAAAACCATTTTTTTACTTTATCACTTTTTCTTAAACTTTGACACAAATATTTACATAAACACAAAATATCATTCTCGAAAATAAACCTAAAGGGAGAGCTTTCTTTTGTACATTTTGTGTTAATAGTTAGATCACGGTTTAAGTTATAGACGCTTCTTATCCATATGTAAACACTTATTCTTATATTGCGCCAACCACCACCTCCAATCCTTCTTCTGTTTAACCAAAGAAATAAAAAAAAAAGGTCTACAAGTATTTATGGAATCATTTGTACTTGTAAATTATCAGAGGATGGTGGTATCAGCTTCAGCAGTAACAGTCGAGCTAGACAACTTTAACTGCTCCCATCTTCTTTTTTTTTTTAATTCAGTTCCCTGCGCATCTACTTCCAAATTGTTTTATATCTTTTCACAGCTTCCAATATTCCTACGCCAAATATTAAGATTCTAATACAATTAAAGATGCTTTTTTTTTTTGGTGTTAATAAAGGAAAAATCTGGAGCGAGGGTTTTTCTAAAAAATATTTTATATGCGCTTTTTTTTTTGTTGTCATTATTGTTGTTGTTGTTGTTGTTTTCATTCGCCGTTGATCAGGAGCCGATATGATATGATATAAGAAAGTAGCACATACACATAGGTTGTATGTATATCATGCCTCGTACAATATGAGACATGATGTATAGACAGGTTGGCTCTCTCTGTTAAGATTTTCCGAAAGTGGCAACATTCTCTTGTGTCTGGAACAAAACAGCTGGCAGTAAAACTCAAAACGCATTAACTCCAAGTTATAAAAATATAACTATTGGTCTGTGGCAGACTCTGTGCTTTAAGTGTCTAGTGAAAGCAAGAATTACAGTTCCTTAATTTCCATATCTTTGACTACATATTAGTAGACATGCATACTTACTCTGTGAATTAGTGTTACTAAAATAATCTGAAAAAAAATCTATGCTGAGTTACAAAATAGCGATTCCATATCTTGTATACTATACATACAACTAAAGCATAAAGCAACACAAAGAGGTAAAAGCTTTTTATACAGTTTAATAATGTAGCAATATATACTGCATAAAGGTGAAGACTGGGATTTGCTGAGTCCACCTAGCTCTAATGGGTACCTAACGTTAGTTGGGAAAAGTAAAGTCAGTTGGTAGTTGTGCTGGCCACATGACACCCTCGTTAACCGTAGGCCACAGAAACAGATGACCTTTACATCATCTGCCCTATAGAGGATAAATCACAAGGTCTGAAAGGGGAACTTATATACTGCATAGAAATTTCACTTCAGAGCTTGAAAGAACTACTTGCTCAGTGTACGAGCTAGTCTAACATTGTCATAAATAAGCAGTAAATCAATGTCTGAAGTTGAAAAAAAAATGTTTCAATAGAAAGTAATATTACCTTGACGTACTAGCTTGATCTAGTTTTATGGCAGGTAAAAAAAGGTGTTTAAAAGTTACCTGACTGTCTGTGCCTACACAAAGTGTTTCTATACTAAGATATGTCCTCATACATCAGGCTACTTTGAATTTTTTAAAGTTTTGCTTGGCAAGAAGTCAGCGATATTCCCTGAGTTGTTTTCAGTGACTACATAGGAGAGTTTGTAAAGGGAAGAAACCCCTGTTATTGTGCTTTGCAACGAATTGAAAAGAATATTTGAATCTATTTGAGCTCTCAACAGAGAACTTCAGAACATGAATGGGCTATGCAAAAAAAAAAGTGAATATATTTGTAACGAGGACATGATTACCTTGACAGACAAGGTTCTTTTTTTTTTAGTAATACTAATGTCTTTTTTTTCACCCATGACATTGAGTTTATGACTTGTGGCTAACACGTTCAAGACCTTCCTTCAGGAAAAGACACACACACACACACACACACTTTAATTCTTTAAGCAATATTATTATTGTTTAAAGCAATAGGTTTAATTAAACTACCTATCGAAAGCAAGCTGTCAATTTATTTTTTACTATAATTGATTTTCAAAAATCAGAAGCCCAAAACATGTTGTACTTCTAACATATCATATCTTTATAATGGCTTCTTTAATTCTTTCAAAAGCCAGAAACTGAACAGGATGTACTCTTGACATAGTTTACGGAAAAGGCTAAAACATATCTATATTTTTTTAAAACGCCGATTTCTTCAAAAATATTATTATACCCTAGACCAGTGATGGGCAAACTACGGCCCGCGAGCCAACTCCGGTTCTCGTAAATGTTTAATTTGCCGAGACATTTTTGCAAAGAAAAGATTAAAAATATTTGTAAAATCCTTATTTATGTAAAAATTAAAATCAAGCTTTTAATACGCTTTGAAGCTTAAGATTAATATTAATTTAGATTTTATCACTTAAGACTTGATGCGTCTGCTGATTCGACATTCGTACAAAGCACAGTCAACAATAGAATAATTACGTCCCAATTGGAACTAACCTAAGTCAATTGTTAACAAAAACATCAGCATCTTCATGTATCGCATTTCTATATCAATTAAATCTATTAGTAAAATTTTGTATTTTTCATTTAAAATGTTATGGCCCGCTAAAATGTTTTTTCTTTGGCCCGCTACTAAAAAAAAGTTTGCCAATCACTATCCTAGACCTATTGCATGACGACATGGTATGACAGCTTTGCGACACTGCCAAGCACATACCACACGAACAGACAGCAATACTCAGATTCCTTCCCAGTGGTTGAAGCAAAGGTATAATCAGCATAATTAGGGAAAAAAAAACTAAACCCCAAACTCACTATTATGGCTTTAAGTTTAGAATTTAAACTGTCTTTCGCTCACTCCCAGGCCAGCTAGAGAAAGTGTACCGATTGGTCATTAACGAACTCATTAATAACAACTATCTTTCAACTATTTATCAAATCATCGATCTTGTTTTTTATCCCCTTGTGTCGGAGTAATGTAACTCAACTTGTATTGTAAATGTTTATATAAGTGTCGTTATTTGGTCGTTTATTTGCAGTTCAATTCAGGTAGTACAAGTGAACCGATGTAAGCGTTTTAAATTGATAATAAAATAAACTTGAACATGCTTCATTTTAAACATGCTTGAATGTATTCTTTTTATATAAATGTACATGGATTCAACATGAAATGAAAGTAGTAATAACACAAATGAAATGATAATAATAATAATAATTTTATTTATAAAGCGCTGTTAACAAACAAAATGTAGGCGAAGCAAAATCTAACTCCCTACAAATAAACATCGTCTCATCCCTCCGCTTCAACTCCTTTTGTTTCACTTGAATTACGACAGACCACCTCGTGGTTTCATCAGAAATTCCTCAGCCTACGCAACCAAAACCATCCGCTCCCCTTTTCACGTGGTTGCAGCATATACGTGCACAAAGACTTCATAACAATAAGGCAGAATCATAATTAAGTTATGGGGGAGGGGCGTGGTGACTGGGTGGTGAATGCTGGGATTTTAAATTACGGGAACGTTCTCAGTCCACTCAACTTTGATGGGTACCTGCAGGGCCGGCCCTAGCATTTGCGGGGCCCTATGCGAAACGGATCGCGCGGGGCCTAGTCTGGGTAGGGATAAGCATAATGTCAAAATTATTTTTTTTTGAATTAGAAAATCGGCCTACTTTTGTCTTAGCAATAAATTTTTATCACATGAAAGCTCGCAATGCCACTTTTTATTTATTGGCACCCCAAAATGTCAATTTGGTCTATTCTTCAGGAGATTTGAAAAAATTGAAAAAAACACTTTATCGTATATTTTACCTTTTCATGAGATTTCCTGGAGGCCCTGGAAAATCATGAGGTCGCGAAAATCCTGTTATTTCATATACGCTATAATGGTTAAATTTCATAATGTACACTTAGAATTAGCGCGGGTCCTATGAAAGCGCGGGGCCCACTGCGACCGCATAGGCTGCAGTGGCCTAAGGCCGGCCCTGGGTACCTGACATATGTTTGGAAAAAATAAAGGCGGTTGGTCATTGTGCTGGCCACATGACACCCTCGTTAACAGTTGGCCATAGTAACTGTTCTGTAGTCACAGATTAATAATAAATTGCTGTAGACGTTACTATTTAATAATGATAATAACGAGACTGTCTTGATCAAGGTAGACATATATAACTAACTTTTATTTCCGTCCGATTCTTTGCTTTCGCATAAAACATAGACAACAAACAATGACGTAATATCTTCTAATATTAACACATCCTTCCTTTTGAAGCTATTATCACATCCTTCCTTTTAAAGTTCTTAATACTTATATTTACAAGGAATTTTGACAACTCGACCACTTCTGGTTGTCTTGACCGGCACAGCAAGTTCTCTAGATGTTGGTTCATAATTGTCTGTTTCTTTTGTTCTAACAGTTTGCTGTTCATTGTCTTCGTCGGTGTCATAGTACCCAGAGATGTCTTCTTCGTAGCTCTTGTTTAAAAACCGTTGATTTCGTCTGTATGTTTTCCCATCATTTGTCTTTATGATGTAAGATCTGGGTGACGGATGTTTCTTAATGACGACTGCTTTCTGCCATGTTTGTCCTAGACGAACTCTCACCTTCTCCCCGACAGAGTAGTCTTTAGGTAACCTAACTTTTGCATCGTACCTCACTTTGCTTTTCCTCTGTCGTTCGTTGAGTAATGTCTCTGCATTTTCAGCTACCGATGGTTTCAATAGTTTGGGATCAGTTGGAATGATGTCCCTGAGTCTTCTACTCATCAGCAGTTGTGATGGCGAATAAAGCAGTCCGCTTATCGGAGTATTTCTATACTCGAGCATAGCGAGATATGGATCTTTCCCACTTTTGTATGCTTTGTTGAATATCTGCTTTACGATACCAACATACACCTCACTTTGTCCATTTGATTGAGGGTATCTGGGACTTGATGTTGTTATCTTGAAACCCCATTCAGAAGCAAACTCTCTATATCGATAGCTATTGAATGGCATATTGTCGCTCACTATTTCTTCTGGTATGCCATGTCTAGCAAAAATACCTTTCATTGCCCTGATAACACATTCTGCTGTTTTGTTCTCTAGTCGTTTTATTTCAGGATATTTGGAGAAATAGTCCACAACTAGCAAGTAGTCATTGTTTCGCCATTCAAACAAATCTGTCGCAATCTTTTTCCATGGTCTGTCTGGTACAGCATGAGGTAGCAATTTTTCCTTCACATTATTTCTTTTGAACGTTGCACATGTTGCGCACTTCATTATTGTCGAAAAAATATCTTTGGACAATCCTGGCCAAAACACACTCTGTTTTGCCTTGGATCTGGTTTTCTCAAGACCAAAATGACCTATGTGCAACTTGTCGAGAATTTCATTTCTCATACTTGAAGGATTTATAATTCTGTTCTCATAAAACAATATTCCATTCTCTTCATGAATACTGCCTTTAAATGACCAATACACTTTCACTGTTTCATGAACTTGAGTTTTTATCTTTGGCCAACCTTCTCTGACATAATTCATTACAAGTTTTAATTTAGCATCAGATTCAGTTTTCCTTCTAATTTCAATAATCTTCTGATCACTTCCATCAACCATCCAAACTTTGACATTGTTATCTGTACCAATTGCCTCAAACCACAACTCATTTACTTGGCTTGACTGACTTTCATCATCCAGTGAATCAACAGCTTTGAAGTGTTTCGAACGACAGTTTACAGCGAAATGATTTCTCTTTTTTTACATTTTCGGCATGTCTGTCCGAATGCTGGGCAATTGTATTTTCTGTGAGATCCACCACAAGATCTGCAATCTCTAATGAAACTTGTTACATGATTCTTTGCCATATTTTCCTGTGAGGTTTTGACTGGCTTTCTATCTTCTGTCTTCTTTAATTTATTAGCAGCATCCACATGTAGTCCTTTCATATCTATCATTTGGTTCTGGGTATGCTCGTCAGCACGAATTATGCTTGCTGCTTTCTCTAAAGTTAAGCCTACATCTCTCAGAAGTCTCTCTCTCACTCGATCCGACTGTATGCCACATACCAATCGATCTCTGATGAGTTCATCTCGAAGGTTGTCAAACTTGCATTCTTTTGCCAAATTCTTTAACTCAGTAAAATACTGTTCAAACGTTTCTCCGTCTTTCTGCTTTCTTGAAAAGAATTTAAATCTGTCATACACAGTGTTGGACTTAGGCAAAAAATAATTCTGAAACCTTTCAATGAGTTTGTCTACAGTCTCATCTTCACATACTTGAAAAGTATTGTAGATGTCTCGAGCGGGTTCACCGATCAGGTGTAACAATAAAGCTTTCTTCACTGGCTCGGGCTTCGTATTCTTTTCAGTGGCGACCATAAACAGTTCAAAACTTTGTCTCCATTTTTTCCATCTTTCAGATAGATTACCGTCTAGTGACAACGGTTTAGGAGGATCCAATAATTCCATTATTCGTACAGATTCTAGATTCTAGGTCTAGATCTAGATCTAACAATATGAACTAACGACACCACAAATAAAATGTAGCCTACTTTTAGCAATTTAGAAACCACTAGATCTAGAGATCTACCTGTTACCAGCACTTTAAAGCAATGTGACACTAGATTTGACACCTAATCTAACACCAGATCTGACACAAGATCTGAAAACAAATCTGACACCATGTTCTGTAGTCACAGATTAATAATAAATTACTGTAGACGTTACTATTTAATAATGATAATAACGAGACTGTCTTGATCAAGGTAGACATATATAACTAACTTTTATTTCCGTCCGATTCTTTGCTTTCGCATAAAACATAGACAACAAACAATGACGTAATATCTTCTAATATTAACACAGTAACCTTCAATAAAGTTCCGTAGGGAATCGGCGCCGAAGCGCCATTATCCCGTTTGACTACCGGAAAGGATTTCTTCCGATAGTCAGGCATGTCATAGATCATAAAACTATCCGGACCGGCCGTGACATTTACATAGCGCACAGCCAACAGAAAATGGGCTCACTATTAGCGGCTGAAGACTGAGTGGGCTACGGGAGAATGATCTCATACAGATAGTAACATAGTAACAGATTAGCTTTACATCATCTGCTCCCATTGATCTCTAAGTCTGGTTGAGGTACTATACTTACTATAATTAAGTTATTTTTAATTGTATATTACTGGTCATATTTTTTTTGTCGCCAGTCTTTGAAAATTTGCGCATCAACTACTCCGAGTTTCACAAAGATCTCAGCAAGTTTATTGAGCAGCTTCCAGGTAACTACAGAGCAGGGGTTCAAGCCCAGCTCTATAATATCAAAGTCCTGCCAACAGTTCTGAGCCCTTCAGACTTTAACAAGGACGAGGTCGAGTCTGTGTTGAAAAAATTGAACTATGTACTTAAAGTCGCCGAGAAAGTTATGGATAAAATTTATTCGTTCATGAAACGCAACGATTGGTTCGACGATCAAAAGGTCAAGCTGCAGTGGTGGATCTCATTGGTGAAAATGAGCGCCAAAATCGTGAAACAGGACACAGAAAATAATGGCCTAATCAGACGTAAGTTTTTAATTTTATTTGGGGGGGGGGGGGATGTCAGTGTTCACAAATGTCCTACGCTATGTATTAGAGCAGTGTTTCACAAACAGTATGCGCACGATCTTCTTCGCAGGGGACCCAACGCGCTGACAAATGTGGGTTAAAGAGTATTTGAATAGTACATATAGTAATAAGGCTTGTCTTTGAGTCTGAAGATAAATGAGGAGTGCGGTATTTCACGTGGCCCCAACTTCGACACACACACATTATGGTCATGTCTGCGATGGGTGATACCTATCTATAGATATTTTTAAAAAGATCAAGTAAAACAAAATTAATATCCCTGTTTACAAAATTTAAAAGTAAATTATAAAACATCATAATGTTTACGCTAGAGACGCATGCAAAAAGACAGACTCAAAAAAGTTCATTTGAAGAAGAAATCTCCCTACATCTCTGCAAAGGCAAGTCTACCGTCACCATTCGATATCGAGGGGCTCAACATCTGCAACGTCACAAGCTGTGGGCATTTTAGACCAACAGCTCGTTGTCACGTCGTACAGACCTGTGATTTGTTCTTATAGTTGTGAATTCAAATATTGAGCAAGTCAGAATAAGAAATACTTGCGGTCTATTTCATAGAGAACACGGCGCATTGATATTAGCTCAGTTATTTTTTTTATTTATTTAAAGGAAATTCTTCTGGAATTGGAGGATTTACTAAAGGATTGCAGAATACTGATAAAGGGACTCAAATGAAACAGTGAGTATATATGTTCTGTGGGGTTCCATTTTTTTAAATTATAACAAGGTTTGGCCTAGAAAAATATTGTATAAAATAGGTGTGTTATGTTATGCATTGCCTTTATTTAAATTCTTTTTTAAATTATTTATTTATTTATTTCGTTATATTTTTTAAATATCAAATAAAGAACCTTAACTGTGATGGATTTCCCTATGAAACATTATAGGCAAGTTTTTAAAATGTGAATAGCGGAGTAATTTAGAGATGTTTCATATACGATGATGAATCAAACAATTTTGCCGTTATATAGTTAATTAATCCTATCTTTTTCTGCTCTAAAATTGGTGTACGTGCTCTTAACTTTCATTACTCTCGACATGGAAGAGTTCTGCCTAAACTCCATTATGTCTTCTCTGCCAATCTTTTAATGACTCTGGTCAATAGAAAAACAGAATTAATTTTATTCAACGTTTACAATTAACTCCTTACATTGGACTTAGAGTGACTATAGCGACACACACCTAAACACTGACCTGCAACGACGTGGCAACGGACTATTGGTTTCCACTGTCAACAGGTTGCTGGCCAATGCTGAGGTCTACTGCAACAATTGGTCCCGACCTAAGGGAACACGACAAAAATGACCTTAACATCATTTGCCCTATAGGTCGCAAGGTCTGAAAGGGAAACTTTACTTGTATTGAATTTTATGAAGTTGATTTTGTCATGCTAAATTAATCAAACTCTTGTATATGTCCTGTTCGTTTGTCGATGAAATCAAACTCAACACTAGCAATAATACAATCCCACAGCAAACTTCTGATCGTCAATCACTCAACAAGTTCAAACACGATATAATAATAATAATAATAATAATAATAATCTTTATTATCCGTAAGGAAATTTGTCTTACAATTTGTGCATTACACCAAACAAAAAACATTATAACTATAAGAAACCAAAGTGTACATTCACACCAGACTCACTCATAATTTACATGTGACAAAGTTTATACCAGATTGTTCTTATTTAATGATTTGATTGCCAGGGGAACAAAAGAGTGTTTGTGTCTGTTTGTCTTTGCTATCGGTGTCTTGTATCTCTTTTGTGATGGTAAAATCACGAAATCCTGACACAAAGGGTGATTCTTTATTTCGAGGATCTTGTTAGCTTTCTTATAGATGTTCGTCTCAAACAACTGCCCAAATGGGGTTTGTTTTTTGCCAATGATTTTGCCAGCAGCATTGAGGATTCTATTAAGTTTATTCCTATTTTTAATGCTCAGATTGCCATACCAGGCAGTGATATTACACTAAATAAATTGATAAGTTATATCATTGTTTTAGTTCACTGTTGAAGTAATTGAAACCTCTTTCTCTTTTGTCCACAGGAAAGAAATCATACTAGATGGACTGTTGAAAGTCTTAGATTCGAAATGAAGTGAGATGGTTATGAGATAGTTATGAGATAGTTATGAGATAGTTATGAGATAGTTATGAGATGGTTATGAGATAGTTATGAGATAGTTATGAGATAGTTATGAGATAGTTATGAGATAGTTATGAGATAGTTATGAGATAGTTATGAGATAGTTATGAGATAGTTATGAGAAAGTTATGAGATAGTTATGAGATGGTTATGAGATAGTTATGAGATAGTTATGAGATAGTTATGAGATAGTTATGAGATAGTTATGAGATAGTTATGTCTCGCTATGGTATTCGTCTTTATGTATGCATAGACTAGATGCTGCACATTGGAATGTTAAGTGTTATTGCAAACATTTTTTGGACAGAGAAATACCAAGTTTTGCTTTTTTTTTTAGGGTGTATTTTTCTAGACAAATTTTCGCTGAAGATCTTAATTCTCTTTTGCAGTGTGTGCCATTGAAAGTTAGCGCGCTTCTCGTGTGGCATACGCGTCCCAAGAGAAGTGTTAACAGGAAGTTTATTTATGCATTAATTTCTTGAAGTTTTTAAGTTTCTACACATAAAAGTTAATTATTGAAAGGGAAATAATTCGTTTCCGGCAGGAGTACATTTGTGAACTTTCGGTTTTAAAACCTATTTAAAAAGGAGATGATCTAGTTTCAGAGTTCATAGAAATCAGTCTGGTTTATGTCAATACGTTTCAAGCTTTGTGTATCAAGTATCTTATGTTATCTCAACAATTTGGATAATATGTGTTATTACTTGATACGTAGTTTGTGTTCAATATATTTGTGGTTTCTCATGGAGGAATAAAATATTTTATTTCGTAAAGAGAAATTCTATTCAACCTAAAGAAGGCACCATGGCAAATACCTGAATATTGTTTGACTGCATACGTTTAGGTTTAAAGATTTAGACTACACTGATCATATTATTAAACTCAACCGACTATGGTCTTCTGTCAATAGTTAACCTTGTTAGTCAAAAGTGGGTAAGGTAGACAACTCATGCCATTCAAGTAATAATAACAATTTAATATATATATATATATATATATTGCTTTGTTATAAACATAATGTAGGCTCAAGGGAAGTTCACAGACATCCCCGAGTTGTTTACAATTAAAAACAGAACAAGTAAATATAAACAAAAACAAAAAAAAATACTTTTTTAAAAAGTTTATGTTAAGCGTAGTTGTATCAATTAGTTTGGATCGCTCGTGTCATTCAATTTGTAATAGATCAAGATTAACAATAAAAAAGTATTTATAAAAAAAACATTTAAAAAGGGGGAACAACCTGAATATGAGCTTATACATCAATGCGTCTTGGGCTTCGCAATCCAACACGGTAACCACTCCACCAGTGGAGAGCTTATGAACATAGTTCTCTATTGTTTCTATAGTCTCCTATTTGTCATGGTCGTGTTCATTATGAATAAAGGGGACTAATTCATCTTATACCACCACTTCATTCAAGTACAATTTCTTTCCCTTGTTTGAGATACCAAACAAAATAATTAATTACCGTTAGTTGATTAGCTAATTGGTTAATTTTTAAAATTGATTCTTGTATTGTCAAGTAAAAGAAATAATTGTGCACAATTTCAATTACCAATAAATAAAAAATAGGTGAAAAAAAAAAAAACAACATAGACGCTTCTTTATCGTCTGATTCTGACGAGTGACTTTTTAAAGCTAATCAAAAACTGTCGTTGAGAGAGACCGTCACGGGTGAATGTGTGTATGCATGTATAATCTATTTTTTACAAAGGAGCGAATCACCGGAAGTGAGTTAGTTGTCAAAAGTAGAGTGTGCATTGTGTGATATGCCGGAAAAGTTCATTAAAGTTGATGTGTTTTGAAAAAAAAACAACAACATAGACGCTTCTTTATCGTCTGATTCTGACGAGTGACTTGTTGTTGAGTTATTTTACTCGTTAACTACAGCGGAACCTCAAGACGTATCGTGAAGGTAGTTGCTAGAGAGTTATAAATAAATATATTATTAGGAAATCTGTAACAGAGACAATGCTGAAAGCATAAAGTCATAGAGGACACGAGGGAGAACGGTAGGTGGACAATGCGATGAGGGGCGCGATACGAACTTTCTTTATTAAAATCTGAAAATATGCATGAAAAGGTATCATATATCCAGTGAGTCCTGGTCAAGCCGTAACTGGGACATGTTTAATATGTGCGCTAAATGTGATATCGATTGAGGTGTAGCAAACTATGTCTCCCCATCATACCTTTATAACCAACGGGTCATCATCACAATAGAATTGAGAACCCCTGTTAAGCCCTACATAGTATCAAATGCTTATAGTAGTTAGATGCGATGATCGAATCGTCCTTAATACTAGATAAATATTTAGTTATTGATAACTTGAAAGTAGAATCTATTAGCAGTTGCGGATTCAAATTCATATTGTTTCGTTATTGACATTCTCACTATGACATATAAAGCCTTTATATTTATCGTTAGTTTATATTTGTACACTATAGATAGATATGTAAATATATATACATATTTATATATTTATTTATTCGCAGCTATATTTGTTGTTCAATATTTATGTATACAGATCTTTTGTTAAATTATATAATTTTTTATCTTGTAAGATGATTAAAGATTATCAAATGAACTGTTTGTTTTATTATATTTTTTCATAAAAAAGGAAAACTCTATTATTATTGCGATATTTGTAAAGTATACACAATATATACATTTCATAAATCCTATTTTAATTGAAAAAAATGTTATATTTGCTGTACAATAAATGACATTCTTGAGAATACTAGACACTATCTGAGGTCATTGTTAATGAATATCTTTACTTTGTTTAAAGCTGTGATGCCCGACCAAATTCGACCTGCGGGCCATTTTAATTTCCGACACTCGTGTCGCGGGCCATATGAACGAAAAGTTACAGAAACGAAATGAAACTGGCCTGAAACTATTTGACTAGAAGCCCGTGGATCTAGTACTTACATTCATTAATGGGATATTTTCACGTTCATCTTTTTTATATGCGCAAAAAAAGAGTTTCATTTATCTACTTAAATACTACCGACTCATTTTCTGGTTTCTTTTTGGTAAACATTTCCATGCAAACGCGACATAAAGCTCTTCGAAATCGACACTGGCAGCTGGGAAGAGGTGGCACTGGATAGATCTACATGGAGAGAGAGCATAAAGGAAGGGTCGCGGATTGCAGATGTCATACACAACAGAAGCAGAAAGAAGGCTGAAAATGCAACGGCCCTGGTGATTATATATGCCCAACCTGCGATCGCAGCTGTGTATTAAGGATTGGCCTCTTTAGTCACACAAGAAGTTGCAAAGGGAAAAGATCGTCTCTCGAGACGTAAAATGCCACAGAGATTTCCATCGACCTTCCAATTTCTAGGCTTAGTTTAACAATCTTTTATTCACTGTTCAAATCAAGAATGCCGTCATATTTGTTGTATAATGCGGTTTATACGTTGATCTTTTTAAAAAAAAAACATCTCGTTTGATCATTTCGTTAGACAAGACTAGCTGACATAATCATCATTCAAGATAAAGAAGTAATAAAATTACAAAGTATCCTAGCGAACATCTTGAAGTAATAATTCTATCTTTCTCTTCATTTGAAGCTAACAATATAGGCCTATATTTATTCAAACATTTTTTTTTTATTTTTTAGGTTATCGTAGTACAGATGCTCATATATTTAAACACACACAAAAGAAAAAAATATTTAAAAAATGCATCTTTTGGACTTTGAACCAAGTACCTTTGGCTCTACATAATAACACGCAGCGTACATGCCACGGGAACGATATAATTAATGCTAATTCAGGTTATATAAACATACTTTGAGTTTAATTTTTTTTTAAAGATAAATCTACTAATTTTTTCTATACTATTTTACAAAATATTTGTTCAATATTTCTTCAAAACAATTAAATTTTAAAAAATTAGATTGAATTTAGATCAGTTTAGTAAAAGAAAAGATTCTTTTTTTTTATGTTGTTTACATTTAAAATTGAAAAACTAGTAGTTTTTATATAAATTAAAAATAGATGACATCTTTTTCCAACAGTTATCAGCCTTTGACGATGACCTTTCGGTAGATTATTTTCGTAGTACAATGATATAGAGAACTCTATAGACTTTTTAATAGCAAAAGTGTGCACTTTTTGTGCAAAAAAAATATTTATTTAAAGTAAGTAGAAAAAATATTATAACATATATAAATTATATTTTAGCACTACATATTATAAAATTTTAACAAACAAATTATATAATACTTATCTATTTAAAACTCAATAATAAAATGTTTAAACATGTACTTTTTAAATATAAACCACTTTTATATTACATATCTTTCTTATAAAACTTTGCAGAAATCAAACCTTTAATTGTCGGGAGCATGAAAGCCAAAACTGTACCACAAAACTTCACTCTCTAGTTCACGCGCACAGGGAAAAAAACAGTGGCGTAGCAAGGTACCCGTGATCCCCCTCCAGCCAATAAGACAAATTTAGTGTGTGACGAAAATGAGTAATCTAATAATAAAATATGCATCTTTTTCTTAAAAAAATAAATAAAGGGGCCAACCAATAGCCCAAAAAAGAGGCAAAGGCCCAAGGATTCTTAGGATGTAAACAGCTCGACAACTGAAGTCAAAAGCTAAAAAGCTGAGGTATCCTAAAAAAAATATAAAAAAAATGAGTAACCTAAATGCAAAGACATTCCAATGTAAAGATCGTAACTTTTTACAAAAATTAAGTTATTCGAATTTATGGTCTTAAGGTCATACGATGTGAATGAGTGGGCATTGGCATCGTATTGGTTTCAAAATCAACCACCGCAAGAAAACAAAGTAACAAACTTCGAATGGATGGTTTTGAGGTCATACGATGAGAATGTATGGGCATTGGCATCGTATTGGTTTCAAAATCAACCACCGCAAGAAAACAAAGAAACAAACTTCGAATGGATGGTTTTGAGGTCATACGATGAGAATGTATGGGCATTGGCATCGTATTGGTTTCAAAATCAACCACCGCTGGAATCCGCTATCGGAATAACTTAAATACGCAATCGCTGAACCTCCAAGAAAACATTTAACATCTATATTTCATTTAGTATGGGGATCCAACCCAGGACTTGTGTGACAGGCTCGAGCTAAATGGGAGATGGCATAAACACGGCTTGGACTATTAGTGTTAAGTTAAATTTTAATTTAGGTGATGGGCCAGAGACTGTAGATGTATACGACGTAACCACTGCCTTCTATACAAGTAAATATCACACCATTACTGCGAGGACTATAGGACGTAATCACTGCCTTCTATACAAGTAAATATCACACCATTACTGCGAGGACTATAGGACGTAATCACTGCCTGCTACACAAGTAAATATCACACCATTACTGCGAGGACTATAGGACGTAATCACTGCCTGCTACACAAGTAAATATCACACTAGTACTCCGGGTTCAAGAACATCTTGATGGGCTCCTCTCCAGCCAATAAGACAAAGTTAGTGTGTGACAAAAAATGAGTAAGCTAAATGTAAAGACATTTCAATGTAAAGATCGTAACTTTATCTTAGAAAAGTAATTATGTCATAACGTTTGATTCAGTTAAGACTGAATATAAGTAATAGTGTCTTAAAAGTCAATGTTGTTACAACTTTTTAACAGAGTTAAACTACTTAAAAGTGTTTCAAATGAACAAACAAATGTTCTTCCTAAGTTCTAATGTGGGCTCCAATTGGCATTGAGGCATGGGCCCAAGCGTAATGAGCTCCTTCGCGCCATGGTTGCTACGGCACAGCTGTGGGTCCCTATTGCTTATGAGCCCGGGTTCATTGAACCCCTTCGCCCCTTCTCTTGTTAAATTAATTATTTTTTTATCTTGTAAAATAATAAGAGATCAGCAAATGAACTGTTTGTTTTATTATATTTGTATTATATATATATATATATAAAGAAAAACACTATTAATAGTGATATTAGTGAAGTATACACAACGTATACATGTCAAAAGTCTTTTTTTTTTTATGTTGATATTTGCTATACAAACGACTTTCTTGAAAATACTAGATACTATCTGATTTCATTAAATTGTTAATGAAGATCCTTATTTCGTTTTAAGGATTGTGAGATGCGAGTATTATTAACAGTGTTAATTCATCCATCATTTTCACTAATTCTATAGGTGCAAAAATATAAACAATTTCCTTCCTATCTTTAAACGTGTTTAAGCCCTCGTAGCAAGAGAAGAACAACATTAATAAATACATTATTAAAATTATCCTGAACCTCTACAAGGATGCCACCAGTGCGGTGCACTTCTACAATAATATTGGGGACTGGTTCAAAACCACAGCTGGAGTAAGAAAAGGCTGCCTGTTTTCATCAACACTCTTCAATATCTTCCTTGTAAGATAATGGAAGATGCTCTCGAGGGCTATGAAGGCACTGTTAGCATTGTAGGAAGAAGAATTACTAACTTGCGCTTCGCAGATGACATTGAGGACCTAGCAGGGACAGAAGACCTGGGGATGCGTATTGAAAAGACTTCCGCAGCATATGGTATGCAAATAAATGCCGAAAAAAAACACAAAGTATGACCAATAGTAAACAGGGCTTTAAAAGGGGCATCAGTATTGGAGGTGAAAAGCTGACTAGTGTTAACAGCTTCAAATACCTCGGAGCTAATGTCTCAGATGAGGGAACGAAACCCGAACTATTGACCCAAATAGCACAGTCCACAGCAGCCTTTTCAAAACTTAAAATAATATGGAAAGACAAAGGCTTAGCCCTCGGCACCAAAATCAGCCTGATGCGCTTCCTAGTCATGGCCACATTTTTATATGCTTGTGAGTCTTGGACGCTGACTGCAGAGCTAGAGAGGATACTTAAACGAGCACAAATTTCTAGTCAGTTTCTTTTATATGGGATGAGGCTCATTACCAACAGACACAAAATAGAGCAGTGAGATTCCTAACAAACGAACATTCACATTTGAATAGAGTAACACCTTTAGAAAAATCACTAAATTTAGAAAGCCTTCAGGATTCAGGATAGAAAGCTTAAAAGTAAAGTAGCAATTATACACAAAACACTGAACCATAATCTTCAAATACAAAAACAAAATTTAATAAAATAATAAGAAAGACACAAAGATAAAAGCACATTCCTCGTTCCATAGGACGAATAGGTACAAATGCTCATTCTTCCCTAGCGATATTAGAGCATGGAATGGGCTGCCTGAGTTAGCCAGGTAAACCAGTGACTTGGCAGAATTTAGGTCATTGGTTAATATGCATGACGTAATCATCGTCTTTTTTTAACGTCTGTGTTATATAAGATAAGATAACATTGGGATCTTAGTTTGTTCACGCGCTACATAGTTCAATACCCAGTCGGAAATACCCAAGTAAAGAATGTCTTCAAATCTTGACTTTTGTTCGTAAAAAAATAGTACACAATAAACATAGTGAGTGGCGAGTTGTTATTAAAATTATCCTGTTGGATAAACTGGCTTTTATCGAAGAAGTTATTTTAGTTGTATATAGTTTTTGTCTTTCAGCGGACCCCCTTGTTAGCCTAGCAGAACCTGGGGGGTCAGCGGATCACAGTTCGAGAACCACTTTTCTAGAACATACTTGGTTTGTTCTGACCTTCTTTGTTTAGCTGCTTCTAGTTCTAGAATGGACGACGGTCCTGCCATTAAAAGAGGTTCTAAACAAGGCAAAAGACAGGGAGGAATGGAAAAAGACGGTCGACGAGTCTTGCTTGGTGCCCCAACGGTCCAGCAGACTAAGGGATAAGTGAGAAATAAAGAGATACAGTATTAATATACACGCATAATACACTTTCGATAGTAAAGTAAAGTACCCCTTTCGGATCTTGCGATATATGTGTTAGAATAAAAAGTTAGGTGATGTTAAGTGTAATAGGCCTTGATCTTGCAGCTGTACGATGGCTGTCTGGCTTCGACAGATTATTTAGAAGATGTGTGAGTGTCTTGTACGAGTGCAAACACGAACTAACAAAACAAACTGTATAACAAGAACGACACAGTCGAGTCCGTTGTCACCTGGAACTGGAAGTCCAACTGAATAATTTAACATCAACAAGCTAAACCCCACTATCAGTGACGTCACTAAGTGTCGCTCTCAAAGTCCGTCAGCTATGGTGCGTCGCTATGCTAATTATATGGCTCCTTCTGTCTTGGAAGATGATGAATGCGCCCAGATGAGTCACTGGATTTGGTTACGTCTTGGACTGGGCAGAATTTGGAGGGACTGATCAAGCCAATTCTGGAGCGGTAGAATTTGCCACAGTTCGTGCATGTATATGCATCTGTCCCAGGGCTAGCTGACAATGCAGCTTCCATTTTCTTTCTCTTGGCTGATGCAGCTTCGTTTCTTTTGCATTCGGCAAAGTTCTTACCAGCACGTACAGTCTGTCTCCATGCTGCCCGGTCATGGGCTATCTCCTCCCACATACTTTGGTCGATACCCGTGACTTTCATGTCTCGCTAGCAGACATCTCTATAGGTTAGTCCTGGGCGGCCATTGGGTCTGACTCCCTCTACAAGCTCAGCGTATAGGATGTCTTTAGGGATTCTTTAAACATCATGATAGAAGGTATAGGCCAACAGTGCAATCATTAAAACTTATCAGCCTGATGCGCTGAACCCGGGACCATCGATGAATCTGAACGACAGTTTAGCGTGCAAACCGCACGACCAGGCAGCCAGACTTAAACTAATGAGACAAAACAAACACACATCAAGAAAAACATTTAGAAATATTTATTTTTAAAGACATTAGGCCTATACCTCCTTTATACAATATACATTTTTCTATTAATATTATAACTAATGAATGTTAGATTTTTTAAAAATATCCCGACCCATTCGCCTCCCCACTGAGAAATATTCCTTGTTAAGCGATTGTAGGCCTATTGATCTACTTGACCTTATAGGCCTAATATTCAAATAATAATAGATCTAGACCCAGAAGAGGATGCGCAAAATGTTTATGAACATTAATTTATTAAATTATTGAATAATATAATGCCTACATGCATACGTAAAGTTATGTGGCCAAATTTAATTTATTTCTTTTTATACTTTGAAAAATTATAAGTGTCAAACTATATATATAGAGAGAGAGCTATCCTGGTGTGGCCAACGAGCAAGCAATTTTTTTCCAACGATCCACAGACAAATTTCTAGGAAATCGTTAGTGCCGTTTTTGAAATCCGTGTCCAGGTTTCACCCAGAACTTAGAAGGAACCATGAATGTACGAGTTGAATGGAGTATAGGGGTATTGTAAAAAGAATATCTAAATCTTTATTGCCACTGACCAAAACAAAATAAAAATAAGTAAATCTAGATCAGATTCATATATAGATCTGTGCTTAAAAGAAACTCTCCGACAGAAGAAATAATAAAATGTCTATCACTGAGCTATATAAAAAGTAGTTTATACAAATCTTTTTTGTTTAGTAAACAGTAAACATTGATGATGGACTGATGAAGCGATTGATGCTGAATTTGCATTTCTAGCAAGACTAGATCTAGATGATCGAAGAATTTCGGATCTAATCTTAGTATAAGATCGTTTTTACATTACTGTCATTACCCATGAAGTGGTAATATGAACAGATGGATAAGCTTAATATTGAGGAAGGCAAGTGACAAAGTAAAGTTTCGTGACCGTCACCGTGTTCACGATCACGGTGTTCAGTCGGACTGACTGTGTCTCACTCAACTCACTGACACTAGTGACACTGGTGACTGACTGACACTAAGTCAACTAAGTGAGTCGTTAGTGACAGTGATCATGATGATGTCTGTGATGACCGTCTATTCATTGTGACTATAGATCTAGAATTAGAATCTATAATTCTATATCATCACTAGATCTATATGTATTAGTATTATTGACATTATTATGATTATTGTATATAGACTACTATTAGTTACCTATTAGTATTATCTAGAGTCTAGTTATAAATACTAATAAATAGGTTACTAAGTAAAGTTATTTATTCAGACACACTCAGTGACTCACACACTAGTGTAGTAGTCTAGTAGTTAATAATACATGAAACACTAATCTAGTCTAAACCATAAATAGGGCTTCCAGGGGCATAAGTTACAAATAGAAAAACAAAACCTAATGAAAAACTCAGAGAGACACAAACATAGAGACATAGTCATAGAGTAGAGGCACATTTCTTATTCCATATGCTATAAGTTTAGAATAAAAGTATTTATTAATTCGTACAAGCTCCCCTTCTTGCCTAGTGCTATTAGACAACCGAATGGGTTGCATGAATCAGCCACAAAAACCAACATGAAATGCGTAGAACATAATGATCTTCTTTTTTGAAGTAACCTCTCTGTAATATATAGAAGATAAACTGCAAATGAACACATTATAATATTTTGTTTGGTGTAATGCACTAATTGTAAGACAAATTTCCTTATGGATAATAAAGATTATTATTAATTATGTATGGTTATGTACATTATAAAAAAATCTAGTTTTTACACATAACTATTGTACTAGGATCTAGATCTAGTAATTTATTAATTTTTTTATTTAAATATTTCATACTTGGTTATATTTTTCAATAGAACTGAAAAAATCAGTCTCTACCCTTAATCCTGACATCACTAAACAGATGAAGAAATGTTTCCATGAATTGACTAACACAGGCAACCCATCACTTCCTGAAGCGGAGACTAAAAAATTTAAACGATTATGCAGGTAACTTACTTTTATTGCTTCTTGAAACCAAAAATAAATCTCTAACTACGCTTTAAAATGATATCTATATACTATAGACTTTTGAATTAGGAAAGTTTTAATGAGTGAATGGTTAGGTTTTATGTAACTGTCATTTTTTTATCAAATGTTGAATATTTGATACAAATGGCTATCAAATCTAATTTATGTTTAGCATGTTGTAAAATTTGCTGGGATACATTGTTTACAAACCAACGCAGTGGGATTTGAGCTCCAGACCAATGGTCACAAATAACCTACTTGAAAAAAAAAAAGTACACCTTTCAGATCTTGTGATCTATAGGGCAGTTGATGTTAAGATCATGTGTTTATTTAGCCAATGCTTAACGAGCAGGGTGTTATGTGACCACCACTACTTTCCCCAACTAAAGTCAGGTACCCATTAGAGTTGGGTGGACTCAGGGGCACCCTAAAAATCCTGGAATTCAAAATCAGTCTTCACCGAGATTTGAACCCAGGACCCCAGGTTCGGAAGCCAAGCGTTTAACCACTCAGCCACCGCGCCCCCAACGTACTTGAAAATCATGTAAAAATTGATTTAGAAATAAGTTAATTGACATTGTAAAAGGCGAAAGCTTAAAAAATGGCCACATTACAAGATCTACTGGGCTCGCAAAGACCTTCCTTCAGGGAACAGTGCCAGGTAAAGAAGAAGAGGCAGACAGAAAAAGCGATGGGAGGACAACATTAAAGAATGGACGGGGCTGCCATTGAGAGAGGTTCTAAAGAAGGCAAAAAAAAGGGAGGAATGGAGAAAGACGGTCGACAAGTCTTGCCTGGTGCCCCAACGGTCCAACAGACTAAGGGATAGGTAAAGGTAAAAATTGACATTTTATTTGTGTAACTGATAAGAAGTAATCAAGGCTGTGTCCTGACAATAACTGTTTGGTAGCATGAAGCCTACTAAACAAATGAAAATAAAAACTAAAAAACGGAAAAATAAACATGTAAAGTACATTGTGGTAATGAACTGAAAGCAGTTACAAAAACTAATAGATAGGCATTAAACAGAAATGCCTCAGAAGTTGCAAGATGCAAGAACATTACTGTGGATATATAGAAACAAATTTATTATTTCGTCCTATTCTCAACTATTATTTACAACTAATTTTTGTAGTTATTAAAAATTTAATTTTCATTTTCTTTAGAGAATCTGACGACTATGTACGCTATGCATTCTACTTGATCATGAAACAGCTGACTAAGAATCACTCGGAGATAAGGTTATCCGCCTTCCAATTGGCAGATGAATTATTCAATAGATCTCATGCTTTCAGAGAGATTCTAGTTCTCCATCTGCAACAGTTTCTGGCATTAACTACTGGTTGGTATATCCAAATACGTTTTTACTCACATTGAAAAAGTTACAAATATTGTGTGTAGAGTCAAGGAATTTAGAATTCAGTTTGATTTTAAAATTGTTTACAAAATATTAACATTACAGTATTTGTTACAGCTCTCATATATATTAATGGACTAGAAACTACACTAGTTTCTCCCAACTTGTCAAGTGTTAGCTATAATTATAGAACATTAAATAACTAGGTGGTGAAGATTGGGATTTTAAATTTTGGGATCTTTAGGGTGCCTCTTAGGCCACAGAAACAGATGACATTTACATCATCTGCCCAATAGATAACAAGATCAGAAAGGGGAGCTTTTTTTTTTCTTTTAAAAAACTCAGCCATCAAGACAAACACAACTTTTTTACTTTTATATCATATCACACACTGGCATCTATCCTCGTGCCGTCATTCCCTCATACATTCCCACTGACATGTAAAAATAGATATACACAAATAATCACATTCATCCGTGAGAGTATTTAACTATAACAAATGAATATAAAAAATATTGAATATTCAACAATATGAATATCTTACTAATCAATAATTTCTCCACATGAAATGAAAACTTCAGGTAAAATTGTACGAATGTTTAATTGATGTAATAAGACAAAGCAAATAATTAATAAAAAGCTAGTGGATATAGGGGATTTTTAAAATAGAGGAACTATGCAGTTATTGCTAGAATTTATAATTTATTTTTAGGAAACTATGAGGCAAAGTGAATACAAAGAAGAGTTCTCTGCCTTGTTTCATCTTATTTCTCCCCAAAGTGTTGCCAGAATTATTGTTCTGAGTTACATTCAAAATATATTTTATATTTCTTGTGTTTTAGCTCTTGAGGTGAACAAACCTTTACCGCCACCTTCTGCGGCTGCCAATAAATTGAAGTCAGAAACACTGCTTGCCATTCAGCGCTGGTATGAGAAGTATGGTAAAGGCTACAGAAAGTTGGTGCATGGCTACGATTATTTAAAGAACTGTAAATTTGTAAGTATTTTTTTTATGCAACTCTAATAATTTGTATGTTATGTTCCAATGCACAAGTTGGCTAGCAGTGGCGTGTGAATCGAGATTATTGTCTGTATAGTTGTTCAACTATTTATAAAATATGTAGTAGTGATTTATATTTATGTGAATTGATTCATCCCTGGATTTCATTGATGTGAGTTTGAAGGTATTTAAGGAAATTTTATTCACCACTCTGTTTCTTTGGTGTGTTTGGAAAAGTATTTATTGTCATGAATAAATGAAAAACTGTCATGGAATCCCCATATTGATGAAACTACAAAAAAATCAAACAAAGCATTAGGATTTATTAAAAGAAATTTCTATAAATCAAATAAGATCATAAAACTAAAATGTTATTTAACCTTGGTTAGTCCAATAATAGAATATGCATCCTCTGTTTGGGACCCCTCAACTCAAGAAAACATTAAAACACTGGAACAGACACAAAATAGAGCAGTGAGATTCATAACAAACGAATATTCACATTTGACTAGAGTAACACCTTTAGTAAAATCACTAAATTTAGAAAGCCTTCAGGACAGAAGGCTCAAAAGTAAAGTAGCAATCATACATAAAACACTGAACCATAATCTTCAAATACAAAAACAAAATTTAATAAAATACTCTGAAAGACACAGAGATAAAGGCACATTCCTCGTCCCATATGCTAGGACAAATTTGTACAAACACTCCTTCTTCCCTAGTGCTATTAGAGCATGGAATGGGTTGCCTGAGCTAGCCAGGAAAACCAGTGACTTGGCTGAATTTAAGTCATTGGTTAATATGCATGACTAAATGCATGACGCGTAGGACATAATCATCTTCTTTTTTGAAGTAACGTCTGTATCATATAAGATAAGAAGATGACACTGTAAAATTGAATTAAAATAATTTATACTATAAATAGATTATATTTATGTTTGATAGAGAGCTAGAGTTACAGCCATTATAGGGTTGCACTCAATGTAGATTTTAGTAATATCTAAAGTTCCTCTTAGAAAGTTCAAAATCAGTTTAATTTATCACATTTACCGGGAACTATTCCATTTCATGCTGGATTTAATTTTCCACTATGCATTTGCAAGCTTACCTTCACTGCCCTTGTTAAAAATAATCTTTTTTGTCAAATATTTATTTTTAGCCTTTCTGTTTAGCAGCAAAGTGCTAAAATAGTTTAAGAAAAAAAAAAACTCACATTCAAGCAAAAGTTTTTTTTAGAGAAGCATCTTTCCTTAGCCTTTGCATCAGAACTTTATTTATTTATTTTTTAGCCCTTTATTTGCCTTTGTCTTTCATAGTGATAATCATTAAAATAAACTTATCTTTCTATCAAAAGGTGGATTTCACAAACTTACAAGCTCAGAATCAGGCAGAAAGACTTCGACTTGAAAAAGAAGAAAAACAAAAACAGAAAGCAATGGCGGATAAAGTGACGAAAATTCTCAAAGAAATATCAGGTAAGAAACACAATTATTCATATTTTTTTCCTTGATTGATACAAGTATAAACACAAAAGTTCTTTGTTGATTTAATTGATACATTAAAGTAAGAAATATTTGATTTTATTAATTTTTCGCTTTTCTGTTTTTCTCATTAACATTACATGTTTGCATATTTTGATTGATATTTCTAGAAACACAGCAAGAAATTGTGAACTGTGCAACTGAAACAGAAAACTGTCTAAAGCTTCTACTTCCAACAACATCTGAAGAAACCCTGATGGACTTTTCTTCACATGAAGCAAACAACGCTTCATTAGACAGTAGGGAACCTTCCCAAAGTTGTTCTGTATCAAACCAAAGTCATAACAAGTCGCATTGCTCTAATCTTGACAGAGACAAATCAAAATGTTTGAGTGCCAAAGTTGGACAGAGTTCCCTCTCAGGCAAGTTACTGAATAATGTTGAATCCATGGATGACACATCTTTAAGCAGTGATAATGACTGTGAAGATGAAGAGAGTGACCTTGTGGCTCATGGATTCAATAGCACAAAGTTCACACTATCCATTGAAGTTCCTGATAAAGTCAGTGTTCAAGAGACTACGGACAACACAGACATAATGCAGTCTTTAAAAGACTCCAGTAAACTGATTGACAATACTTACCTGCCTAAAGTAATCAGATGGCTGGAGGTCAGTGAGTCACAATGGCATTGTACTAATTAAGTATTCAAATTATCATATTAAGTTCCCACCATAATGTTTGCAAGAGCTCTTCAGCTGTCTAAGCCAAACTTAGCTGCTGCCTATTAGTCTTCTCTATCAAATGAGAAGTCTGATTTAGAGCAATAAAAATAAACAGAGATTAAGATCAAACTTTTTTGTGTTTGATTAATCTCTAAAAGTGTTTCAGTTTTAAGCTTGCATTGAGCTACCAACTAGTCAACACTAAGCCACACATCCACACTCATACTGCTATGTTTAGACAATTTTCATATTATGTTGATTTTTTTTCAGATACTAAGTAAGAACGGAGGTAAAGAAAATGATATCAAATCAGCCATTGATCTTAAAATTCATTTGGAAACTATCAAGTCTAAATGTGTGGACCTTAAGCTTGTCTCCATGGAAACAAATAAAACCAAGCTTGATGACTCAGGTTAAAATATTTACTGTACTTACTATTAGCAAATATTATTAATATATTTTGTTCTTTTTTTTTTAATATCAGTGCACAAAAAGAAAACATATAAAAGTTTAGATCTAATACTAAATCATGGGGAAATATTAAATTTGCACATGCTTAATTTGTAACCCCATTAAACAAAAAAAAAACTAAAAAATATCTTTGTAATAAAACTAGAAATAAGGTTCATGTCAACAAATGTTACAATTCATTTAAATAAATTGAAATTAATCAACATCTTTGTGGCCAAGATGCCCAATAGTACAGGTGTTATTAAGTTCATCTGTTTTTCATAGCAATTACCAGGCAGTGTTTTCAACAATCCTAAAATTTAAAATAAAGAAAATTTTGTCTTCACTAGAATTCAATTAAAAACTCTTCATTTGACATCTAAATGTTTTGCACCATCTTCCATTCAATGGATGTATTATTAAATCAATCAGAAAAAGTAATTATTGAACAACACAATGTTGCAGACGTTAATAATAATAATAATAATAATCTTTATTGTCCGTATGGAAATTTGTCTTACAATTGGTGCATTACACCAAACAAAAAACATTATAATTATAAGAAACCAAAGTGTACATTCACACCAGACTCACTCATAATTTACATGTTACAAAGTTTATATCAGATTGTTCTTATTTGATGATTTGATTGCCAGGTAAGCCACATTGTAACAGGTTATCTTTTTTTTTCTACATAATTGCTTTTATTAACTACAAGAACAGTGAATGTAAACATTTATCATTATAATTAAAAATTGAAAGACAATCAAACATTGTTTAATATTTCTATGTTTTATACTGATATGACAACAGTTAAACAATTTATAATATTTTTATATTTTATTTTAACATGTCAATCTTTTGCAATCTATAAAAAGCTAATTTTTATTCATTGTCCTATGTACTTATTGTATTTTTTTTAATCAATATCCTTTGATAGATGACGATTTTGAAGAAGTTCCTGAGAAAGAAGGTTTCGAGCCACACATCCCTCCTCACTTAAGAGCAGAATATGGTAAGTGTCTCAGCCTTTAACATAGGTTTATTTTGTCAGCGTCATGTTGATGAAAAAAACTGTTGTTTTTTTTTCCAGTCAAAACAAACTCAGAAATGCTTAACTGCAAATCCAGTCCTTAGTATTTTAATGTTAATGCTCTCTACCAATTTCCCAACTATTACTCACAAAAAAGGACAACCCCTTTTGACCCAAACTGACCCAAATATATATCTTTAAAAGTTAGTCATGTATCATCCTGATCGGTAATCTTTATGATATTTTTTCATTGGATAAATCTTTTGATGTAAAAAGGGTGACATTGCTTTTTGTTTTGAAATGGTTTTTATTTTTTTTAATTTTTTTTTTATTTATTCTTTTCTTCTTCTTTTGTTTTCCTGGCATTTAGTGTAGGCTTCGGGTATCCCCAGACTTTTTTTTTATATAATCAATGCATTTTAAGAAAGTTTTTGGTCTTGAAAGTTGCTCCAATGCTGAAGTAAAAGAACATCTAGGTCTAGCTATCACTGGAATATCCATCTCCAGATTGAAAGTTACCTATAGTAAGAAAGCTAAGGTGGTATGCCCTGTGGAATCACATCCTAAATCCAGGCTCCTTCACACTATCATATTCACCAGTTCCGAAAATTCACATGATGGGTTTTCTTCTTATTGTAAGACAGTATTAAAACATGGTTCTCTATCTGGGATAGTGCAATCAAAAAGGACCTGGGTTGGGGAAATTCATGTTTATTTGCTTTAGTGAAATGCAAGTGGAAAGGGCAGTGAATGTTATTTTACCATTGGTCATTTCCAAGACCCCAATACCCACACGAGGGAATATGGCCACAAGGAGTTTTCCTTCTCCTAGATGGGTTGCATTATTGAGGCTGACGTGTTCATCATTATGAAGCAAGAGTGGTTTTGAGGCACCAGTGTTTCGCTTTTTATCCCTTTTTCTTTGTAGGAACATTTTCTGCTGGATTTATGAGAAAATCGTACATGAAGACCAGGAGCTGGATTTGACTGTCAAAGGCCTTTAGAGGTGCAAGTCTTGGGAGCATTTCTTGGGAGCTTATCCCCACTTTCACCCTCTGCATTGACAGTCCTTGGAAACTTTTGTATATATTCAAAATTCATGCAATTTATTAATGGTTCAACTACACAGGTTTAACTGACAATGTTACAACTCAAGCAAAACCTCAGCTTGTTACTGTTTCAAGTGAATCATCCAGTAAAACATCAACTGGCTGGAACCTTAAAGAAAGATTGACTTCACAAGTAGCTGCTGATCCAACAACCATGGCAAATGCATTAGCAAAAGTTGAGTCGCAAAGGTAACTTCTTATGTGTGTCCATGTTGATTATATTTTTAAAGAAATTTTAAATTTCACTCTGGACTTATTTAAACATTTGGACGGAATAATTAATTTTGCACTTTCATAGTGTAAAAAAAAAATGCTTTAATTTAACTTTAATAACTTTTATTGTTTGTTTGTTATTAGAAAATTATAAATTTGGTATTGAATTTAAGGAAAATGCAATGCCCTTGTTATGTAACACAAACTAATACTTATAAAACAAAATATTATTTTAATATTAATAACCAAATGTGGAAAAGTCCCTAGACCAGGTCTGGAAAAAAATTGTATGATCCATATTAAAAAAATGTGTTATCATATTTATCCTATTGTCTTAAAACTTTTTATATATAACTCATTTCAAACACATAAAATGGAATTCTCAAGCTAATTATCCATATATATGTCTAAGATTGGAAAAATGAAAGCAGACTAACTATACTAATTAATAAGAAATTATTTTTTTTATGATACTTATTCATATTTTCACAAAACTTTATATTTAACACATTCAAAAACACATTATCCCATAAGGCTACTATCTGGAACATCAATTGAAAGAAAATAGAGCTTTTTCTTTAAGAACATGTTTCTTGGTAAAAGGACTTTAAAAAAAGGAAGTTCTATATATTTAGAAAAGGAAAACTATTCAAGATAATGTTTTTAGCAATTAAAAATGGAAAAATAACTTTCAAAGCACCAGCCTTGATCTGTACATAAAGGCTGTGTCAAAAAAATGCTGGGAGAATAATTAGGTAGTCAAAGATTTAAAACATATTCTGGGGTACTTATATTTATTAGAAATTAAAAAAAAAGAACCAAGATTGTGAGTGTGTTTGTAAGGATGTCAGACAAAAAGGCTGTTTCATTTCATCTCTATTCTTCATTTAAAAAGTATATGCTGTGCAATAACAAAATGTATTTTATGTTCCTTAAAAAATAGCTGAGATGATAAAAATTTATCATTAATGCTTAGGATTAGACTTATCATGTTGATTGCTTTCACTACTGCAGAACAGCTTCTAACATTAAAACAGTAATTCTTCCCATTATGCTCATAATTACATGATGGTGACTGAGTCTTGCATGCATTATTTTTCTCCTATATGTTATTACCAGCTTAATGTCAACTTCACCCAAGATGTTCAGACAGAACAGCCAGGAAACAGCATCCAATATTCCATTTGTTGAATTTGGTGCCGATTTAGCATGCTGGGAAAATCCTGATCAGATAGAAGTTCCATCAGTCATTAAGTAAGGAACCATAACTTATTTCTCTTGTTATTTTATTCCAAGTGTTTCTAAACACTCATTTCTATCAACAATTTTAGTTGTTTATCTAATATGCTTCATGACTTCCAAGTGTTAGATATTTCTCAATACATAAGTATTTATACATTAATTCTTTATAGCTTTAATGTATTTTTATACATTTTTTTTTGTTGTGGTATTATCTTTATGAAAATTAGTATTATAAATAGTTTTCCTTTTTTTTTTTTTTACTAGATATGATTCGTTGCATAGATTCTGGACTCCAAAAGAAACTGAAACAGAAAAGCCATCACAGGTAAATAATAGTTTTAGCATTTTAATATTTAAACCAAAAATATAAAATGCATTAAGAATATAAATGTGTGATCAGGTTGGCAAAACCTTTTTTTTGCACTGTAATACCACGAAATTAACTAACATTAAGTCATAACAATTAGGGACAAGATTAAGTCTTTGAAGTTGATTCATAAATTTTATTCTTGATTTTCCCAATAATATTTTAGCACATCAATTCATTACTTTGAACCAAATGCAAGACAAAAAAATATATTTGCATACCATTTAGAACAAACCTATTTTTATTTAAAAAATAGACCACCATCTTCTAGATAGAATGCATACATCTTCTTTGAATATGCATGGTTCTTTGCTTTAAAAGTAGCTTTGATTAACACAAATATTGTTTTATTTGTTGTATAAAATTTGGCATTTCAATACTGATTAAAACATTTAGTACTTTAGTACAATAATAACTTCTGAGACACCATCTATATTTAATAATACACTTTTTCTTTTGTCACAGCATGAGTTGTCCGCTCTCAAAAATCGAGTCTTCAGTTTTCCTGGAAAATTTGAACCAGTTAAATGGAAGTGTCGAGCTCCAATGCCCAATGGAAAAGTGTGTGAAAGAATGGACAGAATAAAGGTTAGAGGTCAACTGATTGAAGGCCACTTTCCCCTTCACATTCTGAACCTATTTGTTATAGCTCATAATTATTGTGAGTTCTAGTGAAGATCCCTTTGTCTTAAGTTGACTGTTTCATCCATTTGTAGTTATACTATTTATTATTTTCTTTCTTATTTCTTTTCTTCTATTTCAATGAAACACAAAATTGATTAGTTATAAATCTGATTATTATGTACACTAGTTAGTTACACTAGTTTCACAGCATCGTTCTGACCACAGCTAATGCCCAGGCATTCATCTCATCATCCATGACATGATCCATGTCACATCATGACTGAAGGAGGCCACACTAGTTTTTATGCCATTAATATATCACTTTCATTAATTACTAACTGTTATTATAAAATCTAAAGCTTTGATTCACTTCTCTACCTCATTTTAAATAGAACAAATGGGAAGAACAAATATTTTCTGATAAGCAGTAGTGATAGAATATAATTATATAATGCTTTCAGAATCAAAGGTTTTACAAAGAAAATTTTGTTACAATACATTTCTACACCACAAAGTTGATGGCTGTCTTACATGAAAATATATAGGTCTGCTTCTATCCTTTTTTATCTTTTTAACTGTCTATCCAATTCACTGACCATAAATTAATATGTTTACCACATTGTTCATGTACACACAAGTGTAGACTGTCCTAAGTACACACAAGTGTTTGTACTAACACAATGTTACAACTACTTCTTAGTGTCCATTTCATGGAACAATCATTGCAAGAGATGAGACTGGGAAACCTTCTAATGTAACAGACAGCTCAGAGGCTCACCAAAAAGAAGTGACTACCCTTGTTGAACAAGAGGAGCCTTCAACGAGTTGCTGTAACGAAAGTAAGTCTGAACTTCAGGAACATTTCGTATAATCTACTTTATAAGTTAATCAATCTAGCTAGTAAATAAAATCAAAAGGAAATCATTACATTTTTGGACGAAGAGATTATTTTTTACTTTTTGAAGTAAGAATATAAAAAGAAAATCAATGAACCTTCAAGGTAAATGTTTTATGAGCATGTTACACTATAAAGTACAATTGCCAGTTATTTATCTTATTTACGAATCAGCTCTGAAACATCGGTAACACAGATCCTTGAATATGATAAGAAAAATATGACTTTAGGAGGCCATCAGTCTAATGTGAAATTTGACTGTCTGGGAAAACTCAGTTAGACTACACAATCATTCTGTTTTCCATTCTTTTGTACAGCCTAATCCATTCTTAATTAGGTGGTCTATATTATTTTAATCATCTTTCTATTATAGGTATCATTAGTTGTTATTTTTTCCTTACAATTAACACAAACATTTAACAAATGACTTCAATATAAAACTAATAAAACTAAAAATGTTCAACTGTATTAGGATATATCCATTGCATGACTTTGAAATCATGAGATGTTACATAGCCATTAAAACTGAATGAACAACATTGACAGTTCCCATGATTCTTAGCTTTTCGGCCATGAGCTAATGATGAGCAACATTATTTGTACAGAAATGTCTTTAGCACATGTAGTTTTTCTTTGAGCCAAATAACCATTAATTAATATATAATTAAAAAATTTAAGTATTAATATAACTTTATTCCTTTTCTTCTCAATCTAAACACTTTTATCTCTAATTAGGTCATGAGTTACCACCTTGGCAAGATCCAGAATTGCAGAGAGAAATAGAACATGCCACTGGCCATGACCTTGGCTCTGCTCGTTCTCAGAAGTTGTTAGATAAGGCAACTAAAGGCAAGGGCAAAGGGAAGAAATCTAAGAAGTCTAATCTGACCAACATTAAAGCCATTCAGAATACAACCCACAAGCGTCTGAGTACTAAAGTATTTAACAAGTATGTGCTTTTCATGAAATTTTTTGAAATATCAGGTCGTAATATATTTGAAGTGATTTGACATAAAAATTGGTCCCTTCAACAAATATTTCTGTTTAGCTACAATTAAGCTTAGAGGTAACAATTTTAGTAAACCCGACAGAAGCTTTGAAAAACTCTGTTATAGGTTAATTCTCAGCGAATTCTTAATTCATTAATGCCAGATGTATTTTTTTGAAACAGTGTGTGGTTGTCCACAGCATTTCATTATTTATTTTTTTGTTACCACCCTTCAAGAATGCTTTCCTTTACAGGTCAAATCTATGACCCTAATGATTGTTATTTTATATTTGAATCTCACTCTTCCTCCTTTCAAATTCTTTTTGATATGGGGTCAGAAACTTTCATTTGTTTAGTCTGTCTATCGTCTTGTTTTTAGCCACACTGTAGCAGCACCAGAGTTTCCTCTCTGGGGTGCAATACTAGGCCTTAAATTAAGGGGTCGTGGCATGCGTCATGGTCCCTCTCTCAACCTTTGCTGATGTGATCCAAAGGAAGGCTTCGTGTTACATTTGCAGACCTGCCTACCGTTACGCAAAATGCGTATTCGTTACGCAAAATCTCCCAAAAATGACCGTCAGTACGCAAATACGCATTTAACCCGTCGCGTTACGCATTTCGTTTTCTTTTTTTTTCCCCTCTTGACTAGCTTACGAGCGGTCACGGAGGTCACGCTAAGCCGTCCAGTTGGCAGGGGGGGGGGACAGAAAAGGTGGGGGAACACATTGTGTCCAGATCTAAAGGTTGATTGGTTCTTAAAAGCAATTAGATTTAGTCTAGAAATGAAGAACGCGAGAGTGAGGGAGTGGCGGGTTGGTACCGTCAGTTAGCTGATACACCAACGTGACTTTTTTTTTGTAAGTTCATTAGTAGAAATTAATTATGTTGAATCCCTGATTCCCGTATTCATTGTATAGAAATAAATATCGAAGTGCTATCGATTCAAAACACATTGTGTGACATTGTAGATATCTAGTCTAGATCTGGATTCTAGATCTAGAATCTAGATAACTTGTTATACAGGAATAGATCTAGCAATTTTATCTAGCTAGAGTCTAGCTAGTCTTTACGTTATGTCATGATTCTCTTACATTACTCTACAATCTTGATCCAATTTAGTTGTAGTATGATTTAGATTGACTAGATCTAGATCGATAACATCTACTACCATCTAGTCTAGATCTAGACTAGATTCTTAGTCTTAGTATAGAATAGATCAAGGATGAAGGTAGGCCTACGAAAGTTTGGAGTAGACCTAGATCTACGTTTGTAGCGGATCCACGGCATCGGTAACACTCTTAAGCCCAGATCTAGAGTAGATTATATTCATTCTAGTCTAGATATCATCTTTATTGTCGTATTGATCTAGATTTAGATTGTAGATCTAATCATGACATCTAGATCTAATATATATATATATATATATATTTATATATATATTTATATATATATATATATATATATGACAAAATAATGGATGGCGTTACGCATTCTGGTGCCAAAATACGCATTTTGACCATCAGCGTTACGCATTTGGACTTTTTTTGGTAGGCAGGTCTGCATTTGGCACCAACTCAGTTGCAGAAGTTGCCGGAAGGAATGTCATAGTATACTCCCTATACCTTAAAGGCTTCACTCCTGATTTTTCCCCTAGGTTGTCTCCTGAAGCCTCAGTACCGCAAGGCAGGGGGGTTTGAAGTCGGAATACCCCTCTCCTAGATGAATAGCCTTACTAGGCTGAAGAGCTCCATCTGCCCGAAGATCCTGGTTTTGTGGTGCCAGGTATTCACCTTCACCCCTTCACCTGTTAGTAAGAGCAGTTTTGCTGGGCCACATGAGCAGAACAGGTGCTGGACTTAGTTGTCAAAGGCTTTCTGAGATAATCGTAGCTTATCCACATTGACACCCCCTGGCCATGACAACCTTTGTTTAGATCTTACTTTAACTAAATCACCCTTAAGTTCTATTTACTTACGCCACCGTCTACAGACTTCAACTTACAAAGATAATTTTTTTTTTCAAACCCAACTTTATGCTGTAACATGTAAAATTACATGTTTAAGAGTCTCAATAAATAATCTGTGTTTTTAAACTTAACTAACTTTGATAGTAAAGCCTGTGTGTTGATGAGAGAAAAAAATAACTCAAAAGCTTCAAAATGAGTTTCTATGTAACAGAAAGGAGGCAAAAAGACAAGACTAAAACAGTTCAGTCTTTAATGAATGTTACGACTATCATTTTTCCTGTCTCTCTCTCAAATTTTAAAAAATATTTATAGATGTCCTTGACCCTTATAGAAAAAAAAATGTTTTTATCTTCCACTGATATAATACTTTTTGTTTGCAGGAGATCCCTGAAGAAAGTTTGTGCTACATTAGACAACTGTGACTACAAGAGAATTAGAGACAAATTTGGGAATCAGTTCCACTATAGTTTAAAATAAATGTTTCAACTAAAAGAAAAGCATTTGTATTTCTTGTATAGAAAGTTCAATTTACATTTTTATATATTAAGTTTGATAGTTAATAGTTTTAGTGTAAATCTATTCAAGCCATGCTTTTCCTCATTAGAGCCCATTCTAAAAGTTGTTTTTTTTTTTTTGTTGTTTTTTTTCAGAAATAAATTAAATTTATTGATTATTTTTATATACCATACAGTAAGATATAAAGAGAAAGATAGTGTAACTACATTCAATATTGTAAATAAAATCAATTGAAGATACACATTTTCTCTTTAAGTAATAATTTTTTTTTTACTTGGAGAACATTGAATTACACACCATAAAGGTAACATAGGTTTTTTTATTTTTTTTTTTTTGTTACATTTATTTCCACAGAAAATTATAAGATACAGAGTAATAAACACAAGATTAAATCAAAAGAAATGATTTCATGTTTTCTAGGAATAGAATCTAAATCTTTGTATTCCATTACATCCCTATTTCCCAGATAACAATAAATAGTGAAGTGATACATGAATATAATAACAAAGTTATTGTGTCCAGAACACAGGTTAGACAAAACTTTTGTACTGTCATAATTTCCTTATGGAACCCATCAATGTTGTCTTCTCTACCTAATCTTTTAATCAGTTTCTTCTCTCTAACCTTTTTTATTCTCTTTTTAAAGTACACAAGCTTAACTATTTCTCCCTTCCTAGATCTCTGTCTGGAAATACACACTGTAATTACTCATAAGCACAGAACCTAATTTATCAGTCCCATAGTTCTTAGTAGGCAGATAATGCAATGTATTATTATTGTTATCCATTATTCATGTCTTTAGTTATGACTATTGTATGATCTTATTATTGGCGAGCCCACCCTTTAAATCTTCTTATCTTATATAATACAGACATTACTTCAAAGAAGATGATTACATCCTACACGTCATGCATTTAGTCATGCATGTTAACCAATGACTTAAATTCTGCCAAGCCATTAGTTTTCCTGGCTAGCTCAGGCAACCCATTCCATGCTCTAATAGCACTAGGGAAGAAGGACCATTTGTACAAATTTGTCCTAGCATTAGGAACGAGGAATGTGCCTTTATCTTTAAATAGGAAGATCAATCAGCCTAGAATACATAAAATATATCTTTAACATGAACTCTTTCTCTTGACGTTTTACAGAAAACAGTTATAGCTACATATACCTCGTGATCATACATATGAATTCAAACTTTGATTCTTTCTAAAGCATTAGTCATCAGTGTGTTTCATTCTCTGGCAGGCAATTAAAAATATGAATTCAAGTTTTGTCTCTTTCTACAATATTAGTCATTTTTATTTCAACCTCTTGGAGATTACATTTGTTATAATTATAGAGATGACTGATTTTTTTCATTTTTATTTCAACCTCTGGAAGATTACATTTGTTATAATTATAGAGATGACTGATTTTTGTTAGATGCATTATTTGTTATGCATTTTTAATAATCTACAGCTGAAGCAAAAAAAATAATTGTACACTAATGTTTTCAGCATGGTAGGAATATGGGCATTCAGAATTAAGAATCTCACAAAATATAGGTTAGTGTTGTCAAAAGAGATTACAAAGCTACAGACAATTGAGAAATCTTTATTTTTACTAGTAATTTATATGGTATAGATTTGGTAAATAGCATTGGAATACAGTAGAGTTCCCAAAAACTCAGCGTAATCTGTAGCAAAGTTGCTTGAGGTTGTGAATATGCTAGATTATCTTTAATTGATTTTTTATAATTGAGTACATGTACTGAACTTGTAAGTATCATTTGTTTGAGAATACAACAGTGCCCAAGCTGTTAAATTCAATCAGGAAATATAACTCTTTCAAAGACAAGAGCATTAATCCACTAATTGTTGACTTTTTGTGTTTCACACAATCACAATCTGTTGCTCTGAATTACTATTGATTTTTTTTTAGCTTGAGAAAATAAGATGAATATTGTTTTGGTGATATTTATATATATACACACATATATATGTAATTACAATAATTTCTATGATGATTATTTAAAGCTTTTCTAGTCTGATTAGTACAAAGTTACTGTTCTATATAGCCAAGTAAATGTGTTGCAGTGTAGCCACTGTGTGACATGTTCATATGTCTGAAACTATTGTCAATGTATAACATTTAAAAATTTGTGAAATAATGAAATTGATGTCCATTATTTATCAAAACTTTATGTTGTAGGTCCTACATTATTGACCACCATGCCTTCATATTTATATTTAATTAGGACACTTGATGCAAACCAATAAATAAAATGAAATGAAGAGTGTTTTCACTTGCTAATTAATTAACTCCGTGTTCAATGTTTAGTTTTCAGAATTTATCTAAACATTAATTTTAGACTTATGTTTGATCAATGCTTCCCATGTTGGAAAACTGTTAGACCTAATCACTTTGATCTGTGATACTTACAGTACCTATACTTAAATAATAGACTTATTACAAATGATATTCGAAATTTTCTAGATTGATCACATTATTAATAGAAATACTAACAATCAAAATGTAAAAAATCCTTTTTTAAAAAACAAATCTTATCTTAAGGGGAAGAGGTCTGTCCTTTTAACTATATCTACCATTAATGTACAAGCTATTTCCCTTATTGATATCAAACAAAATAATTAATTACCAATAATTAATTGACTTATAAAGTATTCTTGTTTATTAATTCATGTTTTTTTTAGGTAAAATAAATAATTGTTTAAAGTATCAATTTGATTGGAGAATGCCTGAGGGAGAAATAGCGTTAGCAATTATTTAAGGGGACTAATCCCAACAAATTTAGCCATGTCTGTGAAAACTGAAGTATTAAATTCCCTTGGTGCTATTAAACAAAAGAATGAATTACCAGTAATTAATTGTTTAATTGGTTGTTGTTTTTTTTTATTGATTCATATCTTGCCTATGTCAATGAATATTATTGCGAAGTTTCAGCTTGATCCAATATTAAGTGTGGGAGTACTAACATGTACACACTTTTTACCATACCGACAGAGTGAGTTGATATAAGCTTTGTAAAATTAAAAACTTCAGGACCAAAAATTAACATGGGTCATATAAGTCATTGTTATTCTTTAAATTACTTTTCTTTAACACTGACACATAGGACCTATAGTTAAAGTGCTAATGGTTTTTATAAGCGTTAGGATTATAAAAAAAAAAAAATTGTATTACAGTGGGTTTTAATTGCCGCTTTGACCACAGAACCTCTTCAGTTAATAATGTTTAATGAAGACACTGGCCATAATGTTTGTTACTGAGTCTGGGAAACTCGACCATTGGGCTGCTTTGAAAGAAGATCACGAGTCCAGCTAACAAGAGATGGCTGACCCCATGACAAATTCTACGTACGTAGCTTTAACACGGAAAAACAATAGAGCCTCTGGTACTAGACACACATTTCCGCATTCTTTTCAGCCTTTTTTTTTTCCTACAAAAAAAAAATATTCCCCCCCCCCCCCTCATTTTTTTAAATTTTTTTTTAGAAATAATAAGGTAAGAGGGAGGGGGCGGTGGGTTGTGGTATTTGAAACATCTGACAACATCCGTCCTGACCCTTATGTAGCTGTTCAGACCCTTAAGATTCAAATCTTGTTTGGAAACTGAGCCAGTAGAGGGAGGGGGGCGGTGTTGAGGATGGGGTGGGGGGGGGGGAGGTCTACCTGTATCGATTAAGCTGTTGTTTCGCGTTCAGCGCTCCGCCCTAACCCTGCGATACTGTATGACCCACGCTATCAACATAGGGCCCTGGTCCGTCCTCACTGTGTGGCCGGCGTAGTACAATACTAATCAGTGGAAGTGTTTGTGTGTGTGTGTGCTGAATGGTTCAATACTTAGTGGTAGCTTTCACTGTGTATCTTGAGCACAACACATCTCTCGCAGACACAGCTGTTTAGGTCTAATACTGGAAATAACTAATTAGACATTGTTTATAAAGTATTGAATGTAGGAAAACTAAAACAACTTTATTATGACTTTGGTAAATAAAACTTTCCTTATTTCAAATTACTTTTTTTTTCTACATTTTCATTATTACGTTTTTATCATATATTATATATATAATAACTATAAACAGTGTAAATGTATATAGCCTATATTTAAGCTCGTGGTATGATTTCATTAATTTGATTTGATTAGTTTTGATTTCATCATCTTGCTTGATTTACTTAAGTAAATAATTTATGCTTAACAGTAATCAATTTACTTGCAGTAGGCCAACTCGCTCAAGATAAACCGAATTATGAAGTATCTCTTACAATCTAAACATTAACGATCGCTTTTATCTTTTCTTATAATTTAACAGACGTTCCTTCCAAAGACAAGACAATAACGTCTTACGCGTATTCATATGTTAATCTAGCTGTGCATTTTAATAATCAAAGACTTAAAGTCGGCTAAGTCAACTGTTTTCCTGGCTGATTCAGGCACCCTTTTCCATGCCCTTGTGGTAAGAAGCCTTGTCCTAGCATACAATAGGCTATATAGAATAAGATGCCTTTAACTTTGTGTCTGAGTATTTTATAAGATTTTGTATTTGTTGGCTATCGTTCAGTGTTTTATGTATTGTTACTACTTTTACTTTTTAGTCTTCTGTCCTGAAGCAGGCCTAATCTATAAAGTAAATTAAGTTAAAATTTTTGCGGAAAGTATTTTTAAGACTTAGACCTATTATACAGCCTAAATGAGAAGGATAATGAACACGGACGCATGGTTTGATTTCACACATTGACATATTAGTCCCTTACAGGCTAAGATACAGCTTTGAAGTGTTGCTATATATAGCCTATCTACTATGATAAGTGTGTTTTCTTCCCTATTACAGTAGTCATGAATAAGTGGCCTGTGTCGGCGATGGAGTGAGCTCGCGTCAAAACAAACCGTGAGTTCAGACCAGGGTTACCTCTCTTTGTCAACTCAAAGTGTCGGAGATTTGGGACCGTGAGTAATGCACGTGCTAGGACCCGCACGTGCGGCACCAAACAAAGAGGCGCCTATAACACGGAACACATCAATAAGGTGCAGGTGATTGTTTCTCACAAAGATGGAAAAACACAGGTAAGCTGTCTTAGCTTATTCATATTCTAAAAAAGGTCTATATGTAGGCCTATTTTTAGATTTAGGCCTATACATTAATAAGGGCAATCTCTTCGATTCGGAAGAAAAATAATGAGTGCCGTGTTTCATAAGAATACGCTAACCCAGTTGTGACCTAAATATCCTGTCAATTCTAATGCAGACAAAGACGTTGTCCTATTGATGTTTTCATTTTCTGCGCCTGTCTTTGGTAAGGGCTTTCCTTTAGGCCTCAAATTGTTTATGCACTACTTGCAAAAGTCTCCCTCTCCTTCCTGTAAATATTGGTCTGTAACTCCCTTTTTAAACTATGTAATGAAAATATAAAATAAAAGGAATAATGCAGTCTGAAAACGGACAATGCCAGGTGCTTTTCGGCTTTACAAGTTAACGTGAATTTTCATTTATGGCTCTTTTTCAACTTCTATCAATCCATGGAGAAAATAAAACGTTTTGTTCAGAATCGCATTAGTTGGGCGCGTTTTATTAGTAGCACCCGAAAATAGAATACCCGCAATTAGTTTTGTGTAGTCTTATCTTATCTTATATAATACAGACGTTACTTCAAAAAAGAAGATGATTATGTCCTACGCGTCATGCATTTAGTCATGCATATTAACCAATGACCTACATTCTGCCAAGTCACTGGTTTTCCTGGCTAGCTCAGGCAACCCATTCCATGCTCTAATAGCACTAGGGAAGAAGGAGTATTTGTTAAAATTTGTCCTAGCATATTGGACAAAGAATGTGCCTTTATCTTTGTGTCTTTCAGAGTATTTTATTAAATTTTGTTTTTGTATTTGAAGATTATGGTTCAGTGTTTTATGTATAATTGCTACTTTACTTTTGAGTCTTCTGTCCTGAAGGCTTTCTAAATTTAGTGATTTTACTAATGGTGTTACTCTAGTCAAATGTGAATATTCGTTTGTTATGAATCTCACTGCTCTATTTTGTGTTTGTTCCAGTTTCTTAATGTTTTCTTGAGTTGAGGGGTCCCATACGGAGGATGCATATACTATTATTGGCTTAACTCTTGTTACTCTTAACAACTGACATTTTTCTGGGTGGAAAGACATGCTCCAATTTGATTCCCATTTCTGTAATTCATCTAATTCTGTTTGTAAAATATCTGTGTCTTGTGTTGTTTTTATTGTTCTATATATTATGCAATCGTCTGCAAATAATCTGACTTTTGTTCCTGAACTAATGCAATTTGGTAAATCATTTATGTAAATTAAAAATAGTAGGCCTAGTGGACCCAAGACTGTTCCTTGAGGTACACCTGAGTTTACTGTTATCGGTGTTGATTTAGAGCCATTTATTATTACAGTTTGTTCTCTCCCTATCAGAAAATCTTTAATCCACTGATGCAGTGGACCATTAATGCCGAAATATTTTAATTTTTTAAGCAAACTATGGTGGTGAACTTTGTCAAAAGCCTTGGAAAAAATCTAGTAAGATAGCATCTATTTGTTCACTATTTGTAATATTCTTATTCAGCATGCACCATGACTTGCACATAATAAATGCAATTTCAAACATCCAACATTTACTTGATCTAATCATTAGCAGACGGTATAATATAATATCAGCAGACGATATAATATAGACGATGTAGATCTAGATCTAGATTTAAGGCTTGTAGCCTATATGTATCGGGAAACGCACAATTACTGAAGCCACTATGATTAACAATTTGAGTAACATGGGCATTTTTTAAAATCCTCTTCTCATCTTGCAACTTCTTCGTGGAATCTGGAACCTGGGTAGAACGTGGGTGGACGCTCTCGAAAGCGGCTCTAACGATTTACCAAGGAATTTTACTATTGATGAAAATCTTTGGAAAAAAAAATACTAGCTAGTTGGCCACATTGGGAAAACTCTAATATGACCATTATATTTTATCGAAATATTATCTTCTCAAATTAAATTTGGTCTAGACAAGATTAATTGATCTAGAACAGACATAAGCCTACGCCTGCAGGTATTCTCGCATATATATCTATGTATGCCTTATTCAGTAAAGAGTTAAATAAATAAATAAATGTTGAGGAATATTTTGTGCAACGTCTTCTGGTTCTATAGTCCTATCATTAGAATTCTATATAGCCTACTCTGATTGGAGTTATACATTCGCTTAACCAGGACTTTTTTTCGTGGGTTGGGGGAATCGGGGCGTTGCAAAAATATTCCTTTTTTTTTTTTTTTTTTGTAATCTATCATTCATTAGTTACTTAGAGTAAAATAATCGCTCTTACAAAAACATCTTCATCCGATTTCTAGATTAGGAGTTCATTAAAACAACTTTTATTTATGCGTTATTTGTTTAAAAATAATTCTCATTTCTTATTTTAGTACATCCAGTTCCCTCTCGCCTTAAATTACTCTAATTGAGGTCAGGTCAAGAGAGGTGTGTCGTAATGGCTATCTTGAAGGCGTGTCATGCTATGACAAAATCCCAGCATGCATCACGACTGCAGAAGTGTGATGCTAGTAGTAATCTTACCGGCTACTACATTTCCGACTCAAGTTGTTATCTTGCTATACTAGGCCAAAACTGTAATTGGTTGCGCGTATCTAAAAGCCATAGACCTAGATCTGTGTGAATATATAAAGCCTTGCTGAGAGACGTGGTCACAAGGGAGAAACGGAAAGAAGTGATGAAGATAATATTGATTTATTAGAGATGTGCAGTATCGTACTGAGGATTGAATGAATTTATTCAGCTAACGCTATAAATGTCATTTTTATTGCCGCTATGGTGATGTCATTTTATTGACATCAAAAACAGGCCGGGATACGATTAATATAAACAGACTTAGTGTGTAGAGTTGAGTGAAAAAGATACCAAAAAAACAAAAAAAAAACAAACGGGAGATCAAAGTGTTTTGGTGTTATTAGAGTTTAGTATGTCATTATCTGAAAGATTAGGCATTGCTGATTTAAATGCAGTTTGAAATGTGCCTGCATGTTTAAACCATAGACATACGAACTTAAAACAAAATACATTTGTAACCTTTTAGCTATTTTTTAAATTCCTATCAAGATTTACTGCTCCAGAGAGAAATGAAATCCACCGCTGTATAGAAAAATACAAAGAGATAACTGTACGGCAAAATATATTAGCCTATATTTATTTATGCTAAGCCAAAACGAAAACAAAGGATATAAATAGTGCAAAAAAGGCACTCGTCAGAGACAAACTTATTAGGTCAAAGGAAAAGTATTAGTGGAAGGTTATTATTGTAGGGGTTATTATTGTCGGCCTATTATTAGTAAGTTGAAAAGTTAATAAAATAGTAAATCTAATGCTATATATAGTTTTCTATTCTCTAGTCTTTGAGGCGCGGTGGATGAGTGGTAAAGTGCTTGGCTTCCGAACCGAAGTCCCGGGTTTCGAATCCTGGTATTTTTACTTTCGGGATCTTTAGGGCGCCTCTGAGTCCACCCTGCTCTAATAGCCTACCTGACGTTAGTTGTGGAAAAATTAATGCGATTGGTCTTTATGCTGGCCACACGACAACCTCTCTAACCAAAGGGCCACAGAAACAGATGATCATCTGCCCCATTGATTACATTCTCACAAGGTCTGAAAGGGGAAACTTTGCTCATTTTGTTATTCTCTAATATTACGACAACTCCTCAAACATCTTTACTCTAAGATCATTGTTTTGCAACCAACTGCCCATAAAACCTATGAATGATTCATAACATAAATAAACACACGAAAGCATCTTCACATAGGCCTACAAGACTTGTTACCGTCGTTTAGAAAAAAAAAAGTAGGCCTAAACTCTAATTAACAAAATGATTTTATTCCCTCAAATAACCGACTTGACCAGTCGTCTCCCTAGTAAAAGTTGAAAGTTTATGAATCTTACGTTATTATGTATCACTAAATCTGCCAACTATTTGGATGTGTGGACTTTTTCTTGTCCAAAGCTTCTATCAATTCACTCTGCCTGTCAATTCACTCGGTCTGTCTGTCTGTCTGGATTCTTATCACGTTTTATTCTCCCTCGGATCAAGTTGAAATTTTGCACAAAGTATTCAATGCCGAAGACAAAACAACCAAATAGTTTATCAATTAGTGTTAATTAATACATTTTGTTTTATATAGAAAAGGGGAGATAAGCCTTGCAGTGTTGAGAGATATGACAGTGATTGTCCAGTACTTTCCTGCATAAAGCTTTGTTTTGTTTTTTTAAAGTATTTTAAGATATTTTACTAGTATTAGTATTAACTTTGACTGCAATTTATTTTGAGTTCTAACTTTGTATGTCTACGTGTTCTTAACGATTACAGAGCACACACACACCACACACCCACACCCACACAAACGCGTGTGTATTCAACTATAGAGTTTCTCCTACATTATATTAGCCTAAGAAGCGTATTCTTTACCAAATTCATTTGCCATTCATTTTCTGCGTATCGTTTTTCCTGGACTTACGTGTTTGAGATTAAAGTGACCTTATCTGTGACGTAACAGTAACCTAAGCCCTAAACTACCTCCCAGAGCCATTCAGTTAAGTTAGCTTTATGACGCAATTATCCCCGTGAGGCTTATACTCTCCACCCCAGTGTGCTTCGCTCCACAACAATGTCAACGGTTCCCTGGCACAAAGTGGCGTGGAAGTGACAGCCAATAAGATAAGATAAGGCAAGATAAGATAAGATTTGATCCAGTGGTTACTAGTGCGTGCATAACTTGGGTGAGAAGAAAATAAAACAAGCTTGAAGCTTTATTTTTTTTACAAAGCTTATATCAACTCTGTCTACCTGTCTGTATGTCTGGTACGGTACATTTTTGTAGGCCTATAAAACTTAACAAATAGTTTCTAACAAAGTATCAATCTATAAAAAAAAAAACAATTAATTAATGGTAATTTTGGTTGATATTGAGGGAAATAGATTATACAGTATTGATATATATGGCTATAAATATACAGTTCTTCCCTTTAGATAAACTTAGGTGTTTTTTTTTAAGTACTTTATTTTGCTTGTTTTTCAAATAATTACAGTTATATTCCTAACTCACGGATTAGACATAGAAGTAGACATTTTAAAGAGTATTTTTCTAATTCTTTTATACCTTGTTTATGACACAAGAAATAGTTCAAATAATGACGATTCATTTTTAAAAAGCTTATATCAACTCACTCTGTCTGTCTGTCTGGTAAAAAGTGTGTATATCTTATTTCTCCCACACATAATTCGATTAAGCTGAAATTTCGCACAATTATTTCTTCTAACTGACAACACAAGAATCACAAAAAGTTAACTAACTATTGGTAATTATTCATTTTGTTTTGTATCTTGAATAAAGGAAAGAAATCGTACTTGACAGCTCTGGTGGTATAAGTGGAATTAATCCCCTTGAGAAATCTTGAGACCTTATTTAACCTTTTTTATGCATTTAAAAAACGATCATGCAAACATTCACAAAAGATATCCCCCCTTTTTCCCTCCCCCTTTCACAACTGGTCCAGACAAGAGATAGGATCATAGTGCACCGAGAAAGCTAAAAGCTAAACGAAACAATTGGTAAAAGTATTTCTATTGCACAGATTTATATATCTAGGTCGATCATACATATAATTACATGACTGATCCAAACTAATTGATACAATTACACTTTAAATGAGCTTTTGATGTTTTATTAAGAATTTTTTGTTAATGTTTTTCTTGTTTTATTTATTTTTATTAAGCCTCTAAGTTTCTGAGTCATCCCTTGCCTTCAAAAGAGACTCATATCACTCTGTAAAAATAAAAATAAATATATATATATAGGCCTATATATTTGTATGAAAAAAACAACAACAAATGACAGTAGTTAAAAAGGCTCACATTGTATGTATATCTATTGTAAAGTGTAGGCTATGATTGTTATTATTATTTTATAAAACGTACATCAACTCCCACTTCCCATTCTTGGAACACATGATACAAAACAAATTTAACCAATTAGTTAATCAACGAGTCGTAATAAATTAATTTTGTTTTATCTAGAAATGCACTAAGATAATGGGAGATAAGCCTTATGTCGAGAATTAAATAGCTGAAAATTTGAAACAATAAATAAATATAAAACCTTCTTTTTATATACGATTTCATGAGTAGCTCAGTGGCGAACATCTCAACCTTCCATCATCTAGGCTCAACACCTCAAGTAAGAATCAGACTCTAGCAACTTTTTAAAAATAGGTTTTGAAAATGCAGCCTGTAAACTTTTTCTAAGATACCCCCCCCCCCAACCCATCACCCTAACTGTCTCATAAAAGTGATTGGACCATATAGCGCAATGAGCGTGCCATAATCATGAAAGTCGCGCTAAACGAAAACAATTAATAAAAATATTTCCAATCGCACATATTTGTTAACCCTATCATGTTAGTCTAGATCTGTTAAAAATTAAATACATGATTAATTCAAAATATTTGCAATCAATATAAAACATTTTTAACTCTTTCTCTCCGTAATTATTTACCACATTCTGGTGGAATCAACGATGGTATCGTCAGCTAGGAGAGAAAGAGTTAAAGTGCTTTTTTTTTTTATTTTACTTGTTTAAAAAATCATTTTGGCCAGATTTTGTGTAGAATATTTTTTTCTATTTTTATCTCAGCAAACTTAAGCCAGTTTAACCATTAGTTCCATGGTTTAACCAACAACATTATTATGTATTACATAGTGTCCTACTGTCCCATATAAATCACTTCACGTCATGTTGAGAACCTTTACAAAGACAGCTCCCCTCGCCGAAGGGTAAGTGGTCTAGTGTTTCCGCTGTTTACCTGCTCGTGAAAACTAATGAACAACTTCCTCCCCTGCCAAGGTAATCGTATAGCTGGTTATGATGATAACAATATAACAGCTTCGGCCGTGACAACCTGGAGATTGGTCAACCGGTGTGTGTGTATGAGTGTGTGCTGAACATATAAAGTAAACACCAGTCCAGGTTTTATAAATGCACGAACTTTCACACAGTAGAAGAAGTTATAAGGACGCTTGAATTTAATGTAACAGTGCTGAAAAGCAATTATATTTACATAGACTTAAATCATAGCTCAAAACTTTCACTACTTAAACAAGTAACTAGTTTCGTTAAATAGCCTCTGGTTACAAAAAGTCTTTGTTTCATCTCCAATCTTCACTTTATTTATTTATTTTTTAGCTTAATTCCTCTTATTAGAGATGTACAGTATCGTACTGAGGATTGAGCTTATATCAACTCACTCTGTCTGGTAAAAAGTTTGAACACGTTATTTCTTCCACACCTAATCTCGGACCAAGCTGAAATTTTGCACAATTATTTCTTTTACACGCTAACACAAGGATCAGTTGAAAAAATTAACCAATTAGTTAATTAACGATTTGTAAAGAAAGAAATTGTACATGACTGAAGTGGTAGTATACGCTGAATAAATCCCCTTTATAGGTCGCCGCTCTAAATTGTAATAAACAATACATAACTATACAATCTTCTCTCGTCATATGTTTTCACGAGCAGGTTGTCCTCAGGAATCGTGAGCCACGATTTCGAATTCAAGTTGTTGTTTTTGTAAATGCTTTTAAAAACCAATTAGGCAACAGCCACCAGATATCCCACCCCTGCCCTTTTACCAACTGGTCCAGTGATAGGATCATAGCGTAGTGAAATAGTGGTAAACAAAAAGACAATCAGTAAAAATATTATTAATCACACAGATTTATTGTTGTTGGTCTAGATGTATTTCAAATAGAATTAGGCCTACATGAGTGATCCAAACTAATTTATACAGCTACACTTAATTTAAGCTTTTTTTAAAAAGTATTTTTTTGTATTTTGCTTTTTGATTTATCCGGCTTCATGCCGTTTTGTTTGGTGGACACCTACTGCCGATATTGCTTCCAATTCATAATTGTTTATATTATAGATCTTGTAAGTTTTGAGATTTAGAAAAGTAAAAGAAAAGACAAATCTTTTAGATTATTTTACGATCTGGAAATATATATTCATATTTGTTCCCAGTGATCCACAACTTAGGAGGGTATCATACATCTATGACAATAAATAACTGCTTTATATTTTACCAACTAATGCTATTGCAATGATATTAACACTTTCATTACTCAGAAACTGATTTAATTTATATTAACTTCTACTAAACGTTTCTTGATATCCCCCTTTTATTGAAATTATATAATAAATTATCTTTTTATTATGATTTATTTTTCATTTATTAGCTGCTGATTATTGGTCTTTAATGCACTATAATATTTAAAAAAAAACAACACTTAAAACTCTAAAAGATGGGTGCCACTTAAAATTACATCGTTATTCGGTCACCATCAGCTGTGCGTTCTTAGCGAAATGATTAGGCCTCCATGTCGAGCAAAGCCTGTGTGTACACAGTTGTCAAATAACTGGCCTCTTGTGTTGTTATTTTAACCCCTAACAAACGTTTTAAAAATGCAGAATCTTAAGAAATTGGGGGCCGTAGTTTCCTGTGATGTTTCATTTTAAATTTGTCTAGGCCAAAATAGTTCCCATGGTGCATTAGTAGCAGCAGTACAGAACAAATATCGATTAAATTGTAGGCCGAATGATTTAACAGAACGCATTTAGGAATTTCCAAAAGAATTCTCTCTTTGTGTTGAGAATACATTTAGATATAGATCTATATTTATAGTGGAGGGAAATTAAACAGTGACTCACGTTTAGAAGTTATCAATTTTGTTAACTTGTAGTAGAACAATTTTAGTGAGGAGTACGCTGATAATTAAATGTTGCTATTTATACCATGTCCCAAACGTTGCGTAACTTTGTTTCATTATTTTGAAACATTGTCTATAAACTAAATCTAAGTCTAATCAATAGTTGTTTGCATAGGATGTAGGCCTGTAAATCAGTTTCATCTTCAAGTAAAAAAAAAAATAACTTTTCAAGTCATGGATGTGCGTAACCTTACAGAATAAAAGAAAGTTATTTATGTATGAAATGTGTCAATAGTGGGCTGATATGTACAGTATTGTGTAGTATAGCCAACGTGTGTGTGTTTTGATTCTTTCCGAGCTGACAAAACAACACAAGGCTGTATGAGCAATGGTCCCTTGTTGTGAGTTTGTTTAGGTTTTGTTCTTGGTGTAGTTGTGGATTCTTTCAATGTTGTCATGAAGGAAACACTTCTTCTGTACGCTAGGTAAGTAATTATGTATGTGTGTTTACAGATTTGAAACTTTCATTGTTTTTATCTATACTAATGTCTGTTAAAATACTTTGGTCTTTAAACAATTAAAAAGTGTAATTAGACTGCCGAGTTTTAACCTTCCCTTGTGCTTTTGTTTTTGCCACTTTGTGATGTCATATTTTCATTATTCACATTAAACATATTCTATTGTGAATGATCAGAGTGTTGCACCATGGTCATGCCCTAAAGTAAACTTCACTCTTCTGTGTTTACAACATACTAAATATTTTGACATTTAATTTTCGACATGTTGTATAGACAAGACTCTCTAAAGCTTAGATCTACGTTTAAACACCTCATTCTACTCATGCTATGTGTGTACATTTAGTCGGTCTTAAGAATGAGAAATTCTTTTTTCTTTTGGTCCTGTCTCTGTAAATAAAGGTTCCCACCTCTCAAATTTGTACGTTGTTATATAGATGTCATATTTAATTATTCCCTCGATGTTTTGGTTACAACTATTAAGGCCTTGTATACAGGGAGGGGCCCATATATCATTTTTAACTTTGCATAACTTTTACTAGAATGTTAAATATATTGCGCCATAGGGGAGTCATTGTTCCTTACACAGAATGTAGGCCTACTTTGGTACATAGTCCCACGTATACGTATGCTCTAACGATATAATGAAAATGAATAGATTTATTGTAAACAACTTTGACTGAAATCGAAAGTAAAGTTTCGTTGAAAGAGCATTCTTCTTCTAATGAGATAAGATAGACATCGAGATGTATATTTACACTCCATATGTGTCAAAACAAAATGTTTAAACTGTATGATCCGTAGCCGCAATAGTGTGTGAAATATGTTTATAGGCTAAATATTTTTTTTTTAAATCTTTCATCAACAATCTAAAGTTTTTACTGACAACTTAATTTATCGTATAGGCTTATATTTAAACGCTTTCATGAAATGAAATTTGTATTAATGTTGTATATAGTCCTATGTATGAAACTACACCTGTAGGCAAAAGAATTCTCTCTGTGTTGAGAATACATTTAGATATAGTCCAGCTCTGGATTAAAGACATTTGTTTACAAAGCTTATATCAACTCAATCTGTCTTGTTACAAATCTTGCTCACGTTTTATGTTTCCTCTTTCCATCCTTGGAGCCATTTAAAACTTAACACAATTATTCATTGGCAAAACATATTTCGTTACATATAGAAAAGGGAGACAAATCTTGCATCATTGTCGGATACAATACTGATTATAAGGCTGTATCCCTTATAAGCTGCTTTGTTTTTAAAAGTATGTCTTAGATACTGACTTTTAAAAAAAAATATTGCTTAGAGTAGGCCTGCATAGGCTACAATGTCCTTTAGTATACTTAAGATTTCATTTCCAGAAGCTTTAAATAAATATGCTTAAAATCTTGCGAATACATGATAATTCCGATTATATTATTGTGTCTCGGCAGTTCTCAACTCGGGTACAAAGAAATTGATAACGAATTTTTAGGTCCAACCTAAACAGTTCTATCTTTAATTCAGTTACAAAATACAAATAATAAGATAATAATGTAGGCCTACTTTAAACATGCAGAAATCTCTTGCTCACAAAACAAATAAGCCTATTTATTTCGATGTTAGTGGCGAACTGTTTCTACCCTCTCTTTGACATCGTTGTATAGTGTCGGATTCAGTATAAACATTCGTACAGCAACTATTAAGCTTATGAAATGCAGTGGTTTGGTAGGTCTGTATAGCAACTTTTGCGTGAATGTGTTCATTGCGCCGGGACCCATGATCAATACTGACCCTTGAAATAAAAAAAAAATAACAACAAAAAAAATGTGTTGACTGCAAACGTAAGTATTTAAATGTTTAAACTTTTTACACTTGGACCTCATTCACCAATCGTAAACAAACAACATTTACCCACGTGGTTCTCTATCTATACTCTATACAAAATACGCACTCCATAAAGGCTGTCACGTGATAGGCTTACTTTTTTTTTCATTGTTTTATCAATATTATCACGTGGATAAATGTTGTTTGTTTACGATTGGTGAATGAGGTCCATTATGTTAAGCACTCTATGTGTAGGCCTTAGCATGATCATTCTCTACATAGCCAAAAGTAATAAATGCAGATCTGTTTGCATCTGACTTGGCTCGGATGGGGTCGGAATAAGCCATGTTAGCAAATATCCAGTAATTAAGTAGATAGTTACATGTAATTCTCCTTTCAGACATTGCGATCTAGAGGGTAGATGATATAAATTTCATCTGTTTCAGTGGCCCACGGTTAACGAGGGTGTAATGTGGCCAGCTCAACTCAACCGCCTTTACCTTTTCCCAGCTAATGTCAGGTATCACAGCTGGGTGGACTTAGAGGCATCCCGAAATTAAAAAAAATCTCAGTCCCCACCTGGATTCGGAACCCAGGGTTCCCATAGTCAACATTTAGTGCTAAATAATTGATTGACATAGGCTACATATTGTCAATGTTGAACTATCCCGTAATGTACCCTTAAATTAAAAAGAAAAGATCTAATAAAATAGTTAAGATATAAGTCGATAGTCAACCCCTTCATCTGTCCTTTAGTGGTGCAGCATATATGATCTGTTGACCATCTCTTTTCATTCCTCTCAGTACTTTGCCGAGATTAGAATCTCTTTCATTGATAGGCCCTTCAATGGCTTGTTGACGCTTTACCATCGCTTCTGTTGTTTGCTTCTGTTGTTTGTTTGTTTTACATGTTTCGGATCTTCTTTCAGAGTTAAAAATAGTTTACCTACCGCAGGACGACGGGGGATGGGAGCGGGCAGGGTTTAAACCCGTCCAGCTCGCAAACCGGACCACCAGGCAGCTTCTTTCCTCTGATAATGTTCCCTATTAAAATGTCTTTGAACTACAATCATTTCGTGATATGATTTTACATTCATATTTTTTTTGACAATGGTCAAAAGGTCGTCATGGGGCCCAATCACCATTGCCCTCTTTTTTTCTCTCAAGCATTACAAGTTACAGTAGGTTTACGTGTTAGAAATCGTAACCAGAATTAAATATAATGATGCAGTTACTTGTAAAAGTCTTCACTTGCAGCCTAAACACGGAATGAATCGATTCTTTTTAGTCACGTTAAATGAGTTAAACCTTCGAGTTTCCAATGCGGCCTCACTGGCAAGGATACCTTGCTACGCCACTGATGAAATGTACAAGATAAATGTGGGAGGCAACTCTGATATGAATCTGATACGTCGACTAGTCAAATATATTATCTAATTATCTTATAAAATACCGACGTTCCTTCAAAAGAGAAGATAATTACGTCCTAAGTAATGGGTTAATACAATCGTGCATGTACATTAGAGATTAAACACTAATTGGTTTTCCTGTCTGAATCAGGCAACCGGTTAGGCCTACATGCTCTAATGGCACTATGGAAGAAGGAGCACTTGTAAGAATATGACCTAGCATATGGAATCCTTTAAGTTCATATTGTCCGCCTTAGCTGACACAGAAGAGAGCACGAGGTTGCATGTGGGCTCAGAACGAGGCAGCTGGAGGTCACTCACAAAGACCGCAGGATACACATTGGAAACCTAAAGAAAATCCGCTGCCGAGGACAGACGCAGACGGCGAAAATAAAATCTAAATCGACCACCTACGGACAATGGTTATGGCAGTCCCGTCCATTCTTTTATGTTGTCCTCCCATCACTTTCTCTGTCTGCCTCATCTTCTTGTCCTGGCACTGTTCCCCGAAGAAAGGTCTTTGCGAGCCCCGAAAGTTATTATGTCAGCTTTTTCCTTTTCTTCTTCTTCACTGTGTGCTAGTGCTAGGGTAGGCCTACATTGGAGATTATGTTATTGTTCAGCTTTACAAGAGCTGTCCTCAGTTGTATAATAAAAGCGTCAGAGTTTTCAAGCTTAGAAGTTGGCTACTGTTTTTTGTCGGTCAGGATGAGAATTTGACTCTCTGGCGTACTTGGTTGGTTTGCGAGCGAGGTAGATGTGCTCCCCTTCCTGTTCTGTGCTTGTCAGAGAAATAGCTGGTGGCAATGGACTTTTCTAGTCTTTCACCTTTTGGACATTTAATACGTATGCCAGCTCCTCTGTTTGTGGTTAGGGAACACTGGTTTAGTATCACTATATTGTGGTATTTATTAAATAAACCAGTGTTCCCCAAACTTTTTTCTTAACGGAACATTTTACACATTTTGAGTATTTAGCGGAACACTTATGCTTATTTTTTTTTTAGAGAGATTTATTCCAGTGGTGGGCTGTTACTATAGTTAATTATTCACGTACTCCGTGGAATACCTACTCAGGTCTCGCGGAACACTAGGGTTCCGCGAAACAGTCTGGGAAACATTGAAGTAAACAATTTAAAAAAAAAATAATATACCTTACTGATTTTACAAAATAAATTGATGAGTAGGCCTTTTGGCCTAGCTGTAATGAGATATATATGACCTAATCGATTTTCAACGATTGTTACTAAAATAAGGGGCTACTCAATCAAAAAGTTAATTACCGAAATAGATATTTAATGAGGTGGATAAAGTCGTTGACACATATGAATACGAGGAAAAAAGGAGAGAGCTTATTGGAGATACACGCGAACAACAAAAAGAGGGAGGTCAAACGGAAAACAGTTTTATTGTGTGTGTGTGTGTGTGAGAGAGAGTGTGTGTGATGTTTCATTTGTCAACATTTTCCTTTCATTTGATAATTTTGTTCTTCATAAACATGTTATTGTAGGCTACATTTTAAAATGTAAATGATTTTTTTTCATTACAAAAAATGTGTCACAATTACAACTTGCAGTTGGTCTGAAAGCATGATCTAGAATCTAGATATCTAGATCTATTATGTATCTTATTACTAGTAGCCTAAAGTAGAAATAATAGTAGGCCCTACATAAAACACTGCACCTTGATTATACAAAACCAAAATCTATTAAAATACTCAGAAAGATAAAGGCACATTTCTTGTCCCTTGCTAGGACAAATCCGTACAAATGATCCTTCCATAGTGCTGTTCTAAGCATTGAAGGGTTGCCTGAATCAGCCAGGAAAACCAATCACTTAGTGGGCTTTAAGTCACTGATAAACATGCATAACTAGACTGGCATATGAAAAGGGTAGGACATAATTATCTTCTCTTGAAGAAGCGTCTGTAATCAATAAGGTAACTCTCATTTAATTTCTTTTAGGCATAGTATCAGCTGTCAGTGTTTACAAGACAATGTGTTTTTGGAAAGTTTGATCATTGTGTTAACGCTAGTCTCTGGACTGGCCATCACTGGGAAAAATCTGCTGCTTTTCAACCTAATAACAGGTGAGAAATTTGTCGTTTAGTAATAAGTAATAGAAAAGTCAATGGCCCTTAAGCCTTAAGACATCATACTCCATAGTAAAGGCAATTCATAGTATTAGGACCTCATCAAGGCCAATCACAGTCTTAGGATTTCAGGCATCAATATCATCAAGGCCAATCTCAGTATTAGGACATAGTTCTTTATAAACTTGTATAAATTTAACTCATTAACCCTAAATGTGAAGTTTGTAAATAATGATGAATGTATTTTTCTGTGTTTTTTCCTTCTTTTTTTTTCTCAATGGAATCGCTAAACTAATAGCTTAAAACTACTGATTTGAACATTTTAATGTATAAAATCTGCAAATGCTTTAAATATTCTTTAGGTCAACATAAAGGCTTGAATTTTTTTTTAAGAAAAAAAAACTATAGGCCTATTTGATCATATTCCAAAATTGTAGTTAAATATTTCAGTTCCACAGACAGAAGAAATTACAGATATTACAAATGTGACCTCATTAACTACAAAGATTCCATCTGGTCGACACTTTCATGAAAATGTGGATGTACTGCATTTGTTGGATCAAATTTTCAGATACACAAGTTTTGCTGTTGCAGCACTTTTTGCAGCTGAGGTAAATCTCAATAGAAAATGTTCTTCTTAATTAATCTAAACTCGACAAGGAAGAGTTGATATGAACTTCTATTTCTTTCTCATTTTTTATGTTGGAGTGTTCAGATGACTAGACCAATATATGAGATGAACTGCGCAGTGGTTTCCAAATCAGGGAGTTCTCCATATACCTTTTTTTTCTATTGGGGTGTTTTGGGGCCAGTGTCTTGTGCGGACCTCTTGGTAAAGAGAGCAGTTTTGGAGGACGTGGTCAGCATTCTCTGGTGACACTCCACATGGGCAGACTTCACTGGTTCCAATTTTGAGCTTCCGGTACATATGTTGGCTCATTCTGTTGTGTCTGGTCCTGAGTTGAAAGATTAGACATTGATCTTCTCAGGATAGCTTATAATAGACATCATCTTTCTTGTGATTTGGATGAGAGCTTGTCCAATTCTCATTTATTTTATTTACTATTAGTTTCTTCATTTCTTCTGGATAGAGTGCAATGTTTAATTGTGAGTTTGTTCTCCCACTCTTGGCGAGTGTGTCAGCTTCTCATTTCCTTCTAATTCTTTGATATTAACATTAGAATATGCATTTATTAAAACAAATTATTTTTAATTTAACATTTTATTTTTTAATGTAGTAATAGTGTCTTAAGAGTAACTTATAATTTCAGGTACAACAGCTAATCACCTTTAGACTTGTAATGCTTAAATTTGATTCTTTTTCAGCTATTAGTTGAGAGTCTTAAACAGTTTAAAAACTTGCAAAATATTAACTAGATAAAAATTAAATACAAATTAAATAAAAACATTTACATGTCAAGTTACAATATTAATTACAATCACTATACAATTAGCTTTTTTTTTTTAATTTTAATTTTGTTTTCAGATTTTTATAAAAATTATCACTCTAAGGAAAACATTTTTGACAAAACCTTGGCAGGTGAGTGTTAATAATTTCAATTTTTAGACCCATATTTATTTTCGCCTGTACACTTTTCTTACGTGTTGCCTGTCTACCAAAGGTGGAAGTGTTTCTAGATGATAATTATACTTTGCAAGTCCACTCTTTAAAAAAAAAAACCTTAAGAGTTGGCTAACTTTTCCTGTCTTTTGATATTTGAAATTTTCGTGAAATTTATATTGAGTTTCTTGCATAGTTTTGTATAAAATCCAAATCTCAGGCATAAAACAACATTGGTAGGATTAAAACATTTAAGCCACATGTAACCTTGGCAATTTGCAAGTCTATTTCATGATCATTGTTTCTCTAATAAAGTGTACTGCCAAGATTGGAATATATTTCCACTGCATTTATTTTCTAGCTATTCATTGATATGTTTAATTCATATAAAACTTCACCTGAAGCTGACTACAACAAGACTAGAATATTTCTGGACCAATATCTGTGCATCAGTAGAGAAATTAAAATGTAACAATGCAATAATTACATAGATCTAGGACTTTAAAACCTAGCTGTAAACTCTAAGCAACATTGATTTATATATGAACTGATGTATAAAATACTTGTAGGTGTTTGATGGCCTAGTGGTTGCTGGAGCTTTGGGTGTTGAGATAGCTTTCTATTGTGTAGGTTTCACTGAGCCTGGACTTCAGTCTGTGAAATACGTTGTCATGCTACGCTTATGGAGAATTCCGTTTGTGTGTTCTAGTAAGTATGTTTTGGAACTTTTAGCCCTGTTAGTCATTTGACAATGTCTGAAAAGACCCATAACCATAAATGATGTCCCTATAGTGTGCAAATGATTGTGAAAGAATTTGTTTGTAATAATAATAATAAGGCATCAGTATTATTATATGGAAAATTTCAAATCATTATATATCATATATATAATTGATTAGTGCTATACTTCATAAAATAATATTGGTATAGTGAGTGTTATTGAGCTAGCATATGAAGAGTGTCTGCTCTGAAATTCATGCTGTTCTGGTGTTCAGTCATCTCGATGGTCCCAGGTTAATAACAGCTGCCTGCCATTCCCTGTTGTACTGTAAGATGTTTAGATTAGGAAGTAAATTATCTTCAACTCTGAAGGAACATTTCATACACTGATGGGTCGGCATCAATAGATTCTGGAAGAGCAGGCTACATCGACTTTCTTGGCTCTTACTCAGTCAAAATCTTTGGACCATGTGGTAGTGTTTGCAGTTTTGATGCGGAGACCATGGCAGTCTGTGAAGCTTTAAAAGTCATTGACTCTCAACTCGGCGAGGGACATTTGAGGGTAACACAGATTGTTGTGGTCACTGACTCAAAATCTGTACTACAGGCTTTGCAAAGCCCCGGACCATGGCCCCCCAATATCAACACTGTCATCATGGCATCACATAACATTAAACAATACTATGGCACCCCTGTAATAATGCAGTGGGTACCGAGTCACATAGGTGTGACTGGCAATACCATTGCAGACTCTTTGGCCCACCAGGGAGGGCAAATTCCACCCACTGAACAGGCTGTAAGCTTTCATCAAGCCCTGGCTATAATTCAAAAAACAGAAATGGAAAAGTGGTTTGAGTGCTGGGACAAATCCCAAAAAGCCCTCGGAGTCTGGGAGCGCATAAGGTGCCCTGACCGCACTTCCCCGTGGTGGAGGCTGTCCAGGTCTTAGCAAGCTTTTATAGCACAGTGCTGGACAGGTCATTGTCCTGTTGGCGCATATTTCTCACGGCTATGGCCAAATTTTGATTCACGGTGCCCCCCGCTGCGGGGAAGAAGAGGAAACCGTGCCTCATATTCTGTTTGACTGCTCCATACTTGCTGATCTCCATCTCGACAGGTCTGGGAAACTCAAAATTCTCAACCTGTATGGCGACATTTATGCATTACGCAAGACAGCAAAGTTTCTGTCCAGGGCTTTTGCAAGAGAGGATTTGATGATGAAGGAACATCTGAAATATAAAAGCATTTTACATTTGTCAGAATCTTGTTTTAAAAACAATTATTTGATATTTAATTTAATTATCTCTTTTATTGCAGTTCGCTCACAAGCTTTACAACAAAATCTTGAAGAAGATTTGGAACGTTATAAACTGGATTCTAAAGAAAAGATAAGTCAAATGCAAGATACCATTGCTCAGCAAAATGTAAGTCTAGAATTAAAAGTGATCTAACTAGTTGTTTGCACCACTTTGAAAAGCCATTGAGAGATTCTATTAAATTGAAAAGATTTTATAAACAACAGATATGGCATGTTGAAACAGTTGGCTACAATTGTGCTATTTGTTTTGTTTTTTTATGTGTGCATATATATAAGCTCCTTATCTAACATATAGTTATTTTATAATATAATTGGTTTTAATACATTTAAAAAATATTTTTTCCTCCATCTAAATTAACTAGAATGCAAATATATTTTTATATAATTTTAGTAAAATATATTGATAATTATATATATAAATATATAATAAATATACATAATTATCAATATTTTGCCTGTGAACATTATTTAACTTGTTATATACTTTTATTGTAGGAGCGTATTCAATTTCTTCAGACTATGGTAGAAAAACAAACAAAGAGTAAGCATTTTAAATACTGTTGAATGTGTTTTAAATTTGTTTTATTAAAGACTAAATTTCTGTTAAAGCAATTTTTTTTTTCAATTAGAATTCTTAAATACAATGAATTTTTTTTCTATGCAGAATCAGCCTCCAGCACAAATATTAAAATGAGACATAAAAGCTCAGAAGACACTGATGATGCTAACAAACAGTTACAATATTCTCCTGCTATTAAAAATTCAGCCATTTCCAAAAAAAAACATAAGCAACAATCATCAGAATCATCAGTTTCTGAAGATTTTCAAAGGGAGACTACAGGCACTATAAAAAACAGTCAAGACACAATTTATAACAGGGACAATGCAGAAAGCAATATTGAAAATGATCCATTTCAGTCTGATGAAGCTGTAGTCATGAGGATACCACGTTCAGAGGCATCTTATGACTTAAAGGAAGCAGCAGAGCGGCCAAAGCAAATGCCTTCACGGCCTAGAAAGCGCTGCTCTTCAACTAGTGAGTACATGGAGTATGGCAGCATGAGCTCCCCTGAGCATGAATTTGCTGTCCTAAGTGACAAAACCAAAAGTGACTCAAGGACTTCAATAAGCAATGATGACCTAAGAAGCAGAGGCAGTAATGAAAATATTGGCTTAGACAATCATTCCTACCTTGCATCAGACACTCTGAGTGATGTCAATACTGACTCATTACAGGGTAGAAAAACAAGACAGAATCGTCTGAGTTCCTGCCCAGAGTATGTCTTCACCCAGCGTATGACCATCACAAATGAAGAAAGTAAACTAATTTCAGGTAATATACTAATATTGATGTAAGCTAAGTTTTACATGCAAGTTTCAATCAAGATAATCAGTATCAATTGGGCTAGAGTGGGGCAGGGGGGGCAGTCCTATTTTTATGGAGAAATCATAGTTTGTGAACAAAATTAGTTGAATATCTATATAATATAAGGTACATATTAATGTTTTAACCCATTTGTATATTATGTCGCACACTGACTCTGATCTCAAATTTTATCATTTGTAAATATAAAATGAAAAAGGGTTGTACCAGGTGGTAAGTACATGCAATCGCCTTCTGCCCATTGGACAAACCAATACTTTTTCTTTTTGTACTTTAGTTAAGAAATTACAAAATTAAGTTTTCACTCTACTGCCCTCTCCCCTATCCAGACGAAAACATGACGTTTTAAAACAGAATAGTCAAATATGGCAACATAGTTTATGTAATTGCACACGAATTTATCTTAGTTATTTTAAGAAAGACTTTGTTTTGGAAAATTTAGAATTCATACGAAATTTTTCATTATGAGAGAAACAATTGAGAAGAGTTCTGAACCCAAATATTATTTTCCTAGTCATCTTTTCCCAACCTTTACACAAACTGATATTTTTCTATCGTATAAAAAAATTTTAGACTATAACTCACAATATATACGTGAATCCTAAAAATGCAAAAAAAATTAAAGTAGAATCTTAACATGCTTATTGAACAAAATGTATCACTTACAAATGAACTTTTTTCTTTTCTTTTATTTTTCGAATATTTTTTTTCTGGCGGCTATCCTCAAAGTCTTAATCTAAATCTGTGGGTATCTTATCTTTTCAAGGAAAAAATCGGTTGTATTTGCAATGTAGTAAGGGCCTATAAATTCATATTAGAACATTTTTCAAGAAAACATTATTCAAAAGGTCCTTTTTTTAATAGGATGAATAATGAGCTTTAGATGTTAGGTGAATGTGTTTCTGCAGTAAAGAATGCAAAAAAACGCTTTTGACGTCGGGGCATCACCCCGGACCCCACTGGGGAAGCTTAGAGCACTCCTCCAGACCACCCAGCTGTCAAAAGAAGGGCCTCAAGATGGCTGTTTTTTTTTTTTTTTGTTTTTTCCGGCGGCGATCCTCAAAGCCTTAATCTAAATATTTCGGGTATTTTATCTTTTCAAGGAACAAATTGGTTGTATTTGCAATGTAGTAAGGGCCTGTAAATTCAAATTAGAATATTTTTCAAATAAAACATTTTCAAAAGGACCTTTTTGAATAAGATGAATAATGAGCTTTAGATGTCAAGAGAATGTGTTTGTTCTGTGAAGAATGCAGAAAACGCTTTTGGCATCTGTGGGGGAGCGCTGCAAGCTTCCCCAGACACCCTAGCTGTCAAAAGAAAGGCCTCAACATGGCTTTTTGTGTGTGTGTGTGTTTTTTCGCCAAAGGTTGAGAAACACTGCTTTTTAAAAAATTCTAATACACACACACATAAAGTTCACACTTCAAAGTTCTTGATCTGCTAGTGGTTTGATTGCAGGGGATAAATTGTTAGGTTTATTCTAGGTTGGTTTTACTATAAGCTAAAGAAATTCATAGATAAATTTTATTTATTCAGACGGATCAGTGATAGATGATCCCTCAATGTATGACAACATGGCATTTTCAAGTGAAGAGCAGATTGGTCTTCATATACTTGCAGAATTTGATGGCGTCAAAACTTACTGCAATGAGGTAGCCTTTAATTTTCAATTTAATTTAGTGAACTGAGTATCATCATAAGACAAATAAATATTTTTGTTTTCCTAATACTATATAAGTAGTTTAAGTTAACTTTAGATTTTGTATTTGTTTAGATAAAACAAAGTTACATCAAATTAATACAAAAATATTTTGTCTCAGAATGGAATTCCAATGACATCACTGTAAAAGTCTTGTGTGAACTCCCAAGTGACAACCTGTTGAAATAGTCACATCAGGATATTATTTACTGATGGAGGGTACAAGTGGATGAACCGCTATACATAGGACCATGTTATGTTGTGAATTAGTTAATTTAATATTCAAAGTATTTAGAGGGCATTCACTTGTATGTTATATTTAATTCAATCTTAGATCGTATCAAATGTGTTATTAGTGGGATTTTTATTTATCATATTACAGATACACCTGCATTTTTTTTAGGAAATCTTGTAAGAGTGCTGTAGATTTTACAAAGCAATAACTATTTAAAAATTCTTTTGTGTGCTAATCACTTTTATGTTATCATTTAAAATATTAAACATAATCTAAATAATTTATCTATAATTAAAAAACAAACAAACTATTCTTGGCAGCACTTTTTAAAAAAAAAGTTCCTCTTTCAGACCTTGAGATCTATAGGTGTCAAGGTCGTCTGTTTCTTTGGCCAATGGTTAACGAGCAAGGTGTCATGTGGCCAACACAACGATCAACTGCCTTTACATTACCCAACTAAAGTCAGGTACCCATTTGAGTTGGGTGGGGCGCCCTAAAAATGCAGAAATTCAAATTCTAGTCTTCACAGGGATTCGAACCCAGCACCACAGGTTCAGAAAACCAGTACTTAACCATCTCGCTACATTCACAAGTATTTTACTTCGTTGCATTTTTTTTTCGGATTGTTCAACTAGATCTATTTTCTATTTTGTATGATACTAAAGATAGCTCTGCATGCAGTCTTCTTAATATAAACAGAAATAAAATTGTGTGTCCAACAAAACATACAAAATTGAGATATTATTATTATTGGGAGAAAGGGGGTGCATAGGTTTTAGTTCCAAGCTTTAGATGTTTTGGATCTAGATCTTCAAATTTTAGAAATACATTTCATTATTTTGATTCTGTACTGAATATTGTCTAATAGCATTAAATTATTCATGATGCAATTGTCATGCACCTGGCACATTGTAACTTACAACTGACATGAGATTTATATCATGTACCTGGCACATAATAACTTAGAACTGACTTAAGACTTCTATCAAGCTCCTGGCACATAATAACTTAGAGACTGACATGAGACTTGTATCATTTTCACACCTGGTACAAAGTAACTTAGTCATAACATGTTATTATTCTGCCAAGAATGATGTGAGACATTTATCAAGTTCAAGCCTGGCACATATAGTCCTAGACATCACTTCAATAGGAATGAAGTGTTCATAATTTATTTATTACGTTGGAACATGCATAAATATGTAAAATTTTCAGGACTTGCTGTCTTTTTTCATAGTTATGCTAACAATGTGTTCTATACCAAATTTTTTTTTAAAACAAATATATGACTGTCTTTTTCTTTTTCAAGATGTTTGTATTGTAAACAATAAATACTGATGCTTCTTGTAAAATTTTCAGCCATAACAACCTTCATTGCTATTGTCTTTTAATTAGGCTTTTTGTATATCATACATTTTTTAAAAATTGTTCTCTAAGTTGAGGGACAACTAGATCTAGTTCTTTAATGACAAAATTTCAATTGTGAAAGTCTAAGTTTGAAGAGTTTCAAATGTTGTTGCTTTTTAACACGTTTCTGTTTAATGAGATAACCATTTATTCCATACAGAAAACAAAATGAGCAGTTTAATATGTTATTACTAAGCGATCAGCATATTTTTTTGGTCCAACAGGTCATAACAAAACAACAGAGGTAAAAATATTTCAAAGTCTTGTTGATTGTATTTTTTTTTAATTACATGTACAGAACATCATAAACTTTGTAGGACTTTTAACTGCTTTTCTCTAGTTATGTAATCTTCAAAAACTGTCTTTAAAGTGGATGAGGCATCACTAGTGATCTCCAGATGTCATTCCTGTTTGCTATCATAGTTTGTGCCTATAGCTGATTAAAGTTTCTCTTTTTCTTGTTTAAACTTAGAGCATGTTCAGACAATGGATGATAAAATTATCAAGTCTGTCTTTTTTTTTTTTTTTTTAAAGAAACATCAATTTTATTGTATGCAAAAGTACTGAAGCATGTAGAATAAAGCTGTTTCAAATTTTATTTTATCTATATATACATATTAATTTTTTTGAAAACTTCACATAATTGATAATTTGGGGCAAAAAATCTTGGTCCAAATGTGTTCCAATTAAGCTACAACATCGGGTCAAAGAATAATTTAACTTGATTTTAACTTTCATAGTGGCACCCTCTAATATTAAAAATACAATTAAATTGCAACTTCAACGCTGAGTAAATCTATAATTTTATCTCAGGGAACTTTTTGAAAAAAAGCTTTCATTAATATCAAAGGGTAGTTATGATTAAGATGAATGATATAAAATCATCAGTGTCAAGATTTTTGGCTATATTTAGGTGCCTGTGTATACTAACCAAGCTATTTTGAAGCAACCACTAGATTGATATATAAACTATACAGTAGAAACCTTCATTTTACCAGAATGAATGTCTATGAACATGCATTTTACTTGTGTCTTTCATTATTAATGATCAATTTGTGGAATGGAAAAGGTGTATGTTATTTCTGTGATACTGAACCAAATTTCAAAATACATTCCAATATAATATGGCTGTATGATTGTTATATTGCATTTTTACTGTTATGTTAATACATGAACTAACATTCCAAATGAAATGGACGAATAATGTAATGTTATGTGCTTGTAATAATAAAATGAAAAAAAACATTAAAAACTGACTTTAAATATTTTTTATCATAAAGTACAGCATAATAAAATTTTGTGTTTCCTGACGCTAATCTTTTCACCTTTTTAACTTTCTTCGTGATGAAATCATTTTGGTCCTAATAATCGGCTATTCCAATTCATTGGATTCTACTGTAGTCGGTTAGTAAATCTATTTGCTTCAGAGCGTAGTTAGAATGAATGGCAGTTGATAAACCAAAGTGCTGATATTAACATCAGACTAAATCACAACTTGAAAAAGATATTTTCATTGAAATATTTAATACCACAAGATATTATGTATATATATACATATATATATATAAAGAAAATTTTTACAAAACACAGATAATTATCAAACAACAAATGCAAAACAAAATTTTCAATGCTAAATAAACATCACTGAAAAAAAAATTAATGTTAAAAAAGTATCAAAACAAAACAAACAACAGTAATAAAGAAAAATAAAAAGTCAAATGAAAAAAAAACAACTTTTGGTAGGCTGCAATTAGTAAGAAAATATACAATATATAAACAAATTCAAAAAGCAATAAAACTTCTTACAAAAAATGAATAAAAATGTAAGCTGAATGTGATATTTGTAAATGTATAAATAATGATAAAAATTACATAATTTCAATGTAACATTTCTGTAACAAAAAATGACTTTCATTATATTAATTTTAAAAATGTCCTCATTACATATTTAAACAAAAACTGGTTCATGTTTAGGGCTTTCTATATCTTTTTTTTTTTTCATATTATTTTTTTTACATCACATTTGAAAAGAAATTGAATCAGTATTTTATATAAATATATTTGAAGAGAAATCTAATTAATTTTTATAAATGTGCCGTGATTCAGAATAGAAATTTAAAAATCATAAAGCAATGTGACAAGTGTTATAATTTGCAATATCAGTATTTGTCTATTTTTCATATGAACAAAAAAAAACCCTACTCATTCATTAATTGTATTTTATAAGATAAGATATTAAAATGTCAGTTATGCAAATTATCTGGAATATTGGTCTGATTCAGCGGAGATCACATGACAAAAACAATCCTTCTTGTAAACAAACTAAAAATGCAAATAATTAGCATAAAAATATTTATTTATCAGCAGATTTATAATTGGGACTTTTAAATTATTTACAATTTGAACAAAAAAACTGCATGTAAACCAACGTAATTAATAAAATACTACACACATACACAATTAATAAATAAATGCCATATTTAATTACATTACTTCAACATTCAAGCCAGTAAAATTATAAGAGCTTACAATATAAGATAAGGTACAAAGACTCACAGAAACAAATGCCAGAATGCAGAGGAAACTAAAAATAAAAAAAAAAATAACTACGATGATTCTAATGACAGCCTGTTGTTTGAAACAGACCTATAGCTTCCCTTTTTTTTAATTTTCTTTGATGATCTTATTGGCCTGCTCTTCTTCCCATTCAGCTGCATGACGTTTCTTCTTATGTTCATTCAGTTTGCCTAAAGTGTAATAACCCTTGTCACAATGTGCGCAGTTATGTTCTCTGACACCAGTGTGCCGCTTTAAATGGACCTGGTAGCGATAGCGAGTCGGGAAAGCAGATTCACACTGGTTGCATTTGAATGGCATGTCTTTTGTGTGTACCACCTGTATATGTAGCTTGCGATGTCCTCGCTGCTTAAAGCTACGCTCACAGTAGTCACATTTAAAGGGAGTTTCTCCACTATGGGTTCGTCTGTGTGTTTTCAAATCAGAATTTGAAGAAAATGCTTTGTCACAAACCTCGCAAGTCCAACGTTTCAAAACTTTAGCTTGGTGATAGAACTGCCGAGTAACCCAGTTATAAACATCAACATTGCTAGGAAGCCCAGTGTCATCATAACCATTATTCTCTGAATTATGAATAGTTTCATCCACCTGCCCAACTTTTTTAGCTTCCTGACCAAGCCCATCTTGAGGAATTGTGACTTCAGATGCGTCTGAAAGCTTTTCATCCTTGGAATCTTTCTCATCCTCATCTATCACCTCTTTTTTTATATCAGGTTCACTGGCAACAGACACTTCAGCCTTAGGTGTAGTCAACAAAGTCCCTGTATTAGAAATATATCTGGAGTCTCCGTGTTTTTTCATCAGTTCCTCATGCTTCTTATAGATATGCTGCTTCAATTCAATACTAGTCCTAAAACAGTTCTTACATAGATCACATTCAAAAGGCTTGGAGTCTGGCACATTGTGGCAGTAGCAATGAACGCTCAGGTGACTGAGCATTGGGAAACGCTGACCACAAATATTGCACTTGTAAATATTGAGAATTCTGTCGTACCTATGCTTGTGATTTTTGTGTTTATCAACCTCCGAAACAAAGCGAAACTCTTGGCCACATATATCACACTTGAGAAATTTCTTAAAAGTGTGCATCCTTTTGTGAACGAGTAGAGCATACTTACGACGGAAAGTTTTACCGCATTCATCACATGGGAAAGTCTCTGTATACATTTTGTGTAGCTTTATATGCCTATCTAAATTCTCTTTTCCCAGGAAGCATTTAGTACATTTTGTGCATTTAATAAACTCAGCATCCTTGTGAACTTTCTTGGCATGAGCTTGAAATTTAGCTCCGCCACTATGAAACATCATTCCACACAACGGACACGGGTACGTCTTGACTTTTGCCTTCGGCAACTGATAAGTACCTGTAGATCCATCTTCTGATTGTCTCATCTCATCGTATTTAGACTCTGTTTTCTCTTTAAATCTCTGCAGTATTTCTAAAGCAGGCTCAAGCCCAGGGTTCTCTTTGCTGGCTCCTGCGCTGGAGTCACACATGAGCGATGCCTGTATGATTTCTTGATTACGATGTCCACGAAGATGAGCGTTGTAGCCACTGCGAGTAATCAATTGAACTCCACAAATTTCACACTTGCAATCGTGATTTGTTTTGTGCAGCTGCATATGTTTCTGTAAGACATTCTTTGATCGAAAACCTCTGCCACACTCTTCACACTTGTAGGGTTTGATCTCATCATGATAATTCATATGATTTTGAAGTTCCTCAGGAGTGTCAAACATGAATGTGCATATAGGACACGAGAACTGAGATTGGTCCATATCATCTTTTTCCATATCCAAAAATTTTCTGCAGAGAAAAAAAAAAGAACAATTTATAACAATTTATAACTGTGCTTTTAATTCAAAATAGACAAACATAACTAGTTTTATCACTATCGAGGATGTGCAAAATAATTAAAAATCAAAAGTCAATTTTGTTGTTTATTCCAAAAAGGAAATAAAAATTGTAATTTTTTTTGCAGAAAAAGAGTATCAAAATATATGGAAAAATTTTGACATAAAAAAAATCCAGAAAATATTTGAATAAAAAAAAATGAGTAAAATTTATAGAATTAAATTAAGCTCATACATATTAGTTTTAATTGTATTTATTATAATTAACAATTTATTATATTCTTATTAAATTATTCTGATAAATTATTTACTATAAAAAAAAAGTTTACCTCTGTTGGCTTAAATGATCAATAAACTGCATTTCCTCAGCAAACGGGTTACTGCCAGGTTCCACATCACAGTATCTCAAGTGAGTAGACAAAGAACCCTTCATTTTGAATCTGCGAAGACATCGCCTGCATTGATAAGGCTGAACGTGGGAGTGCAGCAGGTCAACATGGTAGCGGAGTAGACATGGCGACTTGAAAGCTTCATGGCAAACAGCACACAGAAATGCATTGGAATCTTTGTGCTCCTCCATATGTTTAAGGAACGAGTAATACTTGAAGTACATGTTCCCGCAGACACTACAGATATAGCTTTCTTCTGTCTCATCTGTACATATGTAAAAAAAAACAACAAAATATGAACAACAAAGTGTGGGGAAAAAAACAACTAAAATCTTTAAACTGTAACTTTTAAGCCAGTATTGCAATGTCTTTTGAGTCCAAAGTTTACAGATGAGTGCAATATTCCACATAAGCAGACCCAATTGTAACCTGCATATTTTGTCACCTATGTGGCAGTCAAAGCCATTGCTCACAAGGTATATTTAAATTCTTATTCCAAATAAGCCCATCTTCAGTGAGGGCTAAGGCTCAAACTTGTCTTCCTTGTTGATGTTAGGATTTTATATCTTCATTTAATACCAAGTTCTGTTTTACAGAAATTTAAAAAAAAAGAAATATTGAAACTTATGTAGAAAATTTCTGTTTTTTTTTTTTTTGTTCTTCTTTGGTTAAAAGTAGTGATGCTTAGCCTATTCTAAATAATTATAGATTTCAACATGCCTGTCACAGACTCATTCGATACTTTTTTTTCTTTGTCAACAAGAAGATTTCCTGCACCATGTTTCAAGGGGCCAGATAGCACTGAGTCACAGGCCAGATATAGCCTGCATGCTGTAGGTTGCATCACTGGTTTAAAGTTACTATGGAGTATTCTGGCCAAAATTTTTTTTTATCTTTAACTGACACAAATTATTGTGTGGCATTCGGATGATAAAATTTAAGAAGAAAAAAAAACAATAACCAATCAGATGTTTGTTACTAACAGATTCATAAAAAAAGGAGCTAAAAAAATGAATTCATTAAAAAATTTCTTACCAGCTTTCTTTGACGTTCTTCCTTCACTCTCTTCTTTCAATGGAGCAATTAATTCCTGAAGTTTATTACGATCTACCCAGAGTTCATAGGTGGACAGCCTACGATGTGAGCTGTACTGAGTTTTATTAGCAAAGCTCTCATTGCAATCATGACACTTAATACTGACTAGTTCTTGGCTATGGCCAATCATGTGTTGACTATATACATCCAGATCTGTAAATATCTCATCACACAAGAAACAGGCATAATGTTTGATGCAGTTGGTAGAAAACGGATTATCTCCATTTGTCTTATTATCAATACTTTTCACATTTGATTCGGTTGGCTCAAAACTATGATCCATTTCTGAATATGCCATATCAATAGTGGCATCACTATCAACATCTTCGGAACTTTCCGCTGGCTTAACAACCATTTGGCTACTTTTGTGATTGGAAGTTTTCTTGGACTCGTGTCCATTTTCTCTTTTTTCTTTAGTTCTTTTTTGTTTATTTTTATTTTTCAAGTTGAACTGAGAAGAAAAAGGTGTGTCCACATCAAATCTTTTCTCCACATCAGAAGTTAGACTTGCTGTGGGATAATTAATATCAAAAGAATTGGAGCTATTTAATCCCTCGCCAACTTGTTTCAGCAGTTGTTCTGTGCTGCCATTAAGAGGAATGTCATCATGATCTGGTAGAAAGGTTCTTAACAAACTTGCAATGGAGTTGATTTCTTCCTTGCAACTTAGATCTCCATTTTCCATTTTCTTAAAGAAAGATTTTGTCAGCAAGTGAGGGTTTCTTCTCTTTTCACCTAGAAGGGTTGAAAGAAAAAAGCTAATAGTATCAAAAGTTCTAAATTAATATAAATAATTAATTAATTAAATATTATTCATAAGCTTTTATTTAACTCTTGTAATAATATTAGTAAAAACATTGCTAAAGATATAGTTTGAAGGGAGATAAACCCTCCACTTTTATTGTCTCCCCTTTCTCCATATGTTGACACCCATCATTTGGTGTTTCTTAACTTTAAAAATAGAAGAGCAAAACTGGTGGGTCTTACAGACTAAGGAACAAAAGTAATTATGGCTTGGACAGCACAATGGCACATCAATTATCTTAAAATAAAGCAAGGTCAAGGGGCAAAGTTGATGTCGACATATGGTAATTTTCCATTCTACATGTATTTGTCATATTCAGTACCTGCCTTGAAAAAAAATGTATATATATATATATATTAAAAGTGCATCCAGTAAATGTAATTCACTGAATCAGAGGGAGGTAACTGAAGAGCCTGTTTATTTTTTACCTTTTTTTTTTCTTCTGAAATCTTTTTGTCCAGGGTTGCTATGTTGTATAAAGTAATTTCGCTTGCATATGAAATCATTTCATTTTGCCAGCAACAAATGCTAGTCTCAGAATTAGCATTCTGATTGCCAGTTTTCATTAATTATTTCTGACGAAGAATAGTGAGGTGTTTTCTTAATGGTGCTCATTTTATTACACAAGCCCAACCATCATGAATCAGGTTTAGCCAATTGACAGGTTAAAAGGCTTTTAGAAATTCTCTAAAATTTTTATGCTTTCAGCTCTTTCATATTATTTCACTAAGTTTTTAGTAGCAATTAACTACCAAACAAAAAGTACTGATAAAATATTTATACCTTAAATTAACGGAAGAAGGCCATAAAGATTTTTCATAAATGATTAATTGCTTTGTCATGATTTTTTTTAAAGTTAAAAGAAATAGGAAAATATTTTTTAAAATCCTTTTTAAAAAAACAAAGCTTATCAAATGGGAAGAACTCCACATTTATAACTGTATCACTCAAGAATGTAGAAGTTATTTACGTTTTTCAATATCAAACAACATAATTAGTTATCAAGAAAATAATGAATCGACTACTTGGTTAATTTTAAAAAATTTATTCAAGTTTTGTTAGGTACAATAAATAGTTGTTTAAAGTTTCAACCTGATCCTAGAAAGGGAGTGAGAGAAATAACATGTTCATACTTTTTACCTGACAGGGTGAGTTAATATTAAATTGCTACCATATTTGTTTAAGGTGCAATGAACAAGAAAACAATAATTAATCATGCCACATATTTCGAAAGATTACGAAAGAGGTTACAAAGAAGGATTAACATTAGACAAAACTGGAATGAATCTGTGTAGAAGATTTGAAAAAAAAAAAATAAACAAAAAGAATTATGAAAAGTTGCATACAGTTGCTATATGGTAGACCACATGACCATACTTGTATTATGTGCTTTGGACTGAGTTCTAACCCAATTCCATCCCCTGCCATGCTGCAGGATGTTGGTAGAAATGTCTGAAACTCATAAAACAAACAAACCCTTCTGGAAGCAGAGACTTAGTGGTTTGATGAGTTCAGTTGTCGGAACATACTAAGTTCAAAAGTATTATTAAAAAAAAAAAAAGAAAAACATTTAGCAAAAAAAGTTTAAATTAAGTGTAATTAATTAGTTTGGCTCAGCCATGTAATTATATGTAGGATTGACCTAGACATTATAAATCTGTGCAATAGAAATAGTATTACCAATTTGTTTTTGTTTCGCTTTTAGCTATCTCCATGCCAGTTGTGAAAGGGGGAGGGAAGGAGGGGAGAATCTTGGTGAATGTTTACATGATCGTTTTTTTTTTATGCATAAAAAATGTTCTCACAGGGGGACTAATTCAACTTATACTTTAAGTATGATTTCTTTCCCTTATTCAAGATGCCAAACAAAATAATTAATAACCAGTATTTACTTAACTAATTGGTTAATTTTTAAATTGCTTCTTGTGTTGTCAGGTAATAGAAATAATTGTGAGAAATTTCAGCCATCAAGACAGAGTGAGTTAACTCTTTCTCTCCTAATTATTTCTCCACGTTTTGAAGGAATTCTTCATTTTGGTCATTACTATTTGATTATGATTAAGCATCAATAGTTTTGTTGTTTGTTATCAGAAAATGTTGTATTTGGTATAGAATTAAAGGGATATGCATGCTCTTTTTATGTAACACAAAGTCAAGTTTATAAAATTAAACATTAATTTAATTTAATGAGATCAAATAAATGATGGTATCTATTGGGAAAGTGTTAATATAAGCTGTATAAAATTATTGATCCTGATTGGATGATACATCTCAGGATTTAATTATCAGTTGTGTTTTTGTATTGACATTTTACAAATAAATCTGCTAAACATTTCAAAAAAAAAAAATCACAATCTATGTCACATTTTCTATTTCTTAATGGACCTCATTCACCAATCGTAAACAAACAACATTTAGCCTCGTGGTTCTCTATCTCTTCTATACAAATTACGTAATAGAAAATGTCTATTACGTGACAGTTTTTTTCATTGTTTTATCAATATTATCACGTGGCTAAATGTTGTTTGTTTACGATTGGTGAATGAGGTCCATTATAAATAAACTATTATTTAAAGGTATTAATACTGTTCATAAAACTAATAAAAAGGCTTTAATTTTGAAGATTATTTTCGGCTTTGATTACATAAATCTGGAATTACAAACTGTAAATGATCAAAAATGAAACAAGCCCCCCCCCTTTTTTTTTATATATATTATAAGTTAGTTATTACTTTACTATATTACTTTTTAATATATTTAAAATAAAACTGTCTAATTATATAAAGTTAGTTCTTGACTTTCTATAAGTTAAGAGTTAATTAAAGAAGATATATAGTCCTAGTAATTAAAACTTCTTCACCTTAGACATTAGTTATATTATAGAGTCGATCTCGATCTACATTATATTATTTATAGATCTAGTTAATTATAGACTATTAAAAAGCTATTTTATATAATATACTATAATATTTTTAAAACTTTTTTTGGATAAATTTCTCTTATAAAAATCTAAATCTAAATATAGAATAACAATTAATAAATAAAATATATATATATTTTACAAATAAATAAAATATATTTATTATATATATATATATCTATATATATATATTTTATTATACACAAGAGCATAGCTCAGATGTAGATTATACAGTCAGGGCAGGCAGGCCTTGTTATAGATCTATCTGGAAATCAAGACTATAAATATTTTGGAATATTAGAACTGTAATCTGTATTAGTAGCTTTATAACTTTATAATTATATTAATATCTGTGTGTTTAGCTATGTAGCAAAATAATAATAATAGCAGGATTGGTAGACCTATATTCCTATTTATATAAGTAACATTTATATTATTAAAGGACTATTTGAAACTAGATATGTTACTAAATATGCCGACATATGATCTATTTAGATTCCAGGTCTTATTTTATTTTCTCTTTTAATGTCCACTTTGTCTTTATAGGCCTAGAATTAGAATATCTAGATCTATAGAAATAGTCTAGATTCTAGACTCTAGTCTAGATCTAACTCTACTCTAGAGTTTGAGCTACTTATTTGCTAATTTTCATGTTTAGTAGACTAAACTAGACTAGCCCACTCTAGCCTGGCCTTAGAATTAGGCCGCTAGCCTCCGAAAGTGTCAACTGTCCTTAGCTTGGCCTAGAATTCTAGACCTAGATTACACCTTTCTTGTAGTGAAGTGATAAAAAGAATCAAATATAAACAAAATTAAAGAAGTAGACACTAGATAGATCTAGATCTAGTCTACGTGTAGAAAAGATTTTATTTGGTAGCATAGAAATATGCTGATTACTTTTTAAATACTCAAATTCCAACGAAATATTTGGTTTACAAAGCTGCAAAAATAATAAATGGGTCCGAACCCTAACCGCCGCCATTACGACGGCTCTAACAAACCACCATCCATATTAATGTTTTCATATTAGACTTGAGTGAGATTATTTAGGCCTTATTGGCTCCTTTTCATTGACGATTAGATTTAGTTGTATAATTTATTAATAGATAACTATTTAATTACCTTACTAAAACCGCACACTTCGATTAGTTTCCTAGTTGCAATGGGAAAAGTCCATCTTGATCCCCCGCGGACATAGCTCATCGCATTATGAATGTAGGCCTTTGAGTTCGGATCCCAGCGGAATCGAAGGGAGATAACCAAAATAAAAGATTTTGACTTATTGAGATTATAAACGCTTGTTAGTTTCCTTGATTTAAATAAAAAGAATACATATAAAATATAAAAAAGCTCTTGTAGTCATAATCAATTAGATCTAAAGGTGTAAAATCTACTTCTAGATAATGGATTTAAATTTGATGGATGTAGTGAAGTTTCTTTTCTTATAAATCTACTAACAAAATAGAGCAGTGATATTTATACAAAACGAATATTCCAATTTGATATAGAGTAACACCATTAGTAAAATCACTTAACCTGAGACACTTCAGGACAAAATAAAAAGTAAAGCAGCTATAATAAATAAAACACTAAACCATAATTTACAAATAGAAAAGCAAAAGCTAATGAAGTAATCAGAAAGACACAAATATAGAGGCACATTGTTTCTTATTCCATACTCTAGAACAAATTCATACAAGTGCTCCTTCCCAAGTGTCATTTGAGAATGGAATAGGTTCCCTGAATCAGCCAGGACAGCCTATGACTTGGCAGAGTTTAAGTTGTTGTTGCATGACTAGAATGACACATGAATTGCATAGGAAGTAATTATCTTCTTTTGTTGAAGTAACATCTGTAATATAGCCTATAAGATAAGATAATATAGATCTAGATTTCAATTCTAAATGCATAAAAACGAAGCCCTTAATTGCAGAAGGATACTTCTCAAAGAAAGGCAATATTTCAATTTTTTTTTTCACCGCTAACCTTTAAATTAAAAAAGATTTGAAAGAGTCTAGATCATCTGAATCTATGCTAAATTCTTGGGCTTCAAAGATAATTTTTAAATAAAATACATTTCTTCAATTTAAAAAAATAAAATTTAGTATTAATTGCCAAGAATGAAATAGACAAAAAATTAAATGGTTCTCCATAATTTACATTAGCAGCATAATTTAGAGATTGTTCATTACGTTTCGCTTCAATTTAAAAAATTTACTCTTTTTTTTTTGAAGACTTCCAAGAATTTAATTGACCTGTCTTAATGTTTTACATCAACTTTTCAGAAGACAGTAGTTGTAAAATCACAATTGTTGAGACAGTTTGTTGTGTATCACATACAGTAGAGAGTTTAAGAGGATTTAAGATAAGATTTTTTTATTGGTATAAATCAAAATTCAGTTTGACTACAATTTTCCACCTCAGCATTACTACTGTAAGAATAACAATATAGACAACTCAAACAAGATACACACATTTGTAACAAAACAAAAGAACACACACACACACAGCCAGCGCTTGATGAAGTGGGCTTTATGTACCTTTAACATTTGGCCTCTTTTTTTGGACCTTATACCAATTTATTTGGTGGACACTTACCTCTGATAGTAATTTTCAATTAATATCAGGGAGGTTGAACAAAAAGAACTGAATGTTTAAGATGAAATGGCAGTAGAAAATGATACTTTGATGTTTTAATTAATAAAGTGAAACTTGAGCATAGAATTGGTTTTCACATGTGATTATAAGAATCAGAATCAAATAATATTAAGTAAAATGTTTTTTTGACGGATAATTTTTTATTTTTTAATTAAAAAAACAAAAGGCCACTACAAAATATTTATTGAATTAAACTTTTTATTTGATTTTCACAAATATATTTAAATATTATATGTACATAATACCATTCATAAACTTTTGCCAAACAAAAAAACAAGTGCTTGGATTTTTTAAAACAACAATGTTCAACATGCATAGTTCATAAGTATTAGAGCACCAAAGTAGTAAAATTATTGACAACCAAAAATGTATGTAAAGATTAAAAAAAAAATTACAACTTTAGCCACAATCTCTTCTATACTAAACAAAATTCTTATATTTTTCATGAGAGTGTCTGTAACAGTAGATTGTATTAACACTGAAATAAAAATGTTCAAATCAATAATGTTACTTTGTGCATTTTGAATGGACATGCTCTACCACACACTTAACTCTAAAAATGAGAGGTTTTATCCATTTCTGGTAAGGTAGTAGCAAGTTTTTCATTGAAACTGGTTAAAAGTAGTAAAAATTATGACATGCCCATTGAAGGCATATAAAAGGGGGGGGGGGGGGGGGGAAGATGAAATCAAAATAGGAAGAAACTGGTTGTATCACAGCATGCATGTAACTTTATAACTTAGTAAGTTCACTTGAGTATATAAGTGATATTCCAAAACCCTGATTTGCTTACAGTTCCAAATGTGGCAAATAAGAAGAGGTTGTTGAGAATACTAAACCTGATACTATTAAAACAGCTACCACACCAGAAAAAGCAATAGTATTAAAGACATTTTTTTTTTTACTTGACAACATGAACTGAAAGTTTTGAGACCTTTTCATTTTAGAGGATTGCTATTATATAAGCCATCATAAACAGTTTTTGAGTTAATTTTTCTTTCCCTTGTAAAGAGGGATCATTTTTAAGCTAGTATTCCTTCTTGCCACTTATCCAATCTAGTATGGCATTAAAATTTACAAATTTCCTTTGAGGCAGTGAAGTATATGCAGAAGATGCAGTCTATTCGCTTCAGTGACCAGTTGGTGTTTGATACCTATGTTGAGGTCAATTGAAATTTATCACATTGCAAGTAAAAATGTAAATTTTTTAGCAATAGGGAATAGTTATCCATACTTCATTACCTAGCCATTTTGTAAAAGGTTTGATAAGAAATGCTGATTAATAGAACACATGCATCAATTTAATTATGGAAGACATAAAATAATATTCAAAGAAAAAAAAATAAAGATAATTCAAGAAAGCATAGTAAACAGAATTTGAAAAGAGATTGATCTATAACTAATGTTACTTAGTTATTGAAGTAGCATTATTTTGTCAAAATATGACATTTTTTAACATTAGCCCCCTTCTTACTACCAAATTATTTTTGTGGTCTATCAAATTATTTTTTAAATTTCTAGTTTGTTTCCTTGTTGCTCATTAATACATTTTAAAATTTAGGCTAATTTAGCAAATAATATTTTCATCAACAATGACATATTTAGCAGAAGTTTTACAACAGAAGTTTCAACAAGCTCTCAGGATCTGGTTTCTCTGCCATTCCAAAGGGAGTGAATTCCAAATCACAGATAGCTTTGTAAGTTGCAGGTCCTAATGCTATTATCTTTGGAAACAAAAAAAAATTGAATCATATAAGTAATTTTGTTTACAAATAAATATATATATAACTTGATATATCTAAATTATATTTTTTTTGTGATCATTAACTTAATATTGATTTAATTCCAGAAATAGCTAACTAAACTATGCCTGCAGAAGATTTTACAGAAGGACTGAAAAACAACAACAACAACAACAAGCACACATACACATTTGGGCAGTTGTTTGAGACAAACATTCATAAAAAGCTAAAAAGATTCTAGAAATAAAAAATCCCCCTTTGGGTCAGGATTTTGTGATTTTACCATCACAAAAGAGATACAAGACACCGATAGCAAAGACAAACAGACACAAATACTCTTTTGTTCCCCTGGCAATCAAATCATTAAATATTAACTATCTGATATAAACTTTTTGCATGTAAATTATGAGTGAGTCTGGTGTGAATGTCTATTTTAGTTTTCTATAATTATGTCTTGTTTGGTGTAGTGCACAAATTGTAAGACAATTTCATGGATAATAAAGATTATTATTATTATAATTGTCTTAGATTTAATTTGTTTTGATGTTTTACAAAGGGAAACTATTCAAGAATAAATTTTAAACAATTAAAAACATTGGGAGGAAAGAAAACAGTAATATGTAGATTTGACTGCAATGATAGGGTAAAATCAAGGATAGTATAGTGGATTAGGAGAGAAAGAGTTAAAACTAATGAACTACATGTTTAAAGTACAGGGATGATATTGATTTAATGAAATATATAATTAAAAAAAAGTACATTCATTGGAATTTAAACCTTCATTGAAAATAGAATTAATCTTTAAAATTTTATTTTATTTTGCAATTATATCCAAGCATTAGTTGTTTTTTAAATTAACGTAAATAAGCATAGTTTTTAAATAAATATTATTCTTCTTGAGTAACTCTGACCAAAAAGATTAATAGTGAAACTTTTTTTAGATGTTTATTTGGTTAACTGCAACATGTTGGATAGCATTTTTTGATTTATTGAAAATTGTGTTTTGTTTGTTTTTTTGCTAGCCTACAGAAATGGAACAAATATAGCTAATGTTTAGGCTATAATTGATTAAGATTTTGGTGTGAATATCAATGTTTGGGGTAAGTAATTTGCAGCCGTTTGAGAAAGATACTGTAATTATAGTGGGAAGAAGAAATGGATGCTAGATCTAATATTGATAATGTTAGATAAAATCGAACTGGAGAGTGGAATGCAACTAAATCTGATATGATATTTAAATTTTATTGAGCTCTTTAGATCTATTCATGACTTTAAACATAATGCTTATCACTAGGACTATTTTTCTCTACTACAAAAAAAAAAATTTAATTAATTTTTTTAGTTTTTTTCTGTGAATTTAGTGAAAAAAAATAATCTTTATAGTGATTGATGAAGAGCTACATCCTTACTTTATGGGATGGGGTAGATAGCTTCTGATTACTGATAAATTGCTAAAGGATTAACAAAAAAAAGAGGTATACTATTCAACATTTTTTCAAAAATAATTTAGCGCAATTAAATGTTTATATTTGCATTGAAAGGCATGTATCCATAATTTGCCACTAAACAGTTACAAGCAAATATTTTTGTTTTGAATAGAATCACTTGGCATAAAAGTCTATCAGATATGGTTTGAAAACCAATGTCCTATGTAAATCATCTATTACCTTAGTATCATTCAAGGGAAACTCATTGCTGTCCAACAATGTGTGAACATATTGGAATCCTGATGGACTAAAAAACACAGTATAGTCAGGTAAACCCTGTAAGAGAAAAGCAAAGCAAATAAATAATAATTTTTAGCATACTTCTACAAATTGATGAAGAACCACTGCCTATAAATCACTATTTCTTGCATTCAATTGCAGTTTCAATAATTATTATAATTTAATTAATTTGCTTTAATTTTTTTGCACAACATTATTTAGCACTGCACTTGAGTAATAACATTTGTTTTCAATAGGAAATCTTATTAGATAAATTTTAAATGCACATTTTTTTAATGATAGAAATGCAGCACAAAATTATCATAACTGGAAAGGGTTTTTTTTTTCTTTTGAGAGCAGTCCTCCACTCCTTACCATCCCCTATTGTCTCCAAAATGTGTAAATAAAAAATAATTTAAAAACGTAGAAAAAAAATTAATTAAAAAAAATAATTATAAAAAAAAAAACTGTTATCAAAGACCCAAAAATGGTAGTCATTTCTATAATAATAAATAATCTATAGAAGCAAAGGCACAGTGGCTGAGTGGTTAAGCGATTGGCTTCTGAACCTGTGAAGACTGGGATTTTGACACTGTGCTCATTAACCAATTACCATAGAAACAGATAACATGAAAGGGACATGGATCCAGCTGAGAGGAATAGCCCAGAATAGAACCTGAGATGGCAAAGTGTTCTTATGTTCCACTGGGAGTCACTATAATTAGTCAAGGTTAGATGTGATAAATGTAAATACTAACTAACCGTATCATGAAGAGCTGCTAAAAGAGAGTTTTTTAAATCTTTATTAGGACATGTCTCATAGGAAATTACTTCTGTAAATGCAATGCCTGGCAAAGAAATAAACAAAAAGTATGACAACAAAGTTATAAAAAAAATATGCATAACTTAATTAAAAATCTTAAATAGTCTTTTTTAATTATTATTTATAATCTTACCATGAGTAGTAAAGGCCTCTGTGAGTGTATCACGATGTATATTCGAGCATGGATAAAGCAATGGTTTTTGTTCACCAGGTTTTACTATAGACATAACACAAATGATTTATTACTTAATTACATTAACCAAAACAACTTTCCTTTGGAAAAACAAAGATTATTATTTAAATTGGAACACTTAATGCGTACAAAATTACTTTGTCCAAAACATATATGTGAAAAAAAAAAAAAAACTATTATAGATATTGAGATTAAAATAAATTTTAGCTAGCAACTTCTTCTAGCCAGCTTTTTGCTGCAGAGCTGAATCAGCTCTTTTGCAGACTGTGCCAAGGAAAAGTAGTGTGCTGTTTTCTTCAGTTAGCTAGCAACTTAACAATTAGAGTTTCAATAATGACTAAATAAAACTTAGGGATGCATGGGGAAAAAAAAACAGCAAATAAGCTCTTACCTTCTTGTAAAATAAGCTGTGTCAGAGCTTCAGCGTTGCCACTGTTTTCACCAACAGGGTTGAAGTTACATTTTCTAGCTGCATGTTTCAAAAGATAAAAATGCATTATCTTAAAACTGAGAATGAATTATATATCTTTATATTTATCAATCTTCTGATGACAAGACAATGTCTTACTATTACTATCTTAATCTTTTTTACTTGAGTGGATAGAATGCCATTGAGCAACCTTGTAATCTTTATATTTTTCCTGTAGTTGGTGAACTGCAAAATTCATGTCTACTGAAACTCCTGCCTGAAGCCACATCGACTTTTCTGGAAGTAGACCAGCTTCCAGAAGGTGTAATCTTGAAAAGTACTCAAGCCATCATTTTGCCAGCGATTGATAGGTGGGATATGCCTTGATGGTTATTGCATATCTAAATCCATTACTCATGTACAGAAGAATAATGGAGGCATCTTTGAACTCTTGAGGTAGTTCATTTTGTTCCCACTATTTTTGTTACAGATAGGTAAGTTTAGATTTCAGTTCTGTACTGCCAACTGCATATATATTTCAGCAGGGGTGGAGTTTAATCAGTGACTAACCACTAGATAAGTTACATATGACGGTTAATACTTAATTAAGCTAAGGAGGATCAGCAAGTGAATCATTAATCTGGGCTTGCTTTAAGTGGGTAATGGTTTCAGTGTTGATGCTTGATGTACTGGTAACATGACACACTTGTCAGCTATTTTGTTGTACTGGCCACAGGATACACATGTATGCTATTTGTCACAGAAACAGATGAAGTTCACAGCATCAGTCCCATGTAGAGAATTTTGCATTCATATGAGATTACAAATGAGTTTGTGCCAAATGCCCAGCATTAATTTAGATCACACCAGACAAGAACCATCATTCATGAGTAATCAATGATCTCTTTATATGTCTTAGAAGTGTGCTCTTAATAGGAAATATTAGTGCTGCTGCAGGACAGTTGTTCATCTGGGCACATATATTGCCTCTGAATACAGAAGGAGCCATAATAATTGAAACATAAAAATTCTGACAGCTGTTAAGGCTTACCAGCTTCAGCTGTTGTTTTCCCAACCACATATGTTTTTATTTGAGTCAACATATAAACATCGTCTAGTTCTGAAAAAAAAAAGACAAAAACTAAATATATTTTCTAATTGTTTTTAAATGGAATAAAGAAACAGAAATACTCAAGAGAAGAACTGAATAAACATATGCATTAATTGTATAGGTCAGTTAGATCTGTTCCTATTGATTGAAATGTTTTTATCCAATAATAAAATACATTTTTTATCATATTTCTAGTGCTTATTCTTTGACCAAAAGGAGGAGCTATTATTATTATTATTATACTCTAATGTCAGTGGCATTGTTTCATGTGATCTACTACTTAAATTTTTGGTTATAATGTACTGCTTTTGAAGCTCAACATATTTGTATAATTGTTGATTTGATTTGATTTTAGGCACAATCTAGGCCATGTCGTGCCTGCAGTCTGTATAATTGTATCCCTCAACTTAGTAGTTAGACAATTACCTTTCATAACATTAGCTACAGACTCCACAGCTCGTACACTTGTAAATATTATTGCAGAAAATAATTGAATGGCTGACAAATAACTTTTCAGAAGCTGCTGATTTACGAAGCAGAAAGATAGAACTGGTAAAGGTATACAAGACATTCCATGACTTTCTAAACTCTGTAGGAAAGAATGATAGATGTATTTTTATAGTTTAAACACAAATGATTTTATAATGCTTGACTTAAAAATACAGTTGACCTTGATAGCCCAAAGGTTACAGGACTAGAGTAGTGTCAGATTATAGAAAATGTCAGGTTAGCTATACTTCAAAAAATTCAGTATATTTAGTAGTATATGTCAAGAAAATTATATTTTTCATGTACAGTAATAATATATTTTCTTAAAGTTACAAAGTTATAAATAAACAACAGAGGAAAAACAAAAAATTTTCAATCTAAAAAATGCAAAAAACTTCCCGAACTTGGGAATATATGCTGGATTCAAGTGTTTTTCTCTCAGTATGGTCTTTAATGAATTTCAGAAAATTTTATTTTTTCTCACTATTTTTCAATATGTCTTTAGGTCGCACAATGATTAAATCACAATATGTCTATAGGTCGCACAATGATTAAATCAAAGAAATGGCAGAGGGAGTTTCACCATGATCATACTACTTAGTAATTTTTCAGAAAGAGATAATGTTTCAGGCTTACTTTTGTTAACTGTATTAGCCATCATACAAGATGAAACAAAAAATCAAAAACTCACAAATAAAAAATACAGCAGGTAAACTGTCTAATAGTAACCAAAGAAAGACAATCAAGAAAATTCAAAGTCAAAACTGACTTGTGCAGTTGAAGAATGTACATTGTCACAAAGTCATGTTGGATTAATGAGTCTGACAGATTAAAAAGTTCTGGAATATCAAGGGTCAACTGTAAAAATATATATTATTAGAAATATAGTCTAACTTTTAAAGTAATGGCTTCTAATTATATCTAGGGCCTATAATATAAAAAAAAATACTAGGAAATCAATTAAAAAACACCTGTAATTTAGCAATGTATTTATGCAACATATATTCATATATTAGCTTGTACAATTTTAGATCATAGTCCAAGATACTTCATCAGTTTTGCAATTTTAAACAAAATTCCCTCATCAAGAAATAAAAACAACAATTGAACATGCATGGTTCATTAGGATCTTTGTAGATACATATTGCAAAGATAGGGGAACTGTCCACATTAAAAATTTGTGTGTCTGACAGGTGAACCCCAATATTGCTGCTTCCTTTTTTCCTATGACCTAATGTACCGTTTTGAAAGATTTAAAAAATTCTATATTATATGTGCTTGCATGACTCTTTTAAGAGTGTTTGGACACAGAACCTGTACATGGCTTAAAGAAGAATGATGCATATATATAGTATATTATGGTTTACCCTTAATGATTTAATGTAAGGAAATAGGATGACTTAGAAGTGCCTTTTTAACCTAGGCATAGATTTGAGCCCATCATGCAGTTCACAAAAGAGGGTGTAATTAGTCAAAAGACAAGAGATTAATAATAATTAGATAAGATTACCTCTGTATATTTGTCGACTTCATTTTCTTTTGGACTCTTAAATAAAAATATTTTCTTTTTTGTAATACTTTTACAATCAGTAGTTTCAGTGTTACTGGCCATGGAAAGTAGTGTTCTGGAAAATAAATTCAAAATTTAATCAATATTTAGATTCAGACTTTATTTTCTTTATAGAGTTTTGTATTTTTATTTATTAACATATAGATCTAAATTTATTATATAGTCTATAGACTATATTATAGTTATCTAGATACATGTCATAATATATATTTATATAATATAGTTAATATAGTTTATAAGTATAGTATATCAGTACAGTATATAAAATAGATAAGTATTAGACTTTTTTTTATCTAAGAATAGTAAGAGGCACTAAGTGACTAAGACTAAGAGGAGGCTGAGGCAGATCTGGAACAGATCAGGGTTAGGGCTTGGAGAAAGTAAGGCCCAGGCGAGATCTGAATCATCATATGAATGGAAATGGAAGGATGTGTTGAAGCAGGCCAGAGCCCTCCATCATGATCATCCATTATGGGCTGTAGTGCCACTGAAATGGATGGATGATACATTTGATAGAATAAAAACTATGACAGTATGAATGAGCTATGAGTAGTATTACTATGACTCACTATGAGCACTCCACTAGTCGTCTAGCTAGACTAGGACTAGGAGTAGGTCTAGAATAACTAAGTCACTAAGAATAGATTACTCTAGTCTAAGTCTAGACTCTACTAGGCTACTAGTCTAGGCTCTAGTCACTCTATAGTCACTAGACTAGAATCTAGATCGTTATTCTAGATCTATCAATTAGTCTTTGACAAAAAGTCAATTTTTAGTACTATTTCACAAATTAAAAATAAGAAGACTACACTCATACTGTCACATCTAGATCTAAACTTGTCAATGCAAATTAATTATTGAAAAAAAACAAAACGAAATCGATATTTTGCTGACTTTGAATTATTTAGTTAATGCCATCGGAAATTCCCCAAAAATTAAGTTACGTAGTGCACGGAAATTGAAAATATCTAAATATCCTTTCGCACTTTTGTCTTTTGTTGTAATTTTTAAATTTGAAACCGACATTAATAAATTATTATCTTCAAGGAAATTTCTTTTACAATAATGGATTGCAATTATCAAACCTAGAGTTACCAGACATCTGCAAACCCATGGGAGAACAAAAAGGAGGAAAAAGTCTTACAAATGAGAACAAGTTTTAAATATAGGTAGATCCTTAGAATATATTTTCTGATACGGGTATATATATAATATGTCACCTTGAATTTTATATAATGCTTCATGAATGATCAAAGTTCCTGGATGATTTTTGCCAAACTCATCAGAATGGCGAGAAGGAAATCAGTAATTTTACTGCGGCGGTAGAGGATATCAGCATATTTTGCTTTATATATTTATGCTGTTTTTATTTTTCCTCTTCTTTACCTATTTATTTCAGTTTATATTTTGTTAAATGTACGTTAACCTGCTTAGGGGCCTAAATAATAATAATTTTCATTTGGGAATGACTTCGTAGCAGAGAAATTCTGGGATTTTGAACCAACCGACCAACCCAATTATATAATGCACAATGGACAGGACAATGCTATCTCTGAGTCCATTTCGGATCTACTTTGTGCTGAAAACGTTAGGCTCTTACAGGGTACCTCATAGCATTTAAAAAAATACTCATTTTTAGACCTGCGTTGAGGGTCCGTTTTAGATTCACACAAATTCGACTTCTTTAGGAGTATAACAAAATTAATATAAGTTTTATGTCGTTTATTGATGTTTCAAGATGAATGATGAAAGACGTACAAGTGGTTAATTGGCTCTCGAAACTAATAATTAGAGAGTAGGCCTACAGCTTCACTATTCTTCACGAATTGTCCATGTTCTAAGGCTAATCTAAGCAATCTTTGAGTTTTCTTTGACTCAACTCTGTCTTTTGACACACACATAGGCCCAAGTCAGCTCTGAAAGGGTATATATCTATATGGCTACTCAGAGATTAGGCCAGATCCGCCCGTACTCGACAATGGAGTCAACAAAAAAAAAGCTATTATAGCTGTGGCTAGCTGAATTTTCTGATGATGTGGCACGGATGATTCAGCCCCTGTGACCTCATCATGGCACCTCCGTGGAAACGTCTAGTAGTGGCACTAGGTAGGCTTAGCGCGGGAAGTGAACAAGGCCCCGGCAGGATACCCTGGTTGAGCTTTTTGTTGTTTTGTTTTTTAATCTCTCTCAGGGTGGGGATGGAACGAAAGCAAGCAACCCAGTCCAAAATGTCCGCCACACCGTTCCACAAAGGGAGCCGATTTCAGTGTCCCGTTAGTTGGAGTGGCGGTCCCTGCACGGAACCTGGCGGTTAAAGTATAGGAATATGAGGCAAACTCCCCGTGGTTAGCACTGCCCTTGGCCACTTATAGCGAGTGGGCCCAGGATCGAGGCGCGGTGCGCTGCGTACGCGGTACGGTCGTCTTACTCGGTCCATGGCCGTTACTGGTGGGTGAAGAGGGGTTTCTCTGGGTGAAGAGCTCCGGGTCCAGGCCTGTTCGTTGGATAAAAGCCTTTTCAACGATCAACGGGATAATGGCGCTTTCGGCGCCGATTCCCTACTGGACTTATGTGGCAGGTTTGTAGCAATATTGCCCTGACAGGAAACGTGAATCTTATTATGAAACTTGTTTCAGTTACTATAACTATTATAACTTACCATTATTATTTAATTATCTGATACCAATATACATGTCGGTTGACAGATAGAGTTTACAAACCTGACCTTATTTACATTGTTAGTTTTTGGATGCATCTAGAAAGTTTTTATCTGGTATGTCTTACATTAGCTTTGTTAGTGAGAGTCTCTGCCCAGTATACTTTTAGTACATCACTTTTTTTTGTTGCTTACACGGGTGTTGTAACGCCCTACTTAGGAGCTATCGGTGCAACGAAATATACATTATAGCATTTCAGCATTTTTTACCATAAGAATCATTATTGTATATTATTTTTTTTTAATTCACATTCCATTCACTTAATATGTTTTATGTACGTGCAATCAGTCTGGACTCCTTGACAAAGTCATAGTGGTGCTGTGACAGTTCACGTAACCAAATCCCTCCACTTTTCCCGGTCAGGAGCAGTTCTTAGCAGGATATCAAGAGAGAGGTCAGTCCATTCTTGTATGTCATTCAGCCACTCAACCAGCTTTTCTTTAGACGACCCTTTCTTCCTGCTTCCTCCACTGTACCTCGAGGAATGAAGAATATAAAGAATCTAAAACGACAATATATCCCATTGTTATATCAACCAAGGGGATAATAACAACTGACCTCACAGAACTGCAAACTCCCATAGAGCGAGGCTGGACAAAGCCAGGTGCCAAATGTTTTCTGAGCTACATTAACTCTTTCTCTCCTAACTGACGATACCAACGTTGATTCCACTAGAATGTGGTAAATAATTACGGAGAGAAAGAGTTAATAGATTCTCCTGGCGTCTACAGAGCAAAAAATGGCAGATCAAATATGGGTTGAAAGTCAGCTTGAATTTATATCTACCATGAAAAAAGGAGGCCTAAAATGAGTAGTTCATTGTAATTGTTTAGTTAAAATGTTGTGAATTGTAAATTGTACAAACCGGATTATTTTTAAACCCATTATGACTAACTGATATAGTGCTAAGGGACCCTGAAATGTTTGATATAAGTGCTATTAGAGCTAGCCAGGAAAACCAGTGACTTGGCAGAATTAAGATCATTGGTTAATATGCATGATTAGATGCATGACGCGTAGGACGTAATCATCTACTTTTTTGAAGTAACGTCTGTATTATATAAAATAAGATAAGATTTCTTCCAGAGGCTAGGGATGAAAGATAGCAATGCCCCCTGTCCGAGGAGCACCCTCCTCCCATCATCTAGAATCTAGATGATTATTTAATCGAATCCGAAAGCAGAACAGACTCACTAGGACTTCAATGTTACCATAAATCTCGTTGTCTACAAGTAGAGAGTCATGCGATTATCCCGCTGGCGTATTCAGACAGGTACATCAGGACCTCGTGTACTGAGTATGATTGATCATGCATACTATTCGGTTTATTATTAGTTTTATTATTAGCCAGCCAATCACGTCGGACACCTTTTCGTCCCGCACGCGTTTATTTTGTATTGAAGGAGGTAGGATTATGGTTGTTAATAGATTGTACTTTATAGATTTTTGATATTTTGTCCTGAAAATATTGAGACCTCATTGTTACTTGCATTGTTTACCAAGCAGATTACCCATGGGTAGACCCTTCAAGTTCGAAACCGCCCCTGAGTTTGTGTTTACATTAACTCTCTCTGTAATCTTGTTGCTGAACATTTTTAATTTATTTGTGGTAGACCTATACATTTTACTATCAAATCGTTAAAAATAAGGTACCAGCGATCTCTAGAAAAACCTAGAGCGTTCGAACTAAGTTCGACAATCTAAGATCTAGATTTAATAGTATCTGTGCCAGAAAAGGACAATCTTTTCTTTTTTCTTTTCCACGCTGTAACAAATATAGTGCATGTCACCTCTACATTGTAAAGATAAGATTCTATAACGAACGCAGTGGATCCTTTGTTTTTAGCACTGAAAAAACTGTAGGTTTAAATGTGTTTATACAAGACAAATTAAACGGAAACTATATTTTAATACAGGATAATAAATGCAACACCTGCCCCATAAAAAACACCTATACTTATTCAGGGACTTACACACCTACATAAAGTAGTATTGCGGGTTTACATGAACTCTCCTCTATTATTGTTAAAAGTACAACACTAGCAGACTGTATTTATGTATATATATATATATATATATATATATATATATATATATAGGCCTATATTTATATATTTATATATATACAAGACATACATAACTACGTTCTTTCTTACATATAACTAGAAAGGCAGCTCAAAACTATTATATCAATACCTAATGTAGCCAATAAAAAAATGTACTATAAAATAATAATAATAATATTTCAATTTTTTTTTTAAATTTAATTATGACGTAAAATCATTTAAAGGACTTCAAAAATGTTGAAAAGTTTCCAATTTGCAAACACAACAACGTGTTGATATGCCAATGAAATGTAGACGAAATCAAAATATTTGCTAGATTTGATTCTCTATCTGATTAGATATGTTTCATAGAAGTTTTACTCAAATGTAAGTGTGAACCTCAGTGTTTCTGTAAATGTCTAGTTTTAATTTTAGAACCGTATTGGCAGAATGTAATATGAAGTATAGAAGTGAAAGAATTAATTTAAGAGAATTTGGATTGGTGCAAAAGTCTCTACATAATTTTAGAACCATCAAAGTAATTTTAATATATATATATATATATATATATATATATATATATATATAACTGTAGATCTATATTACTCATAATTCCAGGATTTCTCTGTGGATTGATACTTGTAAAAACGGCAGACATAATGAGTCGTGCGTTCTTTACTCTGTTAATGGCCAGCATAGTGGCGATGGTGGCCCCTGATATGTTAATAAACCCTGACTTTGAGAATGGAATTAACGGCTGGCATAGTGACGGATTTACAATGAGCACCGATAATACTCATGTTAAACATGGCGTGGCGTCTGTGAAATGTTCGGGAAGGTAGTACTTGATAATCTATTTTTGTAAACCCTAATGTGAATAGGATAAATAACTCTTAAGTAAATGAATCCAAACATTATCGGTGTTGATTTTACATTTTATATATATGTGTTCCAAGATGTAATAAAGTTTTAAGTATTAAATAAAAAACATTTACTTCTATATGAAAATGAACCACATACATTACTAAGACTGCTTTATTGATCCTTATGGAAATTTGTTGTGATGACAAGGACACTTTTCCCATATAAAAACAACACAACAGAAACATACACATAAATAGAACAGGCACAACATAAAAGAGTACAATCAGCGACTACACACAGGCATCTTGGTCCTTTTCATGTTTCCTGATCAACGAGTGGCTAGTCAGATATTGTTTGTAATACAAGCCCGAGAGGACTTCCATCTCCTCGATGTTAGCTGGAAATTAATATCAGCTGTAGAAGTCCATCAAACAAAACGGCTTGAGTAGCCAGAAAATCTTGAACACTAAGAGACATGAAGCCCAAAAACAAAAGAGGCGTAAGCCTAAACAAAAGGCATGGTCCTCCCTCCCCGATACTAGCCTACATCTAATTTCAGTACCTTTTATGCTCGGCTTGTTGAATAAGTTATCATCTAAATTTGACAATAGACCAATGTATGGACAGTAATGGTCATAATTTTCTTGTTTCGAATTTCTGTTTTGACTAACTTTTAAAAAAATAAATTTATAGTATTATATTAAAAACATCGTTTGTTATGTATTTTATACTTAATCAAGAACCAAAAAAGATCAAGGGCCGTCTCAGTTTGTGACCCTCAAGCCAGGGGGGAGGTACACCTTTAATGGATTCATCAAGCTGGCCAATGACCACGGCTATCAAGATGTACATGTTACAGTCGAGCTACGACACAGCAGTGGTTAGTCTACCTTCCAAGAGTTATCCTTAAGTTTCTTGTTAGAAAATCTTTTTTTAAATTTAGCTAGTACACTAACTAGATATAGTGCATGGACACACTAGATATAGTGCAGTCCCCCTAATGCTATAAAAAAAAAACAAGCCACAAATATCTCTGTATTGACCTACCGACAATTTTGCTCTTTTCAGGACCCAATGAGTACATCAGGGTATCCAACCACGAACACATGAGTGCCGCCGATGATTGGGTGCACGTAGGAGGCAATTTTATTGTACCCAACAACCATGGCAAGTAACACACTAAGAGATTATTAGCAATATCTACATTTAGACCTACATGTAAAACTGCAGCCTACGTTCACCAACATTTTTCAGTATCTTTCTTGAAAGAATAATAAAGGATGCTCTTGAAGGTTACGAAGCATTGATAGAAGAATTACTAGCTTGTGCTTTGCGGACGACATATATGTCCTGTCAGGAAAAGAGGAAGAGTTAGCAGACTTGGCGAGGCACATAGACAAGACTTCGTAGCATACGGCCTGCAAATTAATGACGAAAAAAACACAAATTATGACCAATAGCCAAAAGGGCTTTAAAAAGGCAATTAAATACATCGGAGCCATCGCTAAATGTGAAGGAAACAAACCTTGTTGATGTCTAAGAGCTGAGCCGAAGGCTCTTCGAGCTCTAAGTTTGAAAAAAAAAACCTGTTTGGACGCCAAACAGTAAAAAAAAAAAAAAACCTGAGTGAACACACAGTTCTGTTTGGGAGAGACCCTAGACAATGCCTATGTAAGGCATTGCTGTTGACCGATGCGTTCGACCCCCGACACGTGGGCTAGATGCACGGCCGAAGGCCGAGAATGCACCGTGGACTTCTGCCATTTTCCTTCAATGTACCAAGCTAACTGTGTGGGATCCGCCATTTATGTAACGGTCCCTTTGAGGAACAGCGCATGGATTGGTGACAGGTTTGTGGGGACTTGTTTACAACTCCGCCCGTGCAATGAGTGGACTCTCGTCTACCCGTGGGCATCCCCAGGGGAGTCCTGTGTTGCTACCCATTTAGCCTAGCCACTTCCTCAAATGGCCGTTTCCACGCGGGCGCCACGATGAGGCAGGGCAACGTGCCCGCGAGGAAACAAACCTTAACTAGTGGCTAGAATTGCAGTCCACAGCAGCACCTGTTAAGCTCAAATCAATTTGGAAAGACAAAGGCCTAGAGCTTGGCATTAAAGTCATACCTATGCGCTCCTTGGTGACAGTGACATTTTGTATAACTGCGAATCTTGAACACTAACTGCAGGATTAGAGAGCACGTTCCTTTGTTGTTGTTGTTTTTTCTTAAGTCATAGAATCCAGATGAGTGCAGTGTTTCACATGACCACGCAAACCCAATGGCGACCTGCATATTTTGCCACACGATGCAAAGAAAGCCGTTGTCCGCCGGAGGGGGGGGGGGTCTGTTTAAGTTTTCTTCACGTTTTCTGCGCCTCTCTTCTGCAACTGTTAACTTATGTCTGCTAGTGTTCTAAAAGTGTTCTAATTATGTCTCCCTAATTAGCACTGATTCCTTTACGTTAAAGAAATGCTCCTTTTTTTTAAAATTCTTTTTTGTTTACCACCAGCAATATCTCAAGCCCGAGTGTATGTTGAAGGACCACTGCCTAGCGTAGATTTTTACTTTGACAACGCCGCTATGTCCGAACTAGTGGTCGACCCAAACTGGAAAACGGATGCTAATAGTCGAATAGAAGCTAACCGTAAAAGCAACATTCATTTAAAGTCAGTGAGATTTTTAATAACAAAAATCCTAATATCTTTTAACAGTATTAAAATTTGGTTTCTATAAAATAATATCATATTAAAACTATACATGTAATTATATTTTGCATGATTGCATGATATATATATTATGTAATATTGGTAAGGAGTGACATAGATGTTCACCTCACCCTTAATGGTATACCTACTCTTTTTTCTAAATCTCACCAGCTTTCACGTCGCCTCCAACTTCAATGTTAATGACTTGAAAGTGAAAGTAAGTCTTATTTCTGTACGTCATAGTGAATACTAGTGAATAGTGAACCTTCACCAATGACACAACGGTGTCGCTTATAGAAAATCATATACCAACTAAATACACATCAAACAAAATAAATAAATGCTGGTTTAGTAATAGATTAAAGAAGCTTTATAAACAGAAGGAAAACATATATAGAAAATTTAAAGAAACTAAGGCAGAAAGATTAAATACCTAACCCAAAAAAGTAAGCAGACAGCTGCCGAGTGAATACATAAACAATGTAATATCTAAAGATAACAACACAACCTATGGTCATACATTAAGTCTAAGAAAATGGAAACAACAGGCATAGCGCCATTAAAATGAGAAGACAACTCAACACATAATGATAATGAAACTAAAGCTAACATCCTAAACAAATACTTTGCATCAGCATTCTTCTCAGCCCCAGGAGACAAAGATATTTTACTTAATTTGAACCAACTAGACAACATAGGAGATATAGCTAAACATTATTTTAGATTTCCTCTCCTTTTTTTTATTCTGCTGTAATGATTACATTAACATTGTTTTTACACAATACAAAGACAACATGACAATGTAATGAAGACTTCAGAGGACGTTGGCGTCCTAAATGAGTATCTACCTTGATGGTTAGGATACAAAGATTTAGATTCACAACTGTTTTAACAGTTTTATTACTCCATGGTAAGCAGAATAAGATCAATATAGATTTCATACCTTAAATTTTAAATACAGAAAAAAAAATAAACAAATTAAGCTTTGAGAAAATTGAATAATTAGCAGCTGTGTAGAAATTTTAATTCGTGAACATCAGGACTTTAATGCCATCAGCAAGTTCTCACGTGGGCCCCAACTAGTCAAGAGTCATGTGCACACGTGCAATGAACCCCATTGTTGCTAATTCACAGGCTGTGGGCCCCTAATGGTCGTGGGCTTGGGTTCATTGAACACCTTCGCGCCATGGATGCTTCGCCACTCATGAAATCCCCATATTGATGAAACTATCAAAAATCAAACAAAGCATTAGGGTTTATTAAAAGAAATTTCTATAAATCAAATAAGAACATAAAAATAAAATCTTATATTTAACCTTGGTTAGGCCTCTGTTTGGGACCCCTCAACTCAAGAAAACAATAAGAAACTGGAACAGACACAAAATAGAGCAGTGAGATTCATAACAAACGAATATTCACATTTGACTAGAGTAAAAAACGTTTAGTAAAATCACTAAATTTAGAAAGCCTTCAGGACAAAAGACTCAAAAGTAAACTAGCAATTATACATAAAACACTGAACCATTATCTTCAAATACAATAAACACAATTTAATAAAATACTCAGAAAGACACAAAGATAAAGGCACATTCCTCATCCCATATGCTAGGACAAATTTGTACAAATGCTCCTTCTTCCCTTGGGCTATTAGAGCATGGTATGGGTTGCAGTAGCTAGCCAGGAAAACCAGTGACTTGGCAGAATTTAAGTCATTGGTTAATATGCATGACGCGTAGGACTTAATAATCTTTTTTTTTTTTTGAAGTAACGTCTGTATTATATAAGATAAGAACGAGCGCTAAAACAATTTTTTTTTTAAAGTTTATTAAAATAATTTGCATGCCAATACTTCCGTTTTCTGTACACCGGATACATTCAAAAGTTTGCTATTTATAGAAACAACTCTAGTTATGACAGTCTTCAAGGGAGGATCATCTGAGTTAACCTTTTTGTCCAGTAGCTTACCATCATCGCCTATTACACACTAGATAAAAATAAGTTAAAATATATTATAAGGAATTGTCTTCGATTCCGAAGGTGAAAGATGACAGCAGTATTTTATATACAACTTCGATATATCTTGACGTCATGTAATGGTTGCAGCCTGCATTGAACATTTTTTTTAATACAATTTTCCACATGATTGTTCGTATTAAGCCTTCGGCTCATTCTTTGCTCACAATAAATATATTTTCAAAAAAAAAGTTTAAATATGTAAATGTAAAGGTAATGTCTTCAATTTCGAGCAAGAAGCATGACTAAATTGTTTTACATTACTACGCTGACCCAGTTGCGACCTGCATACTTTGCCATATCTGATGCAGACAAAGCCATTGTTCTTCAACAAAGGCTTTTCTTTTGGCTTCAAATAAATTGATCAGATATCGTTGTACTATATAGAGATGTGCTCAACACAACTATTTTTTTTTTCTGATGTTATATCCTTTTCAGATTGATCTTACCAAACATTTGTTTGGGTTTGGAACTCTGATACGATCGGACTACATGATTGGCTCTAGCCATCAACACTATAAGGATGTGCTCTCTTACATGTTTAATTGGGCAGTTGTACAAGATTACAAGTGGAAGTTCAACAATGGCACTCTAGTTAGTAACTTAAATAACCAGTTTGTGTGTACTTGGTGTTTTGGAGTAAATGTGCGTGTTTCTCATGTAATCATGAGTAAAGGTGGGCGGTTGTGGGGTTGTGTCAGGTGGTCTATCGTAGACCAAGTTATTAAAGACATGCATATTTTAATTAGAAATAAATAAACCGTTTGCTTTCAGAAAACAAAAATAAAAGGAATCATAACTTTAAAAGTCGCAAATATTGTTTGAATTTTATTTTCAATTGCTTTTCTTGTTTTTGAGATCTAAACACGAAGGACAGACAGACAGACCACACAAAGCTGATAGTAGCTTTTCTTCTTTCGTGAGTTGCTAAAAATCGACGTTTTAACCCTTAAAACGCGTCTGGTAGATTAGCCTCTAAACATCGGAATTGTATTTCCATTTTGTATGCACTCTTTGTAAAACAGCTCAGCAATTTAAGGGTTAAATTATAGAACGGTAAAGAAAGCCGGAAGTGTTGCCGATGATTCTAAAAATGGAATAACTGTTAAAAGTCTATTTTAAGCTCCATTATTTACATCGCTAGTTAAATGTATCGTCTAGGAAGATTCTCGGGGGTGGTGGGGGGGGGAGATAGGGGTATAATTTATAGTATGAAACACGTAAGATTTATCAAACACATAAAAAAACTAAATATAAAGCTTAATTTCAGACAGTTTAATATGACTAAGTATACATTTTCAAAATAAAAAAAAATACTTTTCATATGATTTATTGCAGACGCATCCTGATTACACAAGGGCAGTAGCGGCAACAGAGGAGCTTCACAGACTTGGGTGGGTTCATTTTATACCTTTTTTGTTTCTTTCAATTTTTACAAACTCATTGTTTGTTACAGTAAATCGAGACTCAACGCTGAATGTGTTACAAAGACAATTCTTAATGTTCCGTAGATTGAATGTTCGTGGTCACTGCATGTTCTGGGCCAACCCTGAGAAAGAGCCACCTTCGGTGAGAGCATTATCTGGCCAGGATTTAAAGCACGCAGTGGACGAGCGTATCCGCTTTATGACCAGCATTACCAAAGGGAAGTAAGTACCGATGCATTTTTTTTTTTGGAACAAAGAAAAAAAGTTCAAATGATTATCTCCCTGGATTTAGGTCATCAATTTTTGCAGGGTTAACTTGTAGTGCAGTCAGGGCCAGTCTTAGGCCACTGCAACCTATGCGGTAGCAGTGGGCCCCGCGCTAATTCTAGGTGTAATTATTAAATTGCAAAATATATACGAAAAATTCCTTGAAATCTCCTGAATTTATTAAAATCTCCTGAAAAATAGACAAAAGTGCCATTTGTTGGTGTCATTCATTGCGGAAAACGCCAATCCTACGCGATAAAAGAAAAAAGGCATTGTCAGCTTTCATGTAATAAAATGTAGGCCTAATAATCGGGCGAATTTTCACCTTAATCGGAAGGTCCAATACTTTATTTACTTCTATAGTCACTGGCATATAAAAATGCCATAGGTTGCAAGGTTCGTAAAGTAAATTAATTTGATCGCAATTTTGTACTTAGAAAAGAATGAATAAAATTCAAAGTCGAATTTTTTTTCTAATACAAAATCTTAATTTTCACTTATTATCCTTATTGCCACCCAGACTAGGTCCCCCGTAATGAGTTTCGCATAGGGCCCCGCAATTGTTAGGACCGGCCCTGAGTGCAGTGATGCCCAAAATACGGCCCGCGGGCCAGATCCGACCCGCGATGTGGTTTCATCCAGCCCGCCGAAACGTCAGCACAAAGTGTAGAAAATTTAAATCTACCAGGAAAAGTGAAGGGATCTTTACTTATTTGTGGAACATCATAATAAAACAAGGTATTTGTTTTATAAAAAAAAGTAAGTTTTAAAAAAAGCAACAACATATTAACGGCATTATAAACCAAATATGGCAGCATTCTTGATTTGAGCCGCGAATAAAAATAGTGTTAGAATTACACTTACAGATTGGAGGATCGATGGGAATAGTTGCCGAAAATAGACAAGAGACAAGTCGTTGGTTGGCCTATCGGTAACTACAATGTTGCTCCCATTTTAATTAGAGCAAAAAAAAAGCAATTTTCCGACATGTAAAAAGAAAAAAAAAGATAACTTCCAATATCACATTAAGTAATGGAATTACTAGATCCGCAAGCTTCTAATAAAATTGATTCAGGTCATTTCATTTTATTTTTTTATACATTTTCGGTCATGTGGCCCGCGACACAAGTGACGGAAATTAAATTGGCCCGTAGGTCGAATTAAGTTGGGCATCACTGTTGTAGTGCATGCGCTAGGTGGTGCCAGGGGGAAGGGGACGCAAGATGAGGATTCTGTGACCTTTGAAAAAGAGGCGTAGCTAGGGTGAGGGAGGGAGGGGGAGAATTTGAAAATCCACTCGGGCCCCCCACTTGAGGGGGGCACTCAAATGAGTGTTTTTACATTAAAAATTAAATATTAGACAAATGCAGCCCCCTCCCCCCCCCCCCCCCACCAAAAAAAAGGTCGAACTCCCGGACCCCAAATGATGGCAAATTCCTAGCTGTCGCGTTGTGTCTTTTCCTTTGTTTGTTGTTTTTTTCCTCTACTCGTATTACTTGTACGGGGCGAGAGTGCCTTGTATTTTTGTTTTGAATTGTTTTTGCTACATCACAAAGTCCGTGACATCTATTGGTCATTCTTTGTCAGTCAGTTCACCCTCGAAATTTGGTTGAAACGGACGGTGTGTTGGTCCGTAAAGCCTTATTTGTCGGACTTATTATTCAGTAGGATTTTCGGACCCCTGTTTAGGGGTGCCAGTGTTGGAGTTGAGGTACTGAGCTCGACCCTATGCCAGTGTGGACGTTGCTTGTCATAGAAATATATACATACTACAGTCTTGAGTGTCATTGTCAGATTGGCGATCATCGACGGCGTTGAGTGTCAGGCCGTTACGCATCATTGGTATCAGTTGGGATCACCTGAGCTCTAACTTATTATTGCCGATGTTGGCAGTATTGTGACGTCAGTTGGTAACAGTAGCAAGGCTTATGTGAATTATTGATTAGTATCTATCTATATATAATTTATGTATCTATTATCTAATCATCATTTTATCACTCTCGTTGTACATATACATATATCAGTATCAAACAATTAAATTCATTTTTTTGTTATTTAAACTATCCACATAGTTGGTTACTCTATATACGACTATGTGTGAATGATGTTCTTGTCAGGTTGAACCGCGGGACCTTAATTGTATACAGCTAGTTAACAACACATATAAATCCAAAACCTGACACTAGCTACGCCATAGTTTTGAAAGCAGGTTCATCATCTTACTCATGCAATATTTACATGCATATAGTGCAATTTCCAAGTATAGCTTGTGTCAAATATTCATTATGAGCATATAAGACATAAAACAAAAAAAGGAAATATAAATAAAAAATACTATTTAAAAAAAAACAAAAAACAAAGCCTATATTTAGCATAGTTCTATCATTTAGTTTGGATCAGTCATATCATTAAATTTTTAATAGATCTAGTCTAACATTAATAAATGTTTGTTTTGTAAAATGTTTTACATAATTCGGTTGTTCCTTCAGAGTTGACGATAGTTTACTTCCTAGTCCAAACCTCCCGCAGGACGACGGGGGATGGGAGCGGGCAGGGTTTGAACCCTCGACCGTCGATAAATCCAAACGACAGTCCAGCGCGCAAACCGCACGACCAGTCAATGATTAGAAATATTTTTACCAATTGTTTTTGTTTAGCGCAATTTCATGCTTTTAGCTTTCTCAGTGTTTGTCTGACGAGTGGGGAAATGGGTGTTCACCAGCGAAAAAAAAGGGGGGGGGGATAACTGAATGAATATTACCATGATCGCTTTTTAAATGTATTTATAAATAAAAAAGTAAACCACCTGGATTCGAACTCAAGCTAACACACTAACCACTGTGCCAGTGAAGTGCTTATGAAAACAGAAGGTTCATAGCTATCTATTGTCGGTTTCAAACTTCAATTAATTTTTTTTTCTCAGGTAAAAAGAAAAATAGTTCTGCAAAATTTCCGCTTGATCCGAGATTGGGTGTGGGAAAAGAACGAGTAGAAACTTTTTATCCAGGCAGAGTTGATATAAGCTTTGGAAAAAAAAAAGCGTATAATTTGTGTACATAGCTCTTTGGGCTGTCGAGCATTCTAGCTTTTCTAACGTCCGTTCTGGATGCTTCCTTATTAAATTATGTACAAACCTCTTTAGTTATTCTTAAAAAGAGATTCATACAATCTTTAAGGTTGTCTCACTGGGATGTGTACAATGAGGATCTGCACTTCCACATGTACGAGGAGCACACTGGCGACTACGGCTACATACAACACATGTTCAGAACTGTCCACGCCGCTGACCCAACGCCGTTACTGTTTCTGAACGACTATAACATCGTTGCCCAGGGCTCCTACACATTAGTACGTACAAATGTCAGCACTCAAACAAGATTTTGGTTACAATAATATTTTATTAAGAAGAATACAAAAGATGTGAACACGTTTATAGTTGCAACCAAAGCTTAGTGTGTATGGGAAGGGAGGAAGGACATAGTGGCTGCTTGATAAAGCGCTTGTCCTCTTAAGTCAGAGGATCCTGGGTTTGAATCTCGGTGAAGACTGGGATTTTGAGTTTCTTGGGGTTTTTTTGGACGCTCCTGAGTTCACCCAACTCGGATGGGTACCTGACATTAATTTGGTAAAGTAAAAGCGTTGTTTTGGTCATAACACCCGCGTTAACCTTCGGCGATAGAAACAGATGAACTTTACATCATCTGCCCTATAGATCGCGACTTTTCATTGCCAAGTGAAGGGTTGCCTGTTACATTATTTGTTCACATATTTGCTAAGAGAGAATAGTGTTTTCTCCTTTGTTTTACTCTAAGTTAAAGACAGTTTAATCAATGAGGGTGATAGTTATGGAACATTGGCGGAATGGTTTAGTTTTACTTAATACAACTGAAGGATTAAGCACCCCCCCCCCTTTCCTAAAAAACACACACAATAAAACACGATAATTATATAAATTGTATTGTTTTTCTCGCAGGCCTATTTATCTCAGATTCAGAAGTTGAAAGCTGCCAATGTCGGACTAGGAGGCGTAGGAATACAGAGTCACTATAAAGATTTCACGGAACCAGATTTAACCCTTGTTAAGGTTTTCTTATTTTTATTGATTCTATTTGAAACACTTCAATGCCATTGAATTTGAGACGAAATGTAAACTTTTTAAATTTTGAATTTTTAGTAAATAAAAATGTTGCAATTGTAGGCCTACATATAAATCGTCACCTTCACCTATTCCTTAGTCTTCTGAACCGTTTGGGAACCACACAAGATCTGTCAACCTTCTTTCTCAGTTCCTCTCTCTCTCCTACGCCTTGGATAGAATTTCATTCAATGGTAGACCTATAAACAATCTACATGTATCAGATTAATATTGACACTTTTCAATAATATATTCAGTGAGCTCTGTGCATTATTTTTATGTAGATATGTGGGGTAAGAGGGGAGGGGGGGGGGGCTCTGGTTGAACATTTCTGTATTGACATTAAAGTGTCCCCTTTTTTTATATCTATACGAGAGTAGATATTTATTATTTTAAATAATCTACCACATCAATTAAATAGTGCAGTCATTGTGTTGCAGCACTAGAAAAAAAAAAGCTTTTGGTGTTTATAAAAGTCTTTTTAGTAAAATCACTAAATTTAGTGACACTTCAGGGCAAACGACTAAAAAGTAAAGTAGCAATAATATATACAACACTAAACTAGACATAATTTACAAATACAAAAACAAAACCTAATAAAATACTGAGAAAGACTCAAAGATAGAGGCACATTTCTTTGTCCATATGATAGGGAGATGTTTTAGAAGTGCTTCTTCTTCCCTAGTGCTATTAGGGAATTGAATAGGTTGCCTGAATCAGCCAGAAAAACGAACTGCTGATTAACAAACACGATTAGATAGACATAAGGATAGGCGTATGACATAATTATCTTTTCTTCTGAAGAAACGTCAGTAATGTATAAGTTGAGAAGATAAGATATTAAAGTTTCAATTGTTCTTAAGTTATCGTCTTATCCAAAATCAAAATAAACATCTGATTCTGCTTACAGCATCGGTTGGATGTTTTAAACATCGCTGGCCTGCCATTGTGGATCACTGAACTAGATTTGTCTTCACACGACGAGAACGCAAAGGCAGATGGGTAAAATATTTTTTTTTATCAAAAGAATAATTAAAGCAGACAAAAAAAAAAAGAAACGTTACAATTACATACATGTTTTAAATTTGTTTCCTTAAAAAATTCTGTATTAAATATTTGTATGGCATAATTGAGAGCAACTTTCTAAATAATTAAGAAACAATGGCACAATTACTTGCTCGTGGGTCAGATCTTTGTCAAGAGAAAGAAGCTTGTTAATGGCTAAATCAATTTTTTATAGTTTGTTATCTCTTTGTACAAAGCTGATATCAGCTCATTCTGTTTGGACCATAGCGCATTGAGCATAAAAACTGCGCTTAAAAAAAATTGTATAAATATTTCCAATCCTACAGATTTATTATTGTTATTCTAGATCTATTAAAAATTAATTACTGTATTGATTTAAAATAATTGATGCAATTTCACTCAATATAAGCTTTCTTTTTTTAAAAAGATTTTTATATTTGGTTTGATTAGGTATGAGAATGTGATCAGACTTTACTTCAGTCACCCAGGGGTTCATGGTGTTTTACTCTGGGGTTTCTGGGATGATTACATGAACGCAAGCAGAGCCTTGGCCAATGGGAACTCTATTACAGTAAGTTATGTTACCTTACCCTTTGACTTAGAAAATCTTAGGAGTCAGTCTTAAAACATTTATCTGGCTGGAAGAGGGAGCGAAATTTGTAATGGCATGTTGCTAGTAGATTCATATATTTAAAAAGATTCTTCATAAGCTCAGCGTTTGTGTTTAAGACAGAAACTTGTGAGCAAACAAGTTTTTTTTTTTTTTGTAAACAAGCTAGGAACGAGTTTGACGCTCTAGAGATTGGAGGACTTTTGCCCTGTTGTGATTATAGCGACGCACCTAAACGACCGACTCCCTAATCGAAACCGAGACTGTAGCTCCCTTTATGTATTAAACTATTTTGGATCCTCGTATGAAGTTGACTCAGTCCTTTTACACGCATCTTAATCTCGTGTATTTCTTGTTCGTCTGTTGATTAAACCGAACTCAACACCAGTAATAATACACTCATACAGACACAGACTTATGCAATATTCTGATCGTCATCTTATACTATAAAGTAGAAAGTAAGGCGTATGTATGTATGTTACGAATAGAAATCAAAACCGTTTGACCAATCTTGGCATAAATGTTCCATGGTACTAACTGGAACCGTGACGTATGTATATAAGTATAGTAGCCCTAAAATAAACTTAAAACCCTATAAAAAAAAAGTTGCCCAACTCTATTAAAGTAGGCCTATTAGTATTTTATGTATCTAGGCCATGTTTACCATGTTTCAGTGGCGTAGCTACCAATGTGCGGGTGGTGCGGGCCGCACAGGGCACCAAGTGGAGAGGGGCACTAAAATTCCCCCAGTGTGTATTAATTTCCTATTTCCGTGAGCTTTTCAGTAAAAACGACTAATTGTATGGACACGAACAAACTTAAACTACTGTATTTTAAACATGAACTAACGATTTATAAACTAGTCATGTCGCTATTTTGTTTCATCTCCTTGACTATTTCTTCCATACAATGTAAGCTATAGAACAGTTTGAATCTAATTTACTAGATTTATTTGCTTGTCAAGAGTTTAGCCTTACTATAAGTCTCTCCAAGACCGAAATCCTGGCACAAGACGTCGCAGAAATACCTATAATACAAATTGGGAACCACACCCTTTCAGTGGTGTAGGAATTTACCTACTTGGGTTCAACAATTGTCAGTAACCTAGACTTAGACATCGAGCTGACAAAAAGGATAGGAAAAGCTACCACAGCATTGGCAAAACTCTCCAAGCGCGTCTGGGAAAATGGTAAATTGACCACAGCGACCAAAATCCTAGTCTACAACGCCTGTGTTGTGAGCACTATCCTTTATGGCAGTGAGAGCTGGTCAACATACATGTACTAAGAGCACAGATTGAATAGTTTCCACTTGCGCTGCCTGAGACGCATAATGGGCATCTCTTGGAGGGACCATGTCTCCAATCAGGAAGTTTTAAGATTGGCCAATATGAACAGCATGTATGCTCTCCTGACACAAAGAAGATTACGCTGGCTCGGACATGTCACCCGCATGCCAGATGGCAGAATCCCGAAAGATATCTTATATGCTGAACTTGTGGAAGGAGTCAGACCCAAGGGCCGCCCAAGACTAACATATAGAGATGTCTGCAAGCGAGACATGAGAGCCTCAGGCATCAGCGAAAGTATGTGGGAAAACATAGCCAAAGACCGGAGTGCATGGAGACAGACTGTGCGTGCTGGGACAACCCTTGCTGAGAACAAAAGAATTGAAGCGGCTTTAATCAAGAGGGATAAAAAGAAAGCTGCCCTGTCTGCTAGCCCTAAATCAGAGGCATACACATGTACGAATTGTGGCAAAGTCTGCCGTTCTAGAATTGGCTTGATTAGCCACACCAGATTCTGCCCCGTCTCAAGATTAAGCCAAAACCAGTGACTCATTTGGGCGCATCCATTGCCTTTCGAGACAAAAGGAGCCATATATATATATATTTATTTCGGACACACGGTACATGTTGTTACTACACCAATCAATGCTCTGTAATATAAGGAAGAAGAAGAAGATATGCCAACCTTTTTTTACTTCATTGTTTAGTCCAATTGGTTTAATCTAGATATTGAGTTTAAAATATATTTCTAAACTCTAGCTCTTACCAATTGACTTAATTTATCAATTTCTTTATCATTCTTTATAGTTTAATTTGGGAAACAATTTTATTGTAATGTCAATATTTTTAAATAAGCTAACCTTTGTTTTCTACGAGTTTTTATTTTAACTAACTAATTAATTGTAATACTGTAACGTGAACAAAATGATGAACAGTGCTCAAGAGTGACTAGTATGGCTGGCGCCTCAAAACCCTTTTAAGCTCAGACGGAGAAATCGGCATCTCTGGTTCTGTCCGGTCTGGGTAGACTATAAGGGCCCCATACCCAGATCTATCGGGGTCCCTTATTACCGACCCATCGGTATAACAGAATATGTCATCTGATGGGTAGGACTTTAGTGTAGCGGATGCCAAGTTTTGGAGTATGGCAGGTGTTAATCGCCTCTTGGTGGCTCCCTCTTGCCCTATAAGGGACATGCTTTTTTGAGGGGCCGACTTCTCCTCCACGGAGGGCACGTACTAATTCTTCTAATAGGGATTCTATCAGTGGAGAGCCCAGCTGATTTAGACTAAATTGGCCGCAATGTGGAGGAACGATCGCATTTTATGCGGATCCTCTCTCTCCACTGTCGCACTAATATTGAGGTGGGTAGCCTAGAGTCGCCCCTTTTATAGGCTGTAAGTACCGCCCTCTCCCTCCTTAAATGTAAAGGGGCCAGGTTTGTTAAGATTTCAGCAGCGTTTGTTGGGCTTGTCCGAAAGGTGCCACAAATGAACCTTAGTGCCTGTGATTGTACTCGGTCGAGTGGTTCGAGGGCAGTTTTACTAGCATATACTTGAGCTGTACTCAATTTGTGATCTGACTGCCCCTAAGTACAATGTGCGTAGCATGTAAGCTTTGGCACCCCACTTTGTGCTGGCCAGCTTTTTTAGTAACGCTAACTTCTCCGAGGCTTTTCTTTCAACTTCCTGGACGTGCTGGAGCATTGACAACTTTCTATCCAGGGTTACCCCTAGATATTTGGCGTGTTTTCACGTTGGAGTCGCAGCCCACCGAGTTGAAGCTCGAATAGAGCCTTAAGAATGTCGATCTCTAGGCTGAACAGGGACCAGGTCGTTTTGGCAACGTTTATCTTAATCTGTCATTTGTCGCAATACGAGGAGATGGTTTGGAGGTCTGCTTGTAATGCCGCCTGTATTTGGTCGGCTTTCTTGCCGGTTGACCAGAGGACAATGCCATCCGCATAAAGCAGTTTCTTTGACCGCAGTGAGGTGCGTTTCTTAAATTTCTTAAGTCTAAAGAAGCACCGAGACAATTTCAAGTCACATCATTGCCAGAGTCCACCGACTATAGGCGAGCTGTTATTGGGAATGAATTAACTGAACAATTAAAAGCAACAAAGCAAGATGAGACGGTTATCATTGAATCCAAAAATAAATGATGAGGCCGACATCGTGAAAAGAAGAAAATACTTCAATACCGCAGGTTCTAGAGACTAAAGGATAGCACACAAGCATGTCCTCAAAAATTCAAACTGAAGAAGCTGAACCATCAGACAGAGTAAACAATACAGAAAGCAGGATAATAAACTCTAGACTGAACGACATTGGAGATTGGCCTGATGTCATCACAGATAATATTCAGATATACAGATAATGTTCTTACTCAAGGATCTGAATCAGTTCAGCGTATGGACAGTCAATTCAGAGAGGCGTATAGACATCAAGAATCAGCAAAAGGAAAGGCTAGAAAGCTTTCAAAGGCTTGGTTTTTCCGGCAAATGTCAAACGGCGATAAAGTTCTTAGAAAGTGGATGTGTTATTCGCCAAAAAAAAAAGAATCCTTATTTTGCTTCCCCTTCACACTCTTCTCAACAAGATCAAGTACTAAATCTTCATTTAAATCAAAAGATGGATTCAATGAGTGGTGGAGGTTATTTCCGAAAATAGAAAAACATGAGACCAGCAGAGCTCACATTCAGTCATCGCTTGCTTGGAGGGAACTTGAAGTTTGCCTGAGAGTAGGGAACAATATTGACAACAAGGCCCAGGATTTGATTATACAAGAGACGAAAACCTGAAGAGTTAGTAAAATTACTATCAAAGTACGATCCACTCTTGAGGGAGCATGTGCTTCGAACCATGCTTTGTTCCAGACCGAATACATACATGTCTCCACAAATACAAAATGAATTTATTACAATATTGGGGGATCACGCTAAAAAACAAATCATACAGCAAGTTTAACAAGCCAAATATTTCTCTATTATTTTTGACAGTACACCTGACATCTCAAAGCTGGATCAAATTTCCCAAATTTTACGGTATGTTGTCATGGAGAATGACGGGGTGCAGGTTCGTGAGTCTTTTGTTGACTTCATCGACACAAAGGGCACGCATGCTGCTGGAATCGCTGAGATGATTCTAGAGAAATTGCGTTTGGATGGCTTAGACATAATGGATTGCAGGGGTCAAGGCTATGATAATGCTGCGGTCATGAAAGGTCATTAAGGTCATGAAAGAATTAACAATATTTGATTAATGAATACATATTATTTTGAAAAAAAGTAAGTTTTTGCAATGTTATTAATTAGTTAGTTGTTTTTTTTTTTTTTTTTTTTGGGGGGGGGGGGCATCAAGATGAGGTACCGCACCAGGCATCATATACTCTAGCTACGCCACTTCCATGTTTACATGAGAAAAGATCGAAAGGATCTAGATCTAATTTTAAGAACTACACTTTGCACAGATAGTTTTTTACTTTGACACATAAAAATTAGTCTATTGATTTCATTATTTAATAAAATTAAGCTTCAAATTTGTCTTTCAAAAGCATTTTTATATAAATTCGTTCTTTATATCTGCGAATTTAGAAGTCCTGACGTACTTTATAATCCCATTCATCTATCGAAGCCGACATCTAAGTCTAGACTCTAGACAGTCTAGATCTAACTCTAATTCTAGATCTAATTCAAAGAGGAAAAATCTACTTTATACTTTAACACATTTACATATAAAATAAAGTCCATTCATTTCACATTTTAATCAAATGAACCCTCAAGTTTTGTGTTTCTAAAACATTTTTCATACATTCGTTCGCTATAGCTTCCATGTTGACATGCATTTTAATAGTCCCATTCATGTGTCGTGCACACCGCTATGTAAACACACTATGATTGGACAGGCTACATGAGGCTCTATATGGGGGATATTAAATATACTAGCATACAATAATTAATTTTTATAAGTTTATTGAGTCATTGACTTCACTCTTATATCTATATCTACTTTACTACTCAAAAAACAAAGATTTACTGCTGCAGGGGTTAACGACTGTATAGAAAATACGAAAAACATGCATATATGTAACCCTGCCGGACCAAGAAAAACAAAGGACGTTTGGGCCACGAGGCCTTCAAGAGCTACAAAACAAACAAAAAATAAACAATTAACACAAAATAATCTTAAGTTAACTTATCTGTCCGATGTTGTTCTCTATCGAGGCAGAAAAGAAATGAGCTACGCTGGTGTAAAAGCGCGGGAAAACGGAAGGGGGCGATGATGTCAGGCAAAGATGAATGGAAAAAGGGGGTACCGTAGTGTTAGTGCCCATCGCATATTAAATAAAAGTGTGCTGGTTGTTGATCCCGTTAGGTTGGAGGGTGCCTGACATGTAAATAAGTTTGTTTTCGATCTGCATACGGGTGTTTTTGTCATTGCATTGTTGTATAGCAGTGACGAGGAGGTCGGTGGTACCCCTATGATGTGTGTTATTAAAATGGAAAGAGACAGGGCTTAGTTGCAAAGTTACGAATGTCTCTAAAAAAAAAACACGAGTGACACCCACCCTAGTGGCGCCACTGCCTAGTGGTGTTATTTTACCCATTTGATTTTCCTATTCTTTTATCTCCACAGCTCAACAAAGCTGGCCAGAGGTTCGTTCAACTGACCAAACATGAATGGAGCACTCACGTTAACCGATCGCTGTCGACAGGGACATCTTTTAGCGTGCGTGGTTTCCAAGGAGACTACGACGTAGTTGTCCTGTACCATGACAAACCCATCAAGCGGCAGACGTTTACTTTGGGCAAAGGTGACCTCACAGTGGACGTCAACATATCTGGAACTGGACGTTAGTATGCTTTCAGTCCATATACAATTTCTGACTGAGAAGTTCGTTTAACTTCCTCGTCTCAACTCATCTCTGACTGTGGTCCCCGTCTATGCCATAGGCCACCAACCAGCTTCCTCCAGGCCTTTCATCTCTGCCTGTGGTCCCGTCTAGGGCATAGGCCACCAACCAGCTTTCTCCAGGCGTCTCATCTCTGCCTGTGGTCCCGTCTAGGGCATAGGCTACCAACCAGCTTCCTTCAGGCGTCTCATCTCTGCCTGTGGTCCCTTATAGGGCATAAGCTACCAACCAGCTTCCTCCAGGCGTCTCATTTCTGCCTGTGGTCCCGTATAGGGCATAGGCTACCAACCAGCTTCCTCCAGGCGTTTCATCTCTGCCAGCGGTCCCCGTCTAGGGCATAGGCCACCAACCAGCTTTCTCCAGGCGTCTCATCTCTGCCTGTGGTCCCGTCTAGGGCATAGGCCACCAACCAGCTTCCTCCAGGCGTCTCATCTCTGCCTGTAATCCCGTCTAGGGCATAGGCCACCAACCAGCTTCCTCCAGGCGTTTCATCTCTGCCAGCGGTCCCCGTCTAGGGCATAGGCCACCAACCAGCTTCCTCCAGGCTTCTCGGTTCTGGGCGTGTCTCTCCAACTATCCCCGAGTCTTGAAACCTTCCAGCTGGAGGTCCATCTTCTCCTAGGTTCGGGACTTCTGTTAATTTGCTGTTTGGTATTTCTGTACCTATTGTTTTTCTACAGGATATGGTAGCTAGCACAACACCCAACCCCCTCCCCTCTTTTCTCAGCCGGGCTTGGGACCGTCGTATGGCGTTTTTTAAACTTATACATGACCATAAACTGTGCCGGATTCACGGCAGTTCAGAAATTGCCGCTGCCCAGTGTCTCACTCTGAAACAATGGAGGGGGTGGCACCTTATATAAAAAACAAATGCAAAAAATGTAAAATATGCGTACTGGCTGTGAAGTAAAATGATATATAATATATATATAATATAATATCAAAAGAGGTTAGGACTTTTCACACCACAAAAATACTTTACTTACTTCAAACTGGTACTGAACTTAATATCCTATATACTGTAGTATGAACACAGGCTTTCTATTTAAACGTTATTTGAAAAAAAAAATTGATGAGCAATATAATTAATAATCGGGATATGTCTGTGAATTATAATGCGCTCTATCTTACGTCAGGAGCTGTATCCCACATTTCAATACATCTAACAATATTGCATCTCAGGTCATGAAATGTAATTTGTCACATCTGGACAATAATTTAACATTTGAAATTTCATGCCAATAGTTTAATAATCTTTGAAACACATTCACTGAACTGCTTTAGATTATTTAGTTCTTTGGTTTTCTAAGTTTATTTGCCTTTCAATTATCGTGTTTTCTGCAATAAAGTGTCAATGTTCCATGTTATTTACAATTCTTTTTTTTTCCCTAGAACAAATTACTGTTCCTGTCCAGAGATATCCGTTTTAAAGTGAAAGGAATGAATTTTGTATCAAGAATTTGATGACTCATTATCATAAAGGATGAAAAGAATGATGACCATGTTTGATGTAATAAAGGCTAATAATAATTAAAGTTTTCAGTTCATTGTATTTATTATGCAGAGCTAATTCTTGTCCTTCCACCAATGTACACTCTTCCTGTTACTGCCGAGGAGGCAGAGTACAATTTTTAGGATCTAAATATCGGGATCGATCAGTTTTGAATAGTAGTAAAAGTAAAATTCCCCTTTCAGACCTTGCGATATATAGGGCAGATGATGTAAAGGTCATCTGTTTATGTGGCCCACGGTTAACGAGGTTGTCATCTGGCCAGCATAGCGACCAACCGCCTTTACTTTTTCACTACAAATGCAAGGTACCCATAAGATTTGGGTGGACTCAGAGGCGCCCAAAGATCCCGAAACAAAAGAAATCACGAAGATTCGAACCTGGAACCCCCAAGTACCGAGCCTTCTCAGTTTTGAATGTCGATTGTTTATGTACGGTCACCAGACACTGAGAAAAGGAGGATCGATACTTGTTCTTAACATTTAATCATCAAAGTTTGTTTCTTTAGAAATCTGTGCGTGAAACAGAGATTTTCATACATCTCTGAATACCTATAAATAGCAAGCTGTACTGTTGCATTGCAACTTTCTTGGCTTAATGGGTACAGTCATAGGTACAGATTACTAAACAAGGCTTATCTTGCACCATTCACACTGGATAGCCACACAACCAATCGCTAACTTCTTCTCACCGTCACCATAGAAACACATACACACACAGCAATGTGTCTGAAGTTGTTTTTTTTTTTAATTGTCAAGCGAGTTTAAGCCAAAAAAAAATCTCACCAGGTTTAAGTTTTGAAAACATCGACATTGATTCAATGCGAAACACTGGCATTGGTAGGTAACGAGATTATGTTCCAAAAAAAAAAATCCACAACACTAGACATCTGATAGCAATTTTTCTGACCATAGAACGGCATGGTGGTATGTACTCTTTAATATCGAACCCTGCCCGACGTCCTCCTTCCCGTCCTTCGATACGTTTTGCGAGGTTATAATTTTTAAGAAACTTCCAAAGAGAAAAATATATAGAGCGAGTGATGGCATCGATACACAAATACAAAAAAATCTGTTAATTAGTGCTCACACTCTACATTAGCTTGGACAGGCTCGTTAGTCTTGGCTGGTTAGTGAGTCCAAACTTCTGCTGCTTATACTCAAACGTAGGAATATCTTCGGGATAAACCTTGAAGAAAAAATAGAGAGACATTTACCCTTAGGCATCTTGTGATGCATAGTACTACACCCTGACCCTGGTACAAGCGTGTGATTGTCAAAAGAGTTGAGCTGAAGGCTCTTCGAACTCTAGGGGTGTAAGCCTGCTTGAACAAACCGTTCTGTCTGGAAGAGGTCCAAGTCAATGTCTATGTAAGACATTGCTATTTCCGATGTATCTGGCACTCCGGGCTTATGGACTAGAATACAAGGCCGAATGCCGAGCACACCGGAAGACCCAGCCGTTTTGCTTTGTTTTACCAAGCTAACCGTGCAGGACTCGCCATTTAATGTAACGGCCCCTTGAGGAACGGCGCATGGATTATCGATAGGGACCTGGAAGCTCTCTTTCAACTCCGCACTGTGCAATGGGAAAACTCTCGCATTCCCTTAGACAATCCCACAGGAGTTTTGTTTTGCTATTCATTTAGCCTAATCACTTCCTCAAGTAATCGTTTCCACCCGAGTGACACGTTGAGGCAGAATAGCGTACCCGGGCCCTGGTGGAACCTGCGAAGCTGCTGATCCCAAACTGTATACAAAATATTAGATAAATATTGAGACAGATGAATCAGTAATTAAAGATAGTAATATATCAGCACAAAACACGCCCACTGTTTATTTTTTTTTACCTCAGCATTGTACTAGAACGAGGCTTCTGTTTTCGAACTTAACCTCTTACTAATGTTTGTTTCTTTTTTTTTTTAAATCTTGTTTAATTTGTAGAAAACTAAATAAACTTTGGTCCTAGATTCTTCTTTACTCTCAGATTTCAACCATATAGATAAAAGTTTTAAATCATAAAGGTTAGTACTGTTTATGAATGTTCCATTAGGTTAAGAAATCTAATGCAGAGTTGACGCAACATTACTAGCAAGGGAGAATGTTCTGGTTTAATTTTGCTAGTGTCTTGCTTCTCTGGAATCTAAAGGCATCCGAAGGAGCTACGGAGCTGCTGCAGAATCCTGGCTTTGAGGATGGAACTAATCATTGGAACCTTTGGGGATTTACGTCTGAGGCACAAACTGCAGTTGTCCATGGTGGTCATTCAGCGCTGAAATGCTCTGGAAGGTGAGATCATTAGATATCGGGACAGCAGGTGAATTATATATTTATAAATACCACGTTACATCGGTTTCACGGAGAATATTTGGCGAACATCTAATTCTGTGTTGATCTCAAAGTAAACATTTAGATTTTAGCGTCTGTCCTTAAAATGTCAGTACAGCATAAAGTATACTTAAGAACAAAGGAAGTCATTCCACAAGCGTGCAGATCAAATAGAAAGGACCGACTGTAGTTGCCGTGACTATATTTTTCACAGCATTACAATGATACTTTGAACAAGCCTAATAAAATATTCTGTTTGCTAGGAGACTAATGTTTGATACATGAAGGCAACCTATTGACAGAAGTATGAGAAGTTTACGTTTCACATTTTACAATTAATAATACAAGTTTAACAATGATACATAAAACATTAAACCATAATAATAATAATAATAATAATCTTTATTGTCCGTATGGAAATTTGTCTTACAATTTGTGCATTACACCAAACAAAAAACACTATAACTAAAAGAAACTAAAGTGTACAATCGTCAAATACAAAAACAAAACCCTAATAAATACTGAGAAAGACACATAGATGAAGGCTCATTTCCTCGTTCCATATGCTAGGACAAATTTATACAAATGCTTCTTCCCTAGTGCTATAAGAGCATGGAATTGGTTGCCTGAGCCAGCCAGAAAAACCAGTGACTTGGCAGAATTTAAGTCATTGGTTAACATTCATGACTAGATTGACCTAGGAACACGCGTAGGACGTAATCATCTTCTTTTTTGAAGTAACGTTTACACTTTATTACAAGACAAGACAACATTTAAAAACAAAATCTTCCAGAACGGAATTTTTCGCACAATGTCTAGATCTCATATATTGTAATTAAAATTAGAAAAAAAATATGTATCTCTTAAAATATTTGTTTTGTGCCTAAATGTTTACTCATTCAAGACGCTTCACTGTCACAGAACACAGACCTGGCAAGGACCATCTCAGGATGTGGTGGTCAAGCCTGGAGGTCAGTATGCTTTCAGCGCTTTTTTCAAGCTAGCCGCTGACGTCCCAGGGGTCGCTTCTCAATCTGTCGCTGTCAAGATTCATTTTAAGTTTCAAGACACAGGTAAAACACGTGTACAGCCATTTTGTTTTGTTCTTGTACACAACATGAAGATGTTCAAATAAATAGTCCTAGATCTAGGTTGCATTGCGTAGTAATCTCCATGTTCTCTATAAAATTTAAAGAGATCTCACAAAGGCCGCGGAACACATATTTGAACATGTATGAATAGATGCATGACGCGTAGGACGTAATCATCTTCTTTTTTTTTTTTTTTTTTTTTTTTTTGGAATTAGCGTCTGTATTAAATAAGATAAGATAAGATAAGACAAGCGCAGAAGGCGGAAGTAAAACTTGACTTTACCTCCGGCGGACAGCGGCTTTGTCTGCATTAAAAGAGAAGAAATGTACAGGTCGCAAAGGGGTTTGATAAGCCACGTGAAACACTGCACTCATTCTTTGGAATCGAAGACCTGTCATTTTCATTATAAACTTTGTCTTGACGAGGCCAGGCTCTCAAACTTTGATCTCGATAAGATTTGAAGGCTACAATAATATGGTTAGTAGTATATGGCTCCACTCCACTGAAGCCTGTGTCCTCGGTTCTGATTGTCATCTTCTGGAACAAGTATTGTCATATTCTTCTGTGGTTTGTCCAATAAAGGTGTCGGTTGCTTAATATACTTAATAGAGTAGTAATGACCTGTTACAGTGGCGTAGCTAGTGTGCGGCTGGGAGTGGAGATCCAAAAACGGAAAACCCCTTTCCGGGCCCCGAAATAAGCGTCCGAAATTTGTTTTTACATTAAATATTAAATATTACACCATTATCTCAGATCAAATGCACGGAGCCCCTAAAGAGATAAAGCCCCCGGGCCCCCAAATCCCTAGCTACGCCACTGACTCATTAGTGCTAGCAGCAGCTGCTCTTCATCTAATTTCCCAAGAGTGTTTTATGAATGCTAGATATTACTAGACAATGGTTATGCTAGCCCTGGACGTGGCAACATATGTAGGCCACAGCTGGGGATGCGTAGCCACGAGATATTTTGCATTCCTCATTAATCTTCGGACTCAAAGACAAACCTTATTAGATATTACTAGATTAGATAAACGATTAGTACTCTTATTAGTGTAAGTAACGGAAGATCATGGATTCACTATAACCATCTATCAATCGCCTTCTGATAATAGAAATGTTACTATAACATAATAGAAATGTTACTATAACATAATAGAAATGTTACTATAACATAATAGAAATGTTACTATAATTTAAAGTCATGAGTTTTTGTGCTTCTTTAATAGCTACAATGTATAAATCTTTGTCATCATTTTTCCCATAAAGGTGAAGATAATTATTTTCAAATAACCAACGTGCCTATCATCAAAGCTGCAGACGGCTGGATACAGCTTGGAGCAGACTTTGTGGTCCCTACTAGAGGTGACTTTGTTTAGTCATGTAGTCCTTACTGTAATATGTAAATAGTGTAAGAAATATCTTCGTACGTGTTATATACTATAATATATATATGACTGTTATCAAAACTCATGGAGCTAAATGTATGATTATTTTAGTTTACGTATAATGTATGTTATTTAAGCATATTGTTGTAACTGAACTGTTCTGCTGGTCAGTGTAACCCTATGGGTAATCAACCGACACATGTGACACAGGCCTGTGTACTTAAAGAGGACTGATGCAAACATCCTCCGTGTAGGTCAACAGTGTTTTTTGGTTATCTGACTATGGACTATGTGTTGTATATAAGAAAGGTTGGGTCAGGTCAGGCGGACTGAGAGAGGAACAAGTTGTGTCTAGCTGTTCTATTCAGACATTGACTTCTGCCCATTTGTAAAGTATTTGATTGTTTTCTCATCATTATTTATTACAAACTCATTAAAGTGTCTCGTTATATCAGAGCCCAAGTTGTCTGGTTCTTGACTTAGCCACATTGTTTTTTCAAGGGTTGATAGAGAAACGTAACAATATTATATAAAGTAAAGTTCCCATTTCAGACCTTACGATCTATAGGGCAGATGAGGTCATCTGTTTCTTTGGCTTATGGTTAACGAGCAGGGTGTCATGTGGCCAGCACAACAAAATAAATGCCTTTACTTTCTCCCAACTTAAGTCAGGTACCTATTAGAGCAGGGTGTCATGCGGCCAGCACAACAACTAAATGCCTTTACTTTTTCCCAACTTAAGTCAGGTACCCATTAGAGCAGGGTGTCATGTGGCCAGCACAACAAATAAATGTCTTTACTTTCTCCCAACTTAAGTCAGGTACCCATTAGAGCAGGGTGTCATGTGGCCAGCTCAACAACTAAATGCCTTTACTTTCTCCCAACTTAAGTCAGGTACCCATTAGAGCAGGGTGTCATGTGGCCAGCTCAACAACTAAATGCCTTTACTTTCTCCCAACTTAACTCAGGTACCTATTAGAGCAGGGTGTCATGTGGCCAGCACAACAAATAAATGCCTTTACTTTCTCCCAACTTAAGTCAGGTACCCATTAGAGCAGGGTGTCATGTGGCCAGCTCAACAACTAAATGCCTTTACTTTCTCCCAACTTAAGTCAGGTACCCATTACATTTGTGTGGACTAAGGGGCGCCCTAAAAAATCCCGAAATTCAAAATCCAATCACTCAGCGAGATTTGAACCCAGGACCTAGGTTTGGAAGCTAAGCGCTTAACCACTCAGCCACCATGACCCATTATATGCCCTAGAGATTTATTTGTAGGATTTGTTGTGTGTTAAACGTAATTTATACTAACTAGTGTGTCTGGATCTAAAGCAAAACTTACAAACATGTTGAAGTTTTGGGTAATTAAACAATAAACTGTTGATTTTTCCCACTCCATAGAGCACACAGCCTCTTCCCTGTACTTGGAGGGCCCAACACCCCAGGCAGAGTTTTACTTCGATGACGCCTCTCTTACCGAGATACCAGAGAATCCGAATTGGAAGACAGAAGCTGACCAGCGCATTGAAACTCTGAGAAAGAGCAATATCAATTTCAAGTCTGAGACTGATTTTATTACATTGCAATGTCTTAGTTTCTATCATTAGAAGCTTATATATATACGTTTAAAGCAAAATAAAAGTAGATCTCACTTATCTTTTAGTAAACAAAGCAATGTAGAACTCCATGAACTGGAGATGTAATACTGGACATTCTTAATATTTTCAGTGTCAATGTGGCTCCAAACTTCAATGTTAATGATCTTAAGCTTCAGGTATGTGCGTGAGCGTGTGCGTGAGAGAGTTAAATAAATCTTTCATAGCTAAATCGACCATAATTTCTGAGTTAATGAAAAAATTATGATAAACGTTTAAATATTTGGCAAAATTATGAATTATTCAAATATGTTTAACCAACGTTGATTTCAGTTTTATAGTGATTTAAACGGCTCATATATTAATCTACAAAGATACTACAAATTATTGCAATTCATTGGTTAATCTTTATCCACGTAACAGATCGATCACACCAAACATTTATTCGGCTTTGGAACTCAAATACGTAGTGACTACATAGTTAGCCCAGACTACCAACAACTTCAGAACATTATCTATTACCTGTTTAACTGGGCCACTATAGAGGAATACAAGTGGACCTACAACAGAGGCACCAGAGTAATTATTATTACTTTAAATATATTTTTGGTCATTACTTTACCTTAATTCCCTGCCTATGTTCTGGATCTTAGAACAGTTATGACTCTTACTTAAGATGTTTTAGAACATAGTGTAATTATAATGAAAGTATTCAGGTTATTTATTGTTAAGATGTTGTTCTATTAATTTCAAGGAAAATCCTGACTTTACCACGGCTGTAGCTGCCACAGATGAGCTTCGAAAGCATGGGTAAACTAGACCTACTTATCTTTATAATTCTTTTTCTTCAAATTTTGGTAAAGTAAGATATAATGTTTTATGACTTAAAAGTTGACTCAAGATTTTATTTTATTTTTGCAGGTTAAACGTTCGTGGTCACTGCATGTTCTGGGCAGTGGGAGGAGACACACAACCAAGTTACGTGACCGCCATGTCTGGACAAACTTTAAAAGATACAGTCGATGAACACATACGTTACATGACTGGAATTACCAAGGGGAAGTAAGTCATTGTATCAGCTCTTGTAGGAGACAGTTTTCTCCCTTTGGGTCAAGCGTTTCGAGGTACTGGACTCTTTACAGTTCAGTCTTGAACCATGTTGTCGAACCAGCATAATAAAATATATTGTTATAACTCTGCCATGCGCACCGCCATCCAGGCTAGTGCTAGAAGGTGCGCACTGTGATTGACTAGACTGAAAAGGATGTCAACATTAGAGAGGAGAACGATTTCCGCCCAAGTTGAGAGCCGAAGTGAAAAGACTGTGCCTAAGAGAGATGATGTTTGTGTACCTGTGATGTCGTGTAAATAAAGATATATGTGCCTCGTTGAGTTGCCTCCCTTAAGTTATTACAATTGGTCTCAGAAGTGGGATTATAGGCAACTCAATATAAATGTAATTCTTTAACATAGCGATGTAATATTTAACGTCAAACATTATGTCCAAGCTCTAATAGTAGACATGGAATATATTGGTGTATGACTTCAGACTAATCACACTTCATATAGCATAGACATCATTTGTATTGTAAACATTGTTTAGTTTACATGTACACCTCAAACCCAATCCCCTAGTCTTCACCTACATCTGTTAGACCGTTCACCACACAAAGTATTTCCCAATACCCAGTACTAACCGAAACTAAATTTATAAGACGCTAGTCATCCGACACCAAATAACTTAGATCAACTTAGATCTAAGTTGATCAACTTAGAGCCAGAACAATAAAAAAAAACTACTTATGCAAGTTAATATGTTTCAGGCGACACATGGTTGGATTTAGGACAATGCAAGATTGTGCAGCCGCACATGGCCCCGCCCTTAAAAGGGGAGTTCAATTTTCAAGAATATAAAATGAATATAAAATGCTTAAACAAAATAGGCTTATAGTGAACAGAGACATGATATTACATTTACAGTTCATTTTTTTTTTAATACGAACTATTTTAGATTTTAATATTATGTTTATTTATATTGAAGATTAAATGGTTTGGACCTCCAAGAAAATTTTGCTATGTGCTATAATCCGAAACTGATGCTAATTTACATAATTTCCCAGACTGTCTCACTGGGATGTCAACAACGAGCTACTTCACGGGAACTTCTATGAAAGCAAGACAGGAGATGACCACTACACACAACACATGTTTAGGACAGTACACTCATTAGACCCTACCCCAAAACTTTTCCTCAATGACTATAGTGTCGTGGCCAATGGCGAGTACACGCTGGTGGGTATAATTAACTAGATAGATTTTTACAGATGTTCCTAAAGGTTTGAAACTTCACAATAAATAAAATGAAAGCTTCAAAACTCATTCTTAGAAACTCTATTTCAGGCTTATCTTTCACAAATCCAACAATTCAAAGCTGCCAACGTTGGCCTCGGGGGTGTCGGTGTACAGAGTCACATGCCTTCAAATATCAGACCTAGTCCGACCCTACTCAAGGTTAGTTCACCAGTTAAAGATTTAGATCTAATCCCAATTATGTTTACTAGCCTTTGTTGCCTGGTCAAGTAGTATTCGCTTCGAACTAAAGTCCTGAGCTCAAGCTTTGTCCGCCTTCATCCTCTGCCGCCCAGCAGGCGTTTTAGTCTAGGACGTAATAATCTAATTTCTAAAGCACCGTCAACACCTGTGAAACAAACAATTAAATTATCTTGCATCCACCAATCAGAAGTCAAGCAAACACATGTCCAGCACAAAAACATTTCATCTTTATTAAGGGCATAATTCAGAAAGAGAATTAGAGAGAGACCTTAAACTACTATGGCCTCCTTCTTGAATCGCAAAGTGACCATGGATAAGACTTACAGTCAAGACATTTATACCCGAGGACATCTTTTGAATTACCAACAGCCAACTCTACTTAAGATGGTATATGATTTAATTATATGCGGTTTCTTTCTTAAGATATTAGCCTATAGAAAATGGAATAATATAGATTCTAAAAAAAAATATCTTTTCAGCATAGGCTGGACATCTTAGCCCAAGCTGGAGTACCAATGTGGGCAACAGAATTAGATTTGATGGCACATGACGACAACTCCAGAGCTGATTGGTAAAAAAATATTTCTTACTTTCTATAAATGCTTTAATCTTGCGAAATCCTGTTTTTCTCTCTCTCTACTTTTTATTAAGATTCCTCGACCATAAGCCATTTATCATTGGGATCATTTGACCTTTTTTCTTCGCGTTTTTTCCTCAATATATATAGGCCTTTTTTACACGACTCCATAGATTTTCTTTTTACTACAAAATCTTAATTACATCAATGTTTACATTTAAAGGTTAATATTAACAATTAAGACAACTCACTAAACTTCATTAACATTTTTTTATTAATTTTGTGCAATGTCCAAAGGTATGAGATCATCTGGCGAGTGTTCTTCAGTCACCCTGGTGTTGATGGCATTATATTTTGGGGCATCTGGGATCACGACAAAAGTCCTGACTATGGACTTCTTCATGGCTACAGCTATACAGTAAGATAAAGTCATAGCTAAAATCCTGAATTAAAACTGTCAACAATAACAAAGAATATGACAGTAAAAAAAATTTCGTTTAGTATATCATCTTACAAATTACATATCCTTATGCTCTAAGCATACATGTCTGCTGAACTATCCTTATGTTCTAAGCATACATGTCTGCTGAACTATCCTTATGTTCAAAGCATACATGTCTGCTGAACTATTCTTTTGCTCTAAGCTTACATGTCTGCTGAACTATCCTTATGCTCTAAGCATACATGTCTACTGAACTATCCTTATGTTCTAAGCATACATGTCTGCTGAACTATCCTTATGCTCTAAGCATACACGTCTGCTGAACTATCCTTATGTTCTAAGCATACATGTCTGCTGAACTATCCTTATGCTCTAAGCATACATGTCTGCTGAACTACCCTTATATTCTAAGCATACATGTCTGCTGAACTACCCTTATGTTCTAAGCATACATGTCTGCTGAACTATCCTTATGCTCTAAGCATACATGTCTGCTGAACTACCCTTATATTCTAAGCATACATGTCTGCTGAACTACCCTTATGTTCTAAGCATACATGTCTGCTGAACTATCTTTATGTTCTAAGCATACCTGTCTGCTGAACTATCTTTATGTTCTAAGCATACATGTCTGCTGAACAAACCTTATTAAGCTATTTACTTGTCATATTTTACCATATTCTTCCTGTTGGTTGCTTGTGTTGTCTCATTCTATCTCAGGTTGATTTAAATCTCTTATTTTGGTCAACAGTTGGACAAGGCTGGTCAGAGATTTGTTCAGTTGACTAAAAACGAGTGGAGCACTCATGTGAACAGGTCACTGTCGTCTGGAACATCTTTCAACATCCGGGGCTTTCAGGGAGACTATGACGTGATCGTCTGGTACAAAGATAAACCAATAAAAAAACAGACTTTTCATCTGGGGAAGACTGACCAGACCGTCACAGTGGACATATCAGGAGATGGACGTGAGTCCTTCTGATATTTTTTCTCTTATTGACAATACTAGATTTTTAATAACCTACAGTTATCAAATTTTTTCAACAAATTAGAAGTTTAGTACAAAAACATTTCTTTCTATGGTAGAACGTCAATTATTTGAATTATTTAGAGATGGGTATTTAATTTCGGGTACTTAATTGTCCGGATAACCGAATGCGGAATATATAATATTCGGTCCTTGTTATTAACAATATAAAGAAAATTCATATTGGGTTATCGCTGCTACGAGACAGCCGAAATATAACAACCTTAAGAAAGTCGGGTTCGAATCCTAGTGAAGACTGGGATGTTTACTTTCGGGATCTTTTAGGGCGCCTTTGAGTCCACCCAGCTCTAATGGGTACCAGGCATATGTTGGATAAAGTAAAGGTAGTAGGTCGATGAGCTGGTCACATGACAACCTGGTTAACCGTGGGCCACAGAAACAGATGACCTTTTACATCATCTGCCCTATAGATCACAAACAAGGTCTGAAAAGGGAAATTTACTTTTTTTTTTTACTTTTACATGAAGCAATGTAATAGACGTCGATCTTCAAGAGCACCGTCCTGTAAAAAAAAGACTGGATATTTGACATTCCGGATAACTGACGTTCTGGATAAGCGATCTTGCCCTGTCTTAGCTATTCGAACTTGAATTTTCCTTTCTGATATAGTTTGTAAAACAAAAACTCAAAATTCACTGAAAACCTCTGTAAACAATGGGTTTCTTTTCCTTCTTTGGTGTACACTCTTACACGGCTATTACCTGTGAAATATTTTATTTTGGTATTCAACATATATCTGCTCTTTGAAATAAAAATATGTTTTTCTTTTGTCCCCTAGAACAACGTAGAGCAGTGTTCAGCGGATGGCGATACATTTTTCAAAAATATAGGAACGAAAAATGAATAGCAGCGAATAATTTATTTTTCTTGTAATTAGTAAAATCTAAATTTTGTAAGAATGTTTTAAAGAGATTTAAATATTTTAGAAAACGTTTCTTTTACTTATATATATATATATATATATATATATATGTATCAAAAACGACTACGACTTTTAAATCTGTAAACATGGAGGCAAATAGATCAATGTAATTAGAAATAAAATTGCTTTGCCTCAAAAAGCAAACGATTATACTTGCATTAATGATTTTTAAAAATGTTTATTTTCTAATATGACTTGTAGGCCTACATTAATTTTTCGTGTGATATTAAAGATTACATCATCGCAAACAAATTATGGTTTGGGTTTTCGAAAACGTTCAGACAAGACAAACAAAATAGAGACCTAAGATTGTTTTGAAACTGTACATAGTTCAAACTTTTGTTTCAGACGAAATTCAGCTTCCCCCCCAAAATGATCCATTCGCTACTGTACCTGTCACCCACGAGACTACGAGCACTGGACTGTGGACCATGGGTCAAGCCACGTCCACTTCATCAAACAATCAATTAACTTGCACCACGAGGTGGTCTGCTGCGTCAGAAGTGGGAGACGACAAGACAATAGAAGTCGGCTGCAATGGAGACGAAGTGCTGACTGGATGTTCTAGTCTCTTAAAAGTAGGTCCAGTAGCTTTGTGCATTTTTCATTTTTTTTTAATTATTGAAAACAAAAGTATGTATAAACTGACAGTAGAAAGATAGAAACTAAATATGTTTTGAGATTAAGCTCATCTATTTTTTTTTCGTGCATATAAATGATGGCTGCATAACTTTTGCAGCGACTTTAATGCAGCTTTTTTTATGAATATCGAGGGTGTCACGTGGTCAGATTTATGAATAATTGCCTTTAGTTCCACTATTGAACACCAGGCACCGATTAGAGCGGCTTATACCTCGTGATTGGAACTCGAAACATTGTTAAGTGAAAATCAGTCGCTTTACCATTCCGTATGCTCACATATATTGAAGTAAAGTGCCCCTTTTAGACCTTGTGATCTATGGGGCAGAGGATATGAATAAAGATCATCTGTTTCTATGGTCAATGATTAACGAGGGTATCATGTGTCCAGCACAATGACCAACCGCCTTTGCTTCGGGTGGACTCAAATGTGCCCTAAATTCCGAAATTCAAAATGCTAGTTTTCGCCAGGATTCGAACCCGGATCACTCTGTTTGGAAGCTAAGCCCTTAACCACTCAGCCACATCGCCCCCTCATTATATTGAGAGTTGCTCTTATTAAATTTTCTTTATCGTGTCAAAACTACCTCTTGAAAAGAATATAATATTACATGTTTATTTCAAGAAGGACTCTTGTGTGGAATCAATTAAATAATGATAATCGATATAATGATTAAAAAAATATTCTATAATAGAACTGGTGAGAATTGGTGTTTATTTATACATATTAATAACAGAATAATGATTGGACTCGAGATGGGGAAAAAATGACATTAACTAATGGAAAACCAGTTTGTCAGGCCATCAATGGAGCTGGATCTAGCATAGGTAAGTTGTTTTTTGGTTTCCCGATTGTAGCACCGTATACTGTTAATGCCTTAATGGTATATGGTCTGTCAAGAAGTCCAAAGCAGGCACAACAGAGAAAGTCGTAGATATATTATGAATAATTACACTCATTGTAGCATAAGAAAAACTTAAGTTTGGCGATCATACATATTTCTCCCAAGAAAATAATGTCCCTATAATTCTTTTCAGCATTTTTGTTAGTAAAATAACGGAGACAAGTTGAACATCTCGGTTCTAAATTGCAGCCTCCGTTACATTTGATATACATACACCTATAACTTTAAAAACGTGTAGTTTGGCGTCTGTTGTCCTTCATTCTTGCTCTACCAGCAGCAGGTTATGCCATTTAGGTGATCGAAAAAAAAAAATTAGCTTTTGCTTTCTTAACTGGCCAGGTAAACCAATAGACTGAATAAAGGTATGGCATTTATATTTTCTATTTACCGAAATCATTCTAAACCTTTGATCCTAGTAAAATAACGGAGACAAGTTGAACATCTCGGTTCTAAATTGCAGCCTCCGTTACATTTGATATACATACACCTATAACTTTAAAAACGTGTAGTTTGGCGTCTGTTGTCCTTCATTCTTGCTCTACCAGCAGCAGGTTATGCCATTTAGGTGATCGAAAAAAAAAATTAGCTTTTGCTTTCTTAACTGGCCAGGTAAACCAATAGACTGAATAAAGGTATGGCATTTATATTTTCTATTTACCGAAATCATTCTAAACCTTTGATCCTAGTGAAAGTCGCAAGTGACTTAAGTAGCATTGTGTCAGAAGCCCTTCACAGCGTGTTTGGATCAACCTCCATTAAATCACATTACAAGAGGTCACTAAAAAGACACTAAAACAAATAATTAGTATAAGATTGATAATCATTTTTACAGGGTCTTTAGTATAGTATAAGAAAAAAAAACTATAGCATAGATACGAAAAATACGAAGCAATTTATTATAACACTATATAACTTTTTATGTTTTATAATCCTACAGGTACCCATGCCGTAGCTCGCTGTTGCAGTCTGAGCGGTCTGTCATGTACGTATAAGTCTGCTGGACCTGCGGGTATTGGTGTTGATGACCAGCTCGTGATCCCATGCGCCTCTGATGGCTATCCACTGGGTAAGCAAAGGTCTTAAACCTTTATGCTAGGACGTTCTAGATTCTCGTTAAGTACGCTTCCTAAGACAAGGATTTCTACCATTAGTGTGATCGTCCACTGCTTGTCTATGTAGAGTCAATAGAAGACGTCATTTTGAAAAGTGCGACAAGAGTAAATCTAGATTGTTGACATGAAGCAGCGATGTCAAAACAAGGGTCTCAGATAATTCTAACATTGACTAAATTATATTATACACAGTTTTAATCAGTGGCGTGGCTAGGGTGGAGGAGGGGGTCCAAATTTGAAAATCCCCCCAGTGGGTGTCCAAAATTTGTTTTTACATTAAATATTACGCCATTATTTCCTGTTATGATATCGAATGTCAAAATGCAGAGGCCTCTAAAGAGGTAACGCCTCCAGAGTTACCTATTCCTTAGCTACGCCACTGGTTTTAATTAGTATTTTTGTCTACAGTAACATACAATAATTGCAGAAACCAATGAAATTCTTGTGTTTTTTTTTACCTACTCACCTGTGTTTTTTTTTACCTACTCACCTGTGTTTTTTTTTACCTACTCACCTGTGTTTTTTTTACCAACTCACCTGTGTTTTTTTTACCTACTCACCTGTGGTTTTTTTACCTACTCACCTGTGTTTTTTTTACCTACTCACCTGTGTTTTTTTTACCTACTCACCTGTGTTTTTTTTTACCTACTCACCAACAAATATTAATGTGACTTTGATGCTCAGGTTGTGCTGCGACATCTTGGCTATCTACTTTTGATGGAACAATTTTCACGAATACATCTTGCATAGCTCAGAATGATGAGCCTAGACCAAGTAAGTCAAATGTCCATATCTAACAGATTACTGCCGAGTTGTCTTTCTTAACATATTGTTACGAATCTCACTATCCAGGCTCTCTGCAAACTGCACCATACACCACCAACTTAAAGAACTTGACAATTCAGGGCTCCAAAATAACGTAAAGGTTTAATGTCCATAAATAACAGCCAATACTGTACAATTGGCAGCACGTAGAATAGTACAAATAGCTCTGCGATAACAAATATCTCTCCGATAACACCGTTCCGCCGTATCAAGTCTTGCACTGGTCTCTCCGTCTCGTTCCGGGCTTGCACTGGGTTCAACAGTTCGGGACTGACTTCACACACTTGGGCTCGTTGTGTCGGACTCGATCACAGACCAAGATCAAGACGCCGTTCGTCTCAACTGTACTTGATAGTACTCCGCACTGAACCGTCGTAATGCTCCGTACAGGACCACACCGTTGAACTGTGCTGTAGTCGACCGTGTTCTGAACTCCTGTCGTAAACCCGCTTTCTGAACCGTCTTGACTGCGACACCTCCGCTCTTTATATAGGGTCCCTACTGGCCTTCTAGAACCGGACAGAACGCCGCTCGACGTTTCTAGGTGGTCAGATGACTACAACTCTCGTGACGCCCCTGAGCTCTGTTCACGTCGGCGATCCTTCCCGAACTCTCTTGTTGACACTCGTCTCGGCCGATCGTCGTAACTCGTCACGGTTGACCGCTCGTCTAGCGCTGGCCTGGGGCGATTTGCGTCAGCTGACTACACACACACCACTACCCCTCTCTGTGCCACCACCAAGTTTATAACACTGCCCCCTCCTTAGATCTGTCCGTCCCGGACAGAATCAAGCTCATGACATTGGCTGTGAAGTTTCATCGCTGCAGGCGGGGGTCGATCGGTGGCAGTTGGCTTGCCTCTTGAGCTTGACGGAGCCATCCATGTTGCAGTCAGCAATGGTCGCTTCCTTCTTCTCCTCCAGTTTGCCTTGACCTGGTTGCCTCGCCGTCGTGCTTTCATCGCCATCCACGTGGAACTCAGAAAACGTTTTATTCTCCTCCAGTTAGCCTTCATCTGGTTGTATCGACCTCGTGATCGCATGGTCATCCATATTGCACTCAGCAAAAGTCGCCTTCTTCTTCTTCTCCGCCAGTTGGTCTTCATGTGGTTGCAGTAATATCGAGGTTGCATCGTCATCCATCTTGCATTCAACAAAAGTAGCCTTCTTCTTCTTCTCCGCCAGTTGGTCTTCATGTGGCTGCAGTGATGTCGTGGTCGCGTCGCTCTCTTGTCGTTCGGTATTGAGGGCAGCCGTTTGGCACATGGAGAGGTATAGGATGTAAGGGCTGGGGATACCAAGATCGTTGGCAAAAGAGGTGGCTTGATAGGGCTTTGCGAAGAAGGACTGGGATGGGCTTCAAATCCACAGGACATGGAATTGTGGGACAGGTCATCATCTTCAGCCTTGTCTGGAGGGCATGCTTGTGGGGCAGGTTGGTAACACTCCTCGTGCAAAGGTCCCTCGTCTTCGGCTTCAGGCTCCATTCGGCTTTCTTCACCACCATCAGGACCTCTCTCTCTTGTCTCAGTATCGGGCCAATCGTTTGTTGGTTTCAGACCCTGTCGATGACTTTCGTCAACGTCAGACTGCCTTGGATTCTCTTTACCACCTTCAGGACTTTCCTCTCCAGTCTTGGCAGCTGGACCAACGGCTGTTGGGTACGGACCTGGCTGGTATCTCTTAGCTTGCAAATTTCCCTCAACAGCTTCGTCAGATTTCATTGGGTTCTTATGGTCACCATCAGGGCTTCTCTCGCTGGTCTTAGAATCTGGGCAAGCGTCAGTAGGGTCCCACCTTCGTACGCCACTTGCAACTTGCAAACGTTCCTCAGCAAAATGCTTGGACGCGGAGCAAACATTCACTTGATATGCCTTGCTGTTTGAGGTGCTCATATCAGGTACAGCTGCATCACAAGCTTCGTTCGAACTATGGGCAGCTTCCATTGTCTCTTCATCTGTCTCTTTCGGCTCCACAGGTCTGTACTCCCTGTTTTCAGATTGACAGGCAGCACCACATTCATCAGCATTGCCGTTGTCACTGCATATTTCTTCAAAGCTTTGGGTGGCTAGTAGTTCATTGTTTAACGATGGCGCAACTCCTTTATCTTTAAAGTCCCTTTGGTCGTACAGGGTTTCTTCCACCACGTCCATCGTTTTCACCACGGGGCTCGTCACTTCCTTCACTGAGGTATACATCTTTTCAAGCTTGGTACAGATCTCTTCGTTGGACTTCTTCCATGTCGTATTCATAGCCCGCAACTCTTCCTTCCAGTCATCTAGCTGTTGGTGCAAGAACTCTCTTAAATTTGGTGCGACTTCAAACAGATACGTGTCTGGATCTTCCTCTTCTTCAACTATACATTCTCGGAGGCGTGCTTGTAAGGTTTCTTTATTTCCGCTCGTTTTCAGATCTCGATCACGGAGTTCTTCCTTCAGTTCTCTAAATTCAAGTTCGTACAGCAGTTTCAGACGAGCCATAGTAGATCCGATCCAATCCGATTCCGATCCGATCCCACTTCTGACACCAGTGTTACAAATCTCACTATCCAGGCTCTCTGCAAACTGCACCATACACCACCAACTTAAAGAACTTGACAAGTCAGGGCTCCAAAATAACGTAAAGGTTTAATGTCCATAAATAACAGCCAATACTGTACAATTGGCAGCACGTAGAATAGTACAAATAGCTCTGCGATAACAAATATCTCTCCGATAACACCGTTCCGCCGTATCAAGTCTTGCACTGGTCTCTCCGTCTCGTTCCGGGCTTGCACTGGGTTCAACAGTTCGGGACTGACTTCACACACTTGGGCTCGTTGTGTCGGACTCGATCACAGACCAAGATCAAGACGCCGTTCGTCTCAACTGTACTTGATAGTACTCCGCACTGAACGGTCGTAATGCTCCGTACAGGACCACACCGTTGAACTGTGCTGTAGTCGACCGTGTTCTGAACTCCTGTCGTAAACCCGCTTTCTGAACCGTCTTGACTGCGACACCTCCGCTCTTTATATAGGGTCCCTACTGGCCTTCTAGAACCGGACAGAACGCCGCTCGACGTTTCTAGGTGGTCAGATGACTACAACTCTCGTGACGCCCCTGAGCTCTGTTCACGTCGGCGATCCTTCCCGAACTCTCTTGTTGACACTCGTCTCGGCCGATCGTCGTAACTCGTCACGGTTGACCGCTCGTCTAGCGCTGGCCTGGGGCGATTTGCGTCGGCTGACTACACACACACCACTACCCCTCTCTGTGCCACCACCAAGTTTATAACAATATTCTAAGTGTTAGGCACCTAGTTTATATTATTAGTTAGTTAGAGACGCACCATAGGAGATGTATATTGAACGGGACTAGTGACGCTTGGAATATTTTGGGTTAAAGACTGGAAAATCAGTTAGCAATAGGATTCTCTTGGGTAAAGACGTGTTTTATTTGACAGAGACTCTGACTGTGGCCTTTTATTGGATTAAACTTATTATTCATTGTTCATCAGTGCTGACCACATCTTTTCACTTGTTAAATCGATGTGTGTTGATTATGTGCTGTCGTTCCACTACATTGAATATACCCGAACAAGACACCCAAACGCTTGCTGAGTAATTGATGAAATCTAACAATCATCTACAGTTGAATTAAGTACAGAATTAAACATACATCACATAAGATATCGATCGAAACAATTTTCATATAGTAATTAATATAAATATAAAGTTACTGTTGTAAATGACACAGCGCTGAAATCAATGCTTGCCCATGTCTTTTGTTTCTACAGCTGTCTACGGCAGTGCTGCGTGCTGTAAAGGTGGAAACATCAAATGCTCAACTCTGGTGTCTGCACCAAGTGGTCAGAATGTTGGGGACAAAGCGTCCATTGCATGTCCGAGTGGTCAAGTGATGACTGGGTGCAACGTGTTCACAGAGAATGCCAAAGCTGCTGGAGCTTATATTGAAGGTAAAGCTCATTGATAATTCAGACTACATACAAGTCAGACTTCATATAGGTTAGATTTCATGTATTTCAGATTACATACTGTGACCATACGACCGCTAAGCTGTTCTGTTTCCAAAACCTGTAATGCGCGCTTGTCTACGGTGTCTTTAGAAACCCCTAGACCTAACGTCACCAAACTAAACTATTTTAATAATTAGTTGATTTTGATGACATACACTCCCAGAGGCGCATGGCAATGGGAGCTTTTCTCGCGGCGCATGCCACATACAATTCTGACTACAAACAGCTTAGATTTCATGTAATTTAGACTTCATACAACTTAGATTTCATGTAATTCAGACTTCATACAACTTAGATTTCAAGTAATTCAGACGTTATAGAGCTTAGATTTCATAGTATTTAGACTTCATACAGCTTAGATTTCATGTAATTCGACTTATTACAATTCAGACTGCATACAGTTCAGGCTTCGTACAGCTTAGATTTCATGGAATTTAGACTTTATTTATAAAGACTTTCATTAACATATAGACAAGAAACAAACAAATGCTAGGTCACCAGAGTTTCTTATTTGTTCTCCTAGTTAATTTTTTTTTATACTGCAGCTCAAAATGGTGTGGATACCTGCATTGCTGTCAACGGTTATGATAGATTTGGTTCAGAAAAGGCAGTTCAAGCCTACATTACCTGCTGCCATGTCTAGGATTTCTTTAAAGCTACAAGAAAATCATATTGGAGTTGAAGTGTTTAGTTTTCTTTCTAAATCACAATAAAGAAAAGAAAGTCCGATTCTGGTCTTTTCTACTTTGTTCTAGATGTAGATCTATTTCTCAATAGATTTTTACGATAATTTATTTTAGTCACAGTGCCGGTTTTAAGGGACGACAGGCGTGGCGATGCTTCTGGGGTCTGCACATTAGAGGGGTCATTAGGCCTATACATACTTTTATTTTTTAACTTTTTACCTGCAGTACTTTAAATCTTACGTTTGGCATCACTGTCGTGATTAAGAAGTGTTCGCTTTTAGAGTGCTCGTCTGGGGCGTACCTAGGGTGGGGGAGGAGGGGGAGAATTCGAAAATCCCCCCGGGCTCCCACTTGATGAGGGCCCCAAATGGGTATTTTATACAATATAAATATTAAATTAATTATTACGCAAAATGCAGGGTCCCCAAAGAAGTCAAGCCCCCCGGGCCCCCAAATGATGGCTAATTCCTAGCTACGCCCCTGGTGCTCGTAATATATAAATGCAGCACTGGATTTACGTCAACCCAGGGTCTAACCCACCACAGGCTCAAAAATAGTTTTTGAAATAAAATATGCATATTGAATATTTAAAGAAATGAAGGAAACAAGATTAGGTTAAATATCGCATATAAATAGTATTAGTAATAAATGGATTTTTATTAATTAAAGCGTTCATAAAAAGTGAGGTGGCCTCCTCAAAATTCCTGCCCAAGGGCCTCCGCCTACATAAATCTGGCCTTAATGTTCAATGAATGTTAAGAAACAAATGAAAGAATAGCGATACACAAATTTTAGAAGTCTTGATGTGGTCTAATCTTCTTAGGTTAATAGTAATAATGATATCTTTTATTTATCCTTGTAAAAATTTGGCTTACAATTTGTGCATTATACACAACAAAACACCGGAGAACGAAATATACGTACACACTCATTTAACACACTCTAGTTAATGTCATTCGTTTCTATTTACCCATGAAGGTAATAGTAAAGCTCATTGTCCCAAATTACTTATCTTGAAATTCTGGTGGTCGAGGATTGACAAAAAAAAACATAGCCACATTTTTATAGAATAACATGCCAGATTTCAGTATCTTAACATACTATGTCAAAGTGCTGCCAAATTAAAAAAAAGAGAATTGCTTTTACACATGTAGAAATAGAGTATTTTAAAAGGGAAAGATGTTATGCTTTAAAAATTTGTCTTTCTTTAAGATGTCGTGTGAAGATGCGCAACGAAACACTAATTAATTTTTAGATCTATATTTTAATGCATCTAAATTATATATAAAGTCATTTGGAATATATTGGCCTATCCGTGTGTGTTTATCTACATAAACGCATGAATGTGTCTGTGTGTGTTTGTATCTTTAAACTATTTTGTTTTATCTTGCATAAAATTTATGGATTTTCAGTAAATCTGAACCTATAATATATATTCATTCAATAATCATCAAGAGATCTCTGGAACCGCCGAATGAATTCCTATGAAATTTTTCACACACTTTCTTTTTTAACTCAAAGATGATCGCTAATAAGCTGTTCTGTTCCATTAGAAGTGTGTGTGTGCCTGTGAGTTTTGTGTTTTGGGGATGATTTTAAGTAGGGTTCGTTGGGGTAGGACCAAAAAAGCATCATAATTATTAGTATTAACTATTTTAATTTGGAATTGAGAAGCCGAAGAAAATATCAGAGATTGTATGCAAGACTAAAGTTACTGCTTCAAGGAGAAGTAAAGTGATACTAGAATTGACAGGGCTAAATTATGGTTGCATGGGGGTGGGGGTTTCAGAGTGAGAAAGTATCTAGCCCTGAGATGAACTCCATTTGGTATCAAGGCTGGAAGGATTAGTCCTCCCGTAGAGCCTTGGCAAGAAACTCTGCTGTTTAAGCTCCCATACAGGTCAAGTAACTCGGCAGACAAACTATCCTGCAGCTCTCGGAGCTACGGACACTCTTGCAAGAGATGCGCCACTGTCTCCACCGAATCTGCACAGTGTCAGCAACGGGCATCAAAATTTGGCCGGAATCGGGCAAAGTAAGCACCAACAGGGCAGTGTCCCGTTCTACACTGCGTAATGATTGATTGTTCCTGCCAGTATCTAGCCCTCAATCTCTGCAGTCTTCTTAGCTATTAACATTGACTAAAAGATCTTTTAAAAAATAAACGTCCAGTGTCTTATTGTGAATAATATTTTACACTACTGAATGTCTCTGCGTAAATTGTCAGGTTTACAAAACGGAGTATTACAGAGAACACATTTCAGCTTTATTAAGACAAATTTTATCCTCTACCGGTCTTGTTTCCCCACTAAATCTTGATGTAGTTGTAATGCTCCATGACAACGTTATCTTTTTTTTTTTTGTCTTACTTTTTCAGTAGACTCATTTCTTATCCTAGTAGACATACTTTGCACAGAAAAGAAACAACTTTGGCATTATTTTCTCTACGAGATTTCTGTGCTAAACGTATTAATTTTTTAAAAATATATACACGTTATACTACAGTAGTAAAGTTCAGCTTTCAGACCTTGTGGTCTATAAGGCAGATGATGTAAAGGTCATCTGTCTTCTGTTATACTATACCTCTAATAAAAAATGAAACAAAGATTTAAGTATAAAAGGTTAAGTTGACATACATGAACTAGTTAGAATGTTCAGGCTTAGCGTGGCCTGTGTCCTAGCATTCTGCAGTCTTGAGAGATCAGACGGAGCCCCAGAGTTGCTTCAGAATCCTGGATTTGAGGATGGAACCAATCATTGGAACGTAGGTGGGTTTACGGCTGTGGCTCAGACTGCAGTTGTTCATGGAGGACATGCAGCGCTAAAATGTTCAGGCAGGTAGGTCCATGACATCCAACTCAATACAGATTGGGCAACATTTGTTCAGTAGATGTTCTTCTATTACATAATTTCATCTTGAATAATATTTTTTCTTAAAGACGTTACTTAAGAAAAAATAGCAATAGAAGATCCTCTGCCGATCCATATGTTAAGGTAGTAAAGTTTCCCTTTCAGACTTCGCGATCTGTGGGGCAGATGATGTAAAGGTTAATGAGGGTATTATGTGGCCAGCACGACGACTAACAGTCTTTACTTTCCCCCAATGTCAGGTAGTCATTAGAACTGGGTAGATTCAGCGGCGTCTTAAAGATCCCAACATAAAAAGTTCCAGTCCTTCACCAGGATTTGAACCCGGTTCGGAAACCAATCGCTTTACCACTCAGCCATCGCTCCTCCCTATCCATATGTTTAACCTAGTCATTTAAATTAATTAGAGACATCACAAAGTCATTGGCTGATTCAGGCAACCCGTTTTATGCAATAATGTCAAGAATGCTTGTATGATAGTACTCAAGCTTCGAACATGAAAATGTATAACTAATTTGTGATTGTCCTCAATAGGTACAAACGATGACCTGTTTTAGTAACTATGTTGTGTACATTAGAGTTCCCATAGCTCCAATTAAGAAACAAAAACACAGAGAAGGACAGTTTAAATTCTCAGGCGCTGATTAAAAAACAATATTAAAAAGACCAACAGTGTAGTAGATTATAAAATAAATTTAAGATAGCCACAAGGTTAATTAAATGTTGTTCTTGTAGAGCACATGACTGGCAAGGACCGTCTCAGAATGTGGTGGTCAAGCCTGGGGGTCAATACGATTTCAGCTCGTTCTTCAAGCTAGCCGCTGACGTCCCAGGTGTCTCAGCTCAGTCTGTTTCTGTCATGATTCATTTCAAGTTTAAAGACACAGGTAAGACAATCGCTTAGTCACTACGATATTTGAGTTCTCTTATCTGGGCGCTACGTTTAAGACGTTTTAATCATAGGAGTGGGCGTGTGAGATGATCAAATAAACTTTACATTAGAGAAACTGTTCGAGAATAGAGCTTGGAATTCAAACAAACATTTTGACAAAATTATATTTTAAAAGGGGTAAAGGTACCCTTTTCAGACCTTGGGATACACAAATAATGTAACGCTCATATGGCCGATAGTTAATTGCAGCCAACGCAATGACCTAGTGCATTTTTTTACCCATCAGCGTTGAGTGGACTCAGGGACGTACTAAAAATCCCGAATTAAATACTAGCCTTCAACGGGATTCAAACTTGAAAACACCAGTTTGGCAGACAAGCCTCCCGCGACCCGACCACCACGCCCTCCAGAAAAATGTATATGGAATAGAAAAAAAAATCAATTTTATCGTTTTATCAGGTATTCCATATTTAAATATTAATCTATTAAAATTATTATCAATGTTTAAGAAATTAAACTATTAAAGTAAGTGACCTCGTTTCATCATCCAAATACAAACACAAAGATAAAGGCACATTTCTCGTTCCATATGCTAGGACAAATTTGTACAAATACTCCTTCTTCCCTAGTGCTATTAGAGCATGGAATGGGTTGCCTGAGCTAGCCAAGAAAACCAGTGACTTGACAGAATTTAAGTCATTGGTTAATATGCATGACTAAATGCATGACGCGTAGGACGTAATCATCTTTTTTTTTTTTGAAGCAATGTCTGTATTATATAAGATAAGATGAGAAAATAGAAACATTTTTTTTTTGTGAAAGCTGTTTACAACAAGATCGATGCCAAAGTTGTTTTTTTAAAGAATATATTAAATGCGATTCTAGAGGCTACTTCCTTGGTACGTCAGAAGGAACTAAATTCTCCAGATTAATGTCCGTTCGGAAGGTAAGGTGGTCAAAACACTACGTAAAAAACTCACGTTGCAAAAAATGTAATCATTTATATCAAATTAAAATAACACACGTAGAAGTATGGCTGGTTAGCTAAGCTGATAAGGCCTCGTACTTATAACCCGAACGTTGTGGGTGCGATCCACATACTGGCCAATTGTTTATTTTTTTTATGATAAATAAAATATTGCTGTTGAGTAGACTATATTATTTGAACATAAGTTGGGATGGATTTTTTGTTTAAATGGTATATTTTCCATGTCGTGCTAACATATTTGAAAATGTTTAAATGCAATGTTGAGTTGTTATTGAAAATGCTCTTTAATTGCACAGGTGAAGATCACTTTCTCCAAATCACGATTAGACCCAGAATCAAAGCAGCTGACGACTGGGTCCAGCTTGGAGCAGATTTTGTAGTACCAACTAGAGGTTGTTTTTATTTTAAAATACATATTCTATTTAGTACTTCTTCATTGATACCTAAATCATTGTTGCTATGGAATTATAAAAAAAACGTTATGTTATACTTGGCGTGCATAAATTTCTTCTTGCGTATAAGATTTAAATCGACATACTTAAATCCATATAACCTGTATTACTTTTTTTTACAAGCTTCATGACTAATGGGGACTCTAGGACCGACTATTGGGGACTCTAAAACCGATTAATGGGGACTCTCAGACCGAATAATGGGGACTCTAAGACCGATTAATAGGGACTCTAAGACCGACTAATGGGGACTCTAAGACCGACTAATGGGGACTCTAAGACCGATTAATAGGGGCTCTAAGACCGACTAATTGGGACTCTAAGACCGACTAATTGGGACTCTAAGACCGACTAATGGGGGCTCTAAGACCGACTAATGGGGACTCTAAGACCGATTAATAGGGGCTCTAAGACCGACTAATGGGGACTCTAAGACCGATTAATAGGGACTCTAAGACCGACTAATGGGGACTCTAAGACCGATTAATAGGGACTCTAAGACCGACTAATGGGGACACTAAGACCGACTAATGGGGACACTAAGACCGACTAATGGGGACTCTAAGACCGACTAATGGGGACTCTAAGACCACATGAAAACAGCGATGAAAGAAATATAACATTTTGTGGCATAGCTAAATCGATTGCTTTTTACAAAGCTCTTAATTAACTCACTAAGTCTGTCTGGTAAAAAAAGTTTGTACATGTTATTTCTCCCAAACCCGATTTCGTTTCAAGCTGAAATTTGCACAATTATTTCTTTTATATGCCAATACAAGAATCAAGATTTTAAAAATATCCAATTAGTTAATTAACTATTATTAATTACTTATTAGTTCATTGTTACAGTCTCGGTTGACATTGCATGATCTAATGTTCACGTCATGTTAAGAGGTTAAAAGACACGTGGAATTCCTGATGTAGAAAACAGGAAGTAGAATGAATAAAGTTGACTTCGAGTTCAGTCAAGTAAGTCAAGTGGTATCCTTTAGACCGGGTGGTCAGGTAGTATATTTTGGTCCGGGACGGACAGTAGTGACTTATAAAAGTCGAGTAGTAATTTCAGTTAGGTAGTAACTTTTGGGCAGTTGATGCAAGTGGTCTTTTTGAGACATGTATTATTCTGTACAGTGTTACCCGCTGAGATGCGGACGTTATTTGTTATCTACTCTGGAGAGTTTAACGTATTGGATATATTTGATGGATAGCATTGTTCTTGACTTGTGTACCTAACAAGGCGAGCAGTATTATTATTATTGTTATCAAATAAACTTTATGTTTTGTCTGCTGAAACGGACTTAAGTCAATCTGTAGTATCTATGTTTGTCACGTGTCAGGAGTACGCCAGGAAGCACGAACACAGCTTTCTACGCATTCGCGACACAGTAGTAGTGACCAGTCCCTCAGGTGTGTAACAGTAATACACGTCACACTATATCAACGCCACGTCTCTAAACGTCCATTTACATTCACAAGAACCAGCAAGATGTAATAATTCGACGAATTTATAAATCAAGATTATGTTAACATGTTGTTCTTTTATATTTAAGTTTATTAAAACTGTAAACCTTCATCTCATCAGAACACAGTCTCTTCTCTTTACCTTGAGGGTCCATCTCCAGGGGCTGAGTTTTACTTCGATGACGCCACCCTAACCGAGCTACCAGAGAATCCAAACTGGAAAACAGAAGCTGACCATCGCATTGAAACTCTGAGGAAGAGCAATATCCATTTCAAGTTGGACACTTTCATTTGTCCCACTAATTCTGGATTAGTTTATTTTGAGAATAGATCCGGTTTTTTTTTTTACATTATAAGCTTACATTGATAGGTATGTATCTTTAAAGAATGATTAACAGAAAAATATGAGTCTATGCTAATTAAATCGGACGTTTAAAATTGTATATTTTCAGTGTCAACGTGGCTTCAAATTTCAACGTTAATGATTTAAAGCTTCAGGTTTGTAAGTTTTATATCACGCTATTAGTAGACGGATAATAGAAACACCTTTTGACATCCTGCGCACCATCTGTCTCTGTTCTCTGCTGATCTTATCGATTCAAAGACAAATATCCTGCCAACTAACTACTAACTTATTTTATGTTCTGTCTTTTTTTTTTGGTTCAACTAGTAATGTGCCTTGTAGGATTATTTTAAAAGGACATTTTATTCTTTCACTTTTTCACACCACTAAAATATTAGCTTTGACAATGCTTTTAAGTCGTCATATGGACAGATTATGTTATGTTATGTTTATTTCATCTTATCTTAGCTTATATTATCTTAGCTTATACATTACAAACGTACCTTCAAAGCAGAAAATAACTATGTCCTACTGTGTTAATCTTGTAGTCGAGGATGTTAAATAGAGTCTCTGCCAAGAGAAGATAATTGAGCAAAATATTGGTTTTCCTGGCTGTTTCAGACAGCTCCGTTTGATGCTCTATTGGCACTAAGGAAGAAGGAGCACTTGCATAATTTGTCCCAGCATATGGAATAAGAAATGTGCCTTTATCTTTTTGTCTTGTTGAATATTTTATTAGATTTTATTTTTGTATTTGTAAGGTACGGTTAAGTCTTTTATGTTTAATTGCTAATTAACTTTTTCATCTTCTGTTCCAAAGTGTTGTAATTTCAGTAACGACGTTACTCAAGTCTAATGTAAATATTCATTTGTTATAAATCTCGCAGCTCTATTTTGTGTCTGTTCCAGTTTCTTTGTATTTTCATGTGTTGTTTTAAACCCCGCGAACTATGTAAAAAGCTCATTGTATAATAAATATTGAAGTATTTCAGATGGCAGACTATTTCCTTTCTTAATGGCTATGAACAATCTGTTTCTAATGAGAAATCAAATATATTTATGTATTTCTTCTTGATCTCAACAGATCGATCACACCAAACATTTATTTGGATTTGGAACCGAGATACGTAGTGACTATATCGTTAGCCCAGACTATAAACAGCTTCAGAACATTATCTATTATCTGTTTAACTGGGCCACCATAGGGGAATACAAGTGGACTTTCAACAGAGGCACCAGGGTAATCGTATTCTTTCTTTTTAAATCTATAATCAGTTTTATCAACTTGCACCCACATGCCTTTAGTTTACAGATCATTCTAAACAAATAGTGACACGGTCCACAACAATGAATAATAATCTTCATTTAAGTCCGGCACAAAATATTTGTGGGACAACATCTACTTCATCTTCACAGATGTATAAATACAGAAATATAAATAGTTGTAGGCTGTAGCTTAAACATATTCAATGTGTAATACCTCTGTAATCAATTTTCACAATGTATTACTATATTTTAAAGATAATTCTTAATTTAATTATGTGTCATATCATTTACAAGGTCACATGGGTCATAATCTTATCTTATCTTGTATAATTCTTAAAGACAACCTGCACCCATTAAACCACTGTTACTTAAGATCTGAACGAAGTGGTCGTCTCCTTTCCATTAGGACTAAAACAGAAAGATTTAAAAACTCCTTCATCCCACTATCGGTCCGAGTGTTACAAGATCAGCTGTCGTCATCGAGAAGTACATAGAAGTCTAATTCATAAAGCGCTGGTTGTGAATGTGTGTGTTTCGTGTGTGAATGTTGTTCAAATTCTTAATCAATATTGTTATTGTACAGTAGTTTCGCTGAGCTTGTCAATTGTAGTCAAACTGAATTTCCATTAGATTGGATCAATAAAAATTATCTTATCTTATCTTATAATACAGACGTTACTTCAAAAAAGAAGATGATTACGTCCTACGCGTCATGCATTCAGTCACGCATATTAAACAATGACTTAAATTCTGCCAAGTCACTGGTTTTCCTGGCTAGCTCAGGCAACCCATTCCATGCTCTAATAGCACTAGGGAAGAAGGAGCATTTGTACATTATAATAGCAGACGTCGCTTCTGCTTACTATACCATCATGCATCCTTTTGTCTTTTTTTGGGACTCCGTGAAATCGACCCCATAGATCAGGGGTGGCTATGATGCGCATTGCACAATTACAAGTGGAACACTTCACCCATGAAATAATAAAAACAAAGAAAAGAATGCCTGATCATTATAAGTAATAAAACCTATCTGCAGAGAATAGATTCATGGGACTTGAGTTCATTAGCTACTATGATGTCAAGAGACCCACATGTTTTAATGCTCGTGGGCCCCGAACCCAGAACACTGCCTGGTCGTGCGGTTTGCGTGCTGGACTGTCGTTCGGATTTATCGACGGTCGAGGGTTCAAACTCCCATCCCCCGTCGTCCTGCGGGAGGTTTGGACTAGGAAGTAAACTATCTTCAACTCTGAAGGAACATCCGAAACATGTAAAACATTTTACAAAAGGGAAGGATAAACCTTCTCATTTAGAATGAATTAGTAAATAGGTCTTTAATATAAGACCTTATACGAATTTCGAGTGACACTGATATCGCGGATGAATTATACAAGCGATTGTTCTGCCATATTTTAGTATAATTGAATAAACTTATATTTGGTACAAACGTTATTAATTGCGTTCATCCCTAAGAAAGAAGAAAAGTTACACTTGATATTGTTATCATCAGTGATGTAATAAAAAAAAGAAATACAGGGACACTTTAGAAGTATTAGTCCTGTGAACATGTCGAGAATAAAACACAAACTAAACAATGAAATAACATAGTTCTATTTGGAAATAACCAAATATTTCCCTTATATGCTCTTTCTTTTCATTTTCCTTGAACGAATCTGCTTGTAGAATCTGTGATGTGGCCCAGTTCAACATTTGGTACGAGAAAGGGATGATAATTTAAACGTCTTTGAAGGACTTATAATAATAATAATAATCTTTATTGTCCGTATGGAAATTTATCTTACAATTTGTGCATTACACCAAACAAAAAACATAATAACTATAAGAAACCAAAATGTACATTCACACCAGACTCACTCATAATTTACATGTGACAAAGTTTATATCAGATTGTTCTTATTTAATGATTTGATTGCCAGGGGAACAAAAGAGTGTTTGTGTCTGTTTGTCTTTGCTATCGGTGTCTTGTATCTCTTTTGTGATAGTAAAATCACAAAATCCTGACACAAAGGGTGATTCTTTATTTCTAGGATCTTGTTAGCTTTTTTATAGATGTTTGTTTTTTGCCAATGATTTTACCAGCAGCATTTAGGATTCTATAAAGTTAATTTTTATTTTTAATGCTCAGAATGCCATACCAGGCAGTGAAATTGAAACTTAAAATATTGTAGATGTGAGGGTGATAAAACATAGCCAAGACCTTTTCGCTAACTTTAAACGAGTTGATTCACTTTAAGAGAATAGAAGAGAAACCAAAATGTTTTAGCAGTAATGTTATTATGTTCATTTACTTGGTTAAGCTTAAAATAAGTTGAACTAGACTGGAAGATCACATTCCAGATTTTGAAAAAATATTTTTATATTATTAATTATTTTATAAGGAGCACCCAGATTTTACGATGGCTGTGGCTGCAACTGATGAACTAAGAAAACATGGGTACAGTTTTTTCACTCATCTTTTATATCTAAGTTATTATGTGATAGTAAGTGTATGTGTTTTGCGTTGCTGGTAGTGCAGTGTGTGTGCCTGTGTATGAAATGACCAGTGGACCTTGAGTGTATATGGTTGAGTGAACAGCAGTGTGTCAGGACTGTGTGTAAAAGGAAGTCAGTTTAGAGAACAAGTGGCTGGAGTAAAGAACATAAATAGAGACGAATAAAATCATTTTGTTAATTGAAGCTCGTGTTGTTTTAGTCTATTACATGGTGTCAGATGGACCGACTCCACCCGCCACAACCGCTGGAATTAAATGGCAACGTACCAGAAAATTGGAAAAGGTTCAAACAATCCTTTCAGATATATTCGATAGCAAGTGGACTGGATACAAAAAGCAGAGAGGTACAAGTGGACTGGATACAAAAAGCAGAGAAGTACAGTCTATGACATTATTGCATGTGTTCGGCCAAGAAGCAGTGCAAGTCTATAGCACTTTCCAATGGACGGATAATGAATGTAATGAATGTGAGATTAGCAAGTCCTTCCATACACTTCACTGCATTCTTAATAAGTTTGAGAAGTACTGTCTACCAAGAAAAAATGTTACCATTGAAAGACATGTCTTTTTCCAGCGTTCTCAACATGGAGAGTCATTTGACAGCTTTGTCATTGACATCAAACTTAAGGCAATGACATGTGAGTTTGATTTGCTTAAAGATACCCTAATAAAGGATGGGATAGTTGGTGGCATAAGGAATGAGAACACCCGAGCAAGACTTTTGAGAGAACCAGATCTAGACATTAACAAGGCAGAAAATATACGTTGGGCAGCTGAGGCAACTGAATGGCAGCTTAAGCTCATGAATGAAGAAAGTGGGGTACAAGTTGTGAATTCAGCTACCAATAGCTTTAAAAGAACAAAGGAAATGTGAGTTGTAGCTATTGCAGCAAGGAACACAAACCACGTCAGTGCTCAGCTTATGGTGAGACATGTCACAAGTGTCATAAAAAAGGTCATTTCTCGTCAGTGTGCAGATCAAAGCCTGTAAGTATAGTGAAGTCAGAAGGTCAAGATGACTCCGTTGAGGAAACATTTTTCATCGGCAGTATTGGCTCTCATAGTCTAAGCAACGAATGGAACTCACTCATTACTGTTGAAAACAAACAATTCACATTCACGTTGGATACTGGAGCACAAGTCAATATTGTCCCATACAGAATCTTCAAGCAATTAAAAAGAAAGAAACTTCTCAAATCAACATCCAGACTTACTACTTACAGTGGAGAAAGATTGAAGGTTGTTGTCAAAGCACACATTAAATGTACTGTTAAAAGTAAGACAGCCATAACAGAATTTCAAATTGTGGAGACACATTCAAAGCCAATTATGGGTCTACCAGGCTGCCAACAAATGAATTTAATCAGAAGAGTTGACTTTATATAGGACGATACACTCTCAGGCTACGCAGATGTATTTACTGGCTTAGGCTGCATGGAAGAGGAATATACTATAAAGGTCAATTCCAACATTAAACCTGTTGTACACGCTGCAAGGAAAGTCCCAGCGACACTACGTGAGGAATTAAAAAATGAATTGAGAAGAATGGAAGATGAGGGTGTCATTGAAAAAGTAGATCATCCCACTGCATGGGTCAACTCACTTGTTATTGTTGAAAAGAAAGGAGGCGGATTAAGGATATGTCTAGACCCTAGAGACCTCAACAAAGCCATTCAAAGAGAACACTACCAATTACCTACTATAGAAGAAATAGCTAAGTTTTACCACACGTCGCTACAAGTTCCTTCGTCTACCATTTGGGCTAAACTCTTCTGCAGAAGTATTTGCAAAACACATACACTTACTATCACAGCTATATTGCCATTTTTTCTCTTTTGCCTTTTAGTTGCTTTAGTTGCTAATAATTAAAAAAAAAATCTCAGTTTGGAAATAAATATCTATCTTGGTTTTTGTTTCCTTGTTTTAGGTTGAAAGTTCGAGGTCATTGCATGTTCTGGGCAGTAGGTGGAGACACACAACCAAGTTATGTGACCGCCATGTCTGGACAAACTTTAAAAGATACAGTCGATGAACATATACGCTATATGACTGGGATCACCAAAGGGAAGTAAGTGTGTCGTCTCGTCTGCATTAAAAAAACAACGAATTTCCTTTTTTTACTGACTACAATATGGATTTGGAAACAAAACATATTAAACATATAATCTAAAACATTTTTGTATATCGATCTTCAATGCTTTGTAATGATTGTCAATACTGACAAAGTATTTAAATGACCTAATAAACAAGATAATGACACAGTAATTCACTTTCCTTTCGCTAGATGGATTGTTTATATAAAATAGAAGACGTTATCTAGACGCCAACCAACACTTCTATCTAGCATATAGTTGTCATATATTCTCAGACTCTCATATACTCTCGGGCTCTCATATACTCTGACTCTCATATACTCTCATGCTCATATACTCTCAGACTTTCATATACTCTCATGCTCATATACTCTCAGACTCTCATATACTCTCATGCTCTCATATACTCTTACACTCTCATATACTCCATGGGCGTAGCCAGGGGGGAGGTTAGGGGTTCAACCTCCCCCCCGAAATGAAATCCCCCCAAGGGGGGTTGGAACGGAATTCAATGACTTTTTTGCTTTAATTTTGTTTATTTTAGGTGAGATTTTAATACTAAATCATCACTTACCACAGCACAGCCGAAGGGGTTTTGAGTTTAAAAACCCTCTACCAGGGGGTTTTGAGTTTTAAACCCCTTACCAGAGGGTTTTGAGTCAAAAAACCCTATCAGAGGGTTTTGAGATAAAAATTCCTCTACCAGGGGGTTTTGAGTTTAAAACCCCCTGCCAGACCCCCTGCCAGGGGTTTTGAGTTTAAAACCCCCTACCAGAGGGTTTTGAATAAAAACAAATTCCTATCAAGGGGTTTTGAGATAAAAATCCCTCTACCAGGGGTTTTGCAGTTAAATCCCCCTCTTCTATCAACAAAACTACAAAAAAAAAATGGAAACGACAATCTCCAAATTCCAAGAAAACAGCTCAGGAAGATTTTGACTTAAAAAATCGCCTCCAAAAATTACGATAAACCCCCTCTCAATATAAAAAAAGCAAATTACACACTCAAAATTCTATGAGCGTAGCCAAAGGGGTTTTGAGTTTAACCCCCACCCCCTCCAGTTGGGGTTTGAAGCTAAAAAGTACCTCTTAAATATAAAAAAAAGCAAATTACACACTAAAAAATCTATGAGAGTAGCCAAAGGGGTTTTGAGTTTAAAACCCCCTGCCAGCGGAGTTTGAAGCTGAAAAATACCTCTTCAATGTTAAAAAAAAAGCAAATTACGCACTCAAAATGCTATGAGCGTAGCCAAAGGGGGGTTTGAGTTTAAACCCCCCTTCAGTGGGTTTTGATGCTAAAAAATACCTCTTCAATATAAAAGAAGCAAATTACACACTAAAATTCTTTGAGCGTAGATAAGCTAATGAGGGGGTTTTGAGTTTAAATCCCCTCCTCCAGATGGCTTTTTTTAAAATTTAAAACCCTTTCAGATGGTTTTGAGTTAAAAATTCCTCTACAGAGCGTTTTGAGTTGAAAACCTCTCTCTTCAATATTATTTTGAAGCAAACTACAGTCACCAAATTCTATGATCGTAGCTAAATGAGGTTTTGAATTAAAAAAAAAAAAAAATACAGAGATTTTATTTTTAAACCCCTCAACAGATGATTTTGACGATAAAACTTTCCTTTTCGATATAAAATCTAAAGCGAAATACAGGCATGTGATGCCAAGAGCGTAGTCAAGAGAGGTTACAAATTTCTACCAGTGGCTAGACATCATTAATAAAGTGTGAATAGTCATCTGCCGAAATTGAAAAACCTAAATAAGGCTCAACAAAGATGGCTAAGACAGATTTTAGGAGTCAGTTATAGAGATCGGGTCTAAATCAAAGAAATCATATGCCGAACTGGGAGTCGAACCCTTAGTAAGGTTGTGACAGAGCGTCGCATGAGGTTTTGCGGGACATGTTCTCCGACAAAATGAATTACGCATAATAAGAGTTGCGGAAACAGCTTGCCGGAAAATGCGCCGAACGGCGCGAGAGGGTCTAAGTCAGTAAGAATAGCACATTAGGTTTTTGAAATAAAACTTTTTAATAGCAAGATAATGCACTGTAGATACCTCAGAATATGCATTTTGTTGGCTTTCAATACCAGAAATAGTGCTCGGCGGCGGGGCTTCGCCCCGCGCTGGGGGAGCACTACGAGCTCCCCCAGACCCCCTTGCTAGCAAGGGCGGGGAGTCTACAAGATTTCCACTAATTCCAGGAAGAACCTCTTCTAGGGCACAATAAACGTCTTCCGTAAGGGTCAGAATGTAATAAAGATTAATCATGTACACGCACACATACACATATGTATATATTTTTTTCCGCGGGGGGGGGGGGGGGGCGGGGGGAATCCCCCCAAACCCCCCCCCCCCCGAAAAAAAATCCTGGCTACGCCCATGATATACTCTCATATACTCTCAGCCTCTCATATTCTCTCAGACTCTCATATACTCTCAGACTCTCACATACTCTCAGACTCTCATATACTCTCAGACTCTCATATACTCTCATGCTCATATACTCTCAGACTCTCATATACTCTCAGACTCTCATATACTCTCAGACTCTCATATACTCTCAGACTCTCATATACTCTCGGGCTCTCATATACTCTCGGGCTCTCATATACTCTGACTCTCATATACTCTCATGCTCATATACTCTCAGACTCTCATATACTCTTATGCTCTCATATACTCTTACACTCTCACATACTCTCAGGCTCTCATATACTCTCATATACTCTCAGACTCTCATATACTCTCATGCTAATATACTCTCAGACTCTCGTATACTCTCAGACTCTCATATACTCTCAGACTCTCATATACTCTCAGACTCTCATATACTCTCAGACTCTCATATACTCTCATGCTCATATACTCTCACTCTCATATACTCTCAGACTCTCATATACTCTCAGACTCACATATACTCTCATGATCATATACTCTCAGACTCTCATATACTCTCAGACTCTCATATTCTCTCATGCTCATATACTCTCAGACTCTCATATACTCTCAGACTCTCATATTCTCTCATGCTCATATACTCTCAGACTCTCATATACTCTCAGACTCTCATATTCTCTCATGCTCATATACTCTCAGACTCTCATATACTCTCATGCTCATATAGTCTCATGCTCATATACTCTCAGATTCTCATATACTCTCAGACTCTCATATACTCTCAGACTCTCATATACTCTCAGACTCTCATATACTCTCAGACTCTCATATACTCTCAGACTCTCATATACTTCGAACTTGAGTTAAAAACTTCAATCATACCCTTACATTGTATATTTAACCATTGAGAAGAAAAGCAACAGATACACTCAGTAAACATTGGCTGACATGATTGTACAGACTCCACAAAACAATATGTTTAATTTTTAATCTATTTGTAGTCATTTTTGACATAATTTTGTAACCATTAATTTGTAGCAACATTAAATTACAATACTTTTTTTTCATTTTAAACCTATTTTTCTTAATCCAACAGTTATCTACATATATACAATTTCACTAACGTCAATTACGTAGCTTTAAAACATACCATCGAGACTTTGGGACTTTAAATGATGTGAAAGTTTACTTATTTCCAGGTCTTGAGAATGTTAATAAAATCCCAAAATTTAGAAAGCCTTCGGGATAGAAGACTTAAAAGTAAAGTAGCAATTATACATAAAACACTGAACCATGATCTTCAAATAACAAAAAATATAATAAAATACTTAGAAAGACACAAAGATAGCCAACTGCGGTTATGTTCCATATGCTAGGACAAATTTGTACAAATGCTCCTTCTTCCCTAGGGCTATTAAGATATGGAAAGGGTTGCCTGAGCTAGCCAGGAAAACCAGTGAAATTTTTAAGTCTGAACGCATGACACGTAGGACGTAATCATCGTCTGTTTTGAAGTAACGTCTTTATTAAATAAGATAAGGTAAGACAAAAGAAAAGAAGGAAAAAGCGGGGTCCCAGCTTGGGACTTAACACCAGCTGCCAAATGGCTACCGAACGCTAAAATACCTGCTGATTATGTACTTTAAATTACTTTTTTTTTAAACTAATAGTTCCTTTTCTAGGCAGTGTGCATTGTTGCGAGAATTTATAGAATTTTTACTTTGAAAACAAATATTTAGTACTTGGCTCGTATATACATTTTTTCCCCAGACTGTCTCACTGGGATGTCAACAACGAGCTACTTCACGGGAACTTCTATGAAAACAAGACAGGAGATGACCACTACACGCAACACATGTTTAGGACAGTACACTCACTGGACCCCACCCCAAAGCTTTTCCTCAATGACTATATAGTCGTGGCCAATGGAGAGTACACTCTGGTAGGTACAGAAAAAATACATTTAGAGAAATAATTGTGTATAAAATGTATATCAAAGTGTTTAGCAGTCACCATAATCAACTAGAAAAATTCTTATGGATGTTTGTAAACATCACAACAGCCTAAATAAAATGTGAAAACTAATTTTTGAAAACAAAATTTCAGGCTTATCTTTCACAAATTCAACAATTCAAAGCTGCCAACGTTGGGCTCGGGGGTGTCGGTGTACAGAGCCACATGCCTCCAAACACAAAACCTAGTCCGACATTACGGAAGGTAATCTGGCTTATTATTATAAGTTGCATGTTTGTGAAGCTAAATATTTCAATACGAAGTCATTCAATTTTGCGTATTTCTTTGATAAGAAGCCTAATAAAAGATTTCATAAAAATAAATAGCATTCATTTATTCAGCACAGGCTGGACATCTTGGCTCAAGCAGGAGTCCCAATTAGGGCTACAGAATTAGATATGATTGCACATGACGAAAACTCCAGAGCTGATTGGTAAAGAAATCTTAAATTTGTTATACAATAAGATTTAAAAAGAAAAATAATGTCTCGAACCCTGGACCATCGAAACGACAGTCCAAAGCGCATAAGACACAACCAGACAGCCATCCATACTTGATAAGCACTAGAAAACTGCTTCTCTGTGCTAGCTCTCTGAGGTTTTTAAACGTCTTTAACTCTGCTTTAATGCATTAAATTTGTTGGTTGTTTGCTTGACATGTTTTGTATGTCCCTTCAGATTCTGAAGATATTTATATCCTTGCCTAAACCTCTCGAAGGGACTCCTGGGGGGGGGGGGAGCGGTACCTTTGAGATCACCAAACGACAGTCCAGAGCCCCATCCGCACGACAAGAGAGCCATTCAACAAATTTGTACAAAGAAAGAATGTTGTAGACCATTGTTATTGATTCTTTTTAATTAATCAATGATTGGTCCAAATGTAAGACACAAACATTATTTATTATGTCCATAGGTATGAAATCATCTGGCGAGTGTTCTTCAGTCACCCTGGTGTTGATGGCATTATATTTTGGGGCATCTGGGATCACGACAAAAGTCCTGACTATGGACTTCTTCATGGCTTCAGCTATACAGTAAGATAAAGTCATAACATAAATTTTTATTAGCGAACAGTAAAGGAGAGTACAACAAAAAAAAAATTATAATTTACATTGATTGAAAGTGAAATGAATAAACGGTCTATTTGTTAATCTTAATGTCAATCGAAGAACATTATTATTGGTAATTTAATTTATTCATATTAAGTTTCTATGAAGCATATAAAGCCATTTGAAATGTTCTGAAATACATTTTTAAAAAAGTAAAGCTTCCCATTCAGACCTTTCAGAGAGGGCAGATGATGTAAATATGATCTGTTTCTGTAGCCACGGTTAACGAGGGTGTATTGTGGCCAGCACAACGACCGACCGCCCTTACTATTCATCAACATAACGGACAGGTTATGATACAGTTTTTTTGATACTGTTCTTATTAAAACTTGTTTGGTCAACAGCTGGACAAGGCTGGTCAAAGATTTGTACACTTGACGAAAAACGAGTGGAGCACTCATGTGAACAGGTCACTGTCGTCCGGAACATCTTTCAACATCCGGGGCTTTCAGGGAGACTATGACGTGATCGTATTGTACAAAGATAAACCAATCAAAAAACAGACTTTTCATCTGGGGAAGACTGACCAGACCGTCACCGTGGACATAGCAGGAGATGGACGTGAGTTCTTCTAATATTGATTTTGCTAATTTATAAAAAAAATAAATATAAAATAACGAATCTGTAATTAAGTTATGTAACCTTAGTAGAAAACTATTTCCTGGAGAAAGACATAATTTTTCATTTGCTTTTCAAGTAAAAATTTGTCTGATCTAGTGGAAGAAAACCAAAAAGAAAACAAAAAGTAATAAAAAATCCTTTCGAAACGAAGAGGCTTCAATACAATGTTTTAATCAAATTTAGTTTATAAAAAATAGTTTATGAAGAAGACAGCATCCGTTGAAAATACATGTATATAATGCCAATAAATAGACCACAGGTCACATCTGTAGAATTGAAGACACCTGCATCCCTAAACGACTACTGTAAGGGCAATTAAGGGAAGGGAAGCGCTTACAAGGTGGACAAAGAAAACGCTTCAGGGACACCCTCAAAGCTTCTCTGAAAGCCTTCAGCATTGACTCTGCCACCTGGGAGACGAAAGCACATGATAGAGCATCATGGCGTCGCGCTGTGAAAACTGGCGCACGAATTGCATAGGGCAAGAGAACAGCGCTGGAAGAATAGCGTCACAGAAGAAAAGCAAGGCCAATGACACTAGCTCCAGCTGGAATAACCTGCCTGGTGTGCAGCCAAACATTTCGTGCTCACATAGGTCTAACCAGCCACATAAGAATGCACTAAACCCTAGAGCAACGTCCTTAGCACCCTGGATAACTAAATTGGTCATCATCAAAATACAATGAATGAACTATATTAGTGGCTATAGCGTGCAGTTACGTTCTAAAGTAACATATAGGCCTACATAATTTTTTTCGTGTAGTTTTTAAGATTTCATCATTATGACTAAATTCTATTTTGGTGTTTGAGAAACTTTCAGACTAGACATAAAATAGAAAACTAATGAAGAAAAACGTAAAGAGACGCAAGTTTTGTTTCAGATGAAATTCAGCTTCCTCCCAAAACCGATCCATTCGCTGCTGTGCCTGTCACCCACGAGACTACCAGCACTGGACTGTTGACCATGGGTCATGCCACATCCACTTCCGCAAACCATCAGTTAACTTGCACCACGAGGTGGTCAGCAGTGTCTGCTGTGGGAGACGACAAGAGAATAGAAGTCGGCTGCAATGGGGATGAAATACTGACCGGATGTTCCAGTATCTTAAAAGTAGGTTAATTTGCAAGGCGTATTTCTCGTTTTTATGAGTTTTTAAAATTATATTTAAACTCCAAATATTAAAATTAGTAGTGAAATTTTAAGATGAAAAATACTGATTTTCATATATTTAACTAATCATTTCATTTTGTGCCCCGGAATGAACACTGCAGTCTTGTAGGAAGCTTTATTGCAGCTCATTTTTTTTCTGTTCTGTCGTTGAAGAGGGTATCCTGTGGCCAGCACAACGATCGAGGCTGCTGAAATCTTGTAGGAAGCTTTATTGTAGCTCATTATTTTTTCTGTTCTGACGTTGAAGAGGGTATCCTGTGGCCAGCACAACGATCGAGGCTGCAGAAATCTTGTAGCAAGCTTTATTGCAGCTCATTTTTTTTTCAGTTTTGTCGTTGAAGAGGGTATCCTGTGGCCAGCACAACGATCGAGGCTGCAGAAATCTTGTAGGAAGCTTTATTGTAGCTCTTTTTTGTTTCTGTTCTGTGGTTGAAGAGGATATCCTGTGGCCAGCGCAACGATTCAGGCTGCAGAAATCTTGTAGGAAGCTTTATTGTAGCTCTTTTTTTTCTGTTCTGTCGTTGAAGAGGGTATCCTGTGGCCAGCACAACGATCAACCGCCTCTACTTCCACTAATTAATGTTAGGTACCTTTTAGTTCTGGCTAGACTTAGAACTTTAATGTATACCTCATCATCATTGGAACCTGCTACACTTTCTTTAAAATCAAAAGCTTTACACCTCAACCTCCAGAAACCTTCACAAAGTCGTGGCAGTATTGTTTCCATATTTCCATAATTTGTGTTAACTTTTTGTTTTATATAGAGAGCATTTTTTATGCTTTTATCATGCTCAGTGTTATGGCCCAATCTATTTTATTGACATTTTTAGTAGTATCTTGAAAAAGGTTAGGCTCTCAGCAAACATAACTCAACTAGAGTCGTGAGTATTTTAATTATCTCAGTTGTGCTTAAGTTGTTATAGGTTATTGCAGGTCTCTATTAAAGGAAAGACTCAGTAAAACATTAATTAATGCATTTCTATAATATATATATATATATATATATATATATATATATATATATATATATATATATATATATATGGCTCCTTCTGTCTCGGAAGACAATGGATGCGACCAGATGAGTCACTGGCTTTGGTTTCGTCATGTGACGGGCAGAATCTGGAAGTAACCGATCAAGCCAATCTTGGAGCGACAGAGTTTGCCACAGTTCGTGCATGCATATGCATTTGTCCTAGAGCTAGCCAACGTATTTCTTTGATAAGACGCCTAATAATAGATTTTATATGTTGAAAAAAATAATGTGCATAAACGGGATAATATTTATGTACCTACTTTAATAACAGAATAATGATTGGACTCGAGATGGGGAAAAATGACTATGACTAACGGAAAACCGGTTTGTCAGGCCATCAATGGTGCTGGATCTAGCATTGGTAAGTTGTGTTTGTTTTTACAAAGTTTATATTAACTCATTCCGTCTGTCTGTCTAATTGGTACACATTTTGTACTCGTATTTTTTGTCATGTCCCATTCTTAGATCAAGTAAAGATTTTGCGCAATTATTCATTGTCGATGACATCACATAAATCAATCAAAACATTTCAAGCTTAAAAGTCATACCATTGTCAATAAAGTTTGCGTAGCTTCCCAGTCAAACCAACAAACTATAAACTGCCCAGTTAAACCAATAAACTATAACTTACTAGTCGACCGGTGGCGTAGCATACGCTATTTTGCAGGGCCAACCTTAGGCCAGTGCAACCTATGCTACCGCAGTGGGCCCAGCACTTTTATAGGACCCGCGCTAATTTTAGGTGTATAAATTATTAAATTAAACCATTTTATAACTTATAACACATTTTCCGCGGCCTCCTGTCGATTTAACAGGAGGTCCTGGAAATCTCCTGAAATTGCAATATATACGAAAAAGTCCTGGAAATATCAGGAAATTATTAAAATCTTTTGAAAACTCATACCAATCTCCTGAAAAAAACAGACAAAAATTGTCTTTTTTTTTCACTCTTAAATTACCTAGAATAACTCCCTCCGTCCGAGTTCCAAAAATAAAAGAGTGATCTTTCCATTGTGTCCAAAGTCTTGAGCGTGCTCTGTCGCTTCGATAGTTACTACAGAGTAGATTACTCCCCCGCCCTTTTTTTTTTAACATGAGGTAGAAATACAAAAAACAAAAGAGTGATATTGCAACGGTCCTGCCCTGCAATGTTGTGACGACGTGTTCTCTCCCTCTCCCCTTCTCTTGTTTTTTATGGACTATCCGCAGAGTGTTCTTTCCTTTACTCCTTACTACTCGTTTAAACTGTTGAGGGAAGAAGACAATTATATATATATATATATGTTCTATTTTCTTTTCTATTTACCGAAATCAGTATCAAGTTGTAGCTATTGTTATAATAGAAAGTTGCTAATTACATTCGTAGCCTTTTGAAAGAAGCCTATTACTGAGTGTTAAGATTTCCTCTCCGTGTGTAAAACGATGTGAGCAGTGCAAGAGGTGGAAACAAATGTACTTCAATTCCTTTATACGTTGGCTAATGATTATTTTTAAATGGACTGTAGTAAATTCTATGAACAAATAATAGCAATATGCAACATTTTATTGTGAAACAAAATAATTGGTAAAGCTCTGGGCTTCCGAACCGAGGGTCCTGGTTCGAATCCTGATGATTAAGACTGAGATTTTTAATTTCGGGATCATTAGGGCACCTTTGAGTCAACCCAGCTCAAATGGGTACCTGATGTTAGTTGGGGAAAAGCAAATGTGGTTGGTCGTTAACCACGGGTAAAAGAAATAGATGACCTTTACATCATCTGCCCTAAAGATCGCAAGGTCTGAAACGTTTTTTTTTTTTGTTTTTTTTTTTTTAAATGGCTGCAGTCAATTCTATGAACAATAAATGCAAATATGTACCATTTTATTGGAGCACCATATAAATTATTATTTTAAATTCCTATTGTATAGGTACCCAGGCAGTGGCCCGTTGTTGCAGTCTGAGCGGTCTGTCATGCACTTACAAGTCAGCTGGACCTGCGGGTATTGGTGTTGATGACCAGTTAGTGATCCCTTGTGCTTCTGACGGGCATCCACTGGGTAAGACAATGTCTTTAAACTTTTATATTACAGTGTGACAGCTTCTTAAAAGTACACTGTTATTAAAGGCTTCTGAGAACTCTTATGGACGTCTTCTGCCAGTTGATATTGACGTTTTAAGTCAACTGTTATTGGTGTCTTCTGTCAACCTTTATTGACGTCTTCTGACAATTGTTATTGATGATTTTGTCAACCGTTTTTGACATCTTCTCTCAATTGCTATTGACGTCTTCTATCAACTGTTATTGAGGTCTTCTTTCAACTGTTATTGAAGTCTTCTGTCAACTTTTATTGATGTCTTCTGTCAACTGTTATGGACGTCTTCTGCCAGTTTATATTGACGTTTTAAGTCAACTGTTATTGGTGTCTTCTGTCAACCTTTATTGACGTCTTCTGACAATTGTTATTGATGTCTTTTGTCAACCGTTTTTGACATCTTCTCTCAATTGCTATTGACGTCTTCTGTCAACTGTTATTGAGGTCCTCTGTCAACTATTATTGACGTCTTCTGTCAACTGTTATTGACGTCTTCTGTCAACTGTTATTGATGTCTTCTGTCAACTGTTATTGAGGTCTTCTGTCAACTGTTATTGGCGTCTTCTGTCAACTGATATTGGCGTCTTCTGTCAACTGATATTGGCGTCTTCTGTCAACTGATATTGGCGTCTTCTGTCAACTGATATTGGCGTTTTCTGTCAACTGTTATTGGCGTCTTCTGTCAACTGTTATTGAGGTCTCTGTCAACTGCTATTGAGGTCTTCTGTCAACTGTTATTGAGGTCTTCTGTCAACTGTTATTGAGGTCTCTGTCAACTGTTATTGAGGTCTCTGTCAACTGTTATTGAGGTCTTCTGTCAACTGTTATTGAGGTCTCTGTCAACTGTTATTGAGGTCTCTGTCAACTGTTATTGAGGTCTTCTGTCAACTGTTATTGGCGTCTTCTGTCAACTGATATTGGCGTCTTCTGTCAACTGTTATTGGCGTCTTCTGTCAACTGTTATTGGCGTCTTCTGTCTACTGTCGTCGACGTATTCTGTCAACTGTCGTCGACGTATTCTGTCAACTGTTATTAACAACTGTGTGCTGCTCTAAGAGATCTACCAATACTGAAATCTGTCAGTGTTTATCTATGAAATATAAAGCTTGTTCAGTGTCACATCAGTGTTCGATAGTTAGTGGGAAGCACGAAGTACATGGTATATTCATGTTCATGATTTTTCACGTGGGAAACAAACGTCCAAAGTTGAATTGTGGGCCAGAAATCTCGTTCTAAAATGTTAACCACATGGGTAGAGGCAGTAGTCGCCATGTTCTTAAACTGGATGGATGTCTTACGTAGTTGATTCAATAATTTAGTATTAGTGGTGCACTTAGAATATTTCATTGGATTTGTGAAGCCTCACATGTACTTCTTGATGGCTGGCATTGCCAGTGAACTGTTTTTTTTAATTTTATTGTGAATAAATATGTCTGCTAATCAAGACTTTACTTACTTACTTAATCTGTGTACTCCCAGGAGAGCATAGGGCCGCAACCACACCTCTCCACCGAACTCGGTTCTGAGCAGCTTTCTTCATCTGCTCCCATGTCATTCCAGTACCCTCAGCTTCACTGATGACTGACCTCTTCCTTGTTTGCTTGGGTCTGCCCATTTTCCTCTTTCCTTGTGGGTTCCAATCAAGACTTTAGTTGATGAATTTTAATATCTGTTGTTCTGTACTAACTGGAGTGAACATACTCGACATCAAATAGTACCAAAACTTCAAAGTGAAACAAGACATCCTTAATTACACTAACGTGTACAAGCAAGTGTCACATAACAGCAGTGACAATCGGGAAAGGGGTGATGTTAAAATATTTAACAAGGAGCAATGATGTCAAAGCAACGGTTTTAAATCATTTAAAAACACAGGTTAAATTATTTACTGCTCTATTGATTGCCCTTTTTTAAATTTTTATTTAAAGTAATTGCGCTTGGATGATATGTTGGTTTAAGAAAACTTATGACAAAAAATACAATACTTGCAGAAACCAATGAAATTCGTGATTTCTACCTACTCACCAACAAATATTGATGTGACTTTGTTCTTCCTTTGCTGAACAGGTTGTGCTGCTACATCTTGGCTGTCTACTTTTGATGGAACAATTTTCACGAATACATCTTGCATAGCTCAGAATGATGAGCCTAGACCAAGTAAGTTTAAATGTCCAGAGATCGAAAACCTATACTGCCGAGATATCTTGCTAAGTTTGCTCAATGATATATTAACAAGAAATCAATCGAAGTAATTCGCCTACAGTATTTAATGTAAATAAATCGTTAAATATATCCTGAAATAAAGTCTTGCCCCTATTTTGTCTCTACAGCTGTCTACGGCAGTGCAGCGTGCTGTAAAGGTGGAAACATCAAATGCTCAACTCTGGTGTCAGCACCAAGTGGTCACAATGTTGGGGACAAAGCGTCCATTGCATGTCCGAGTGGTCAAGTGATGACTGGGTGCAACGTGTTCACAGAGAATGCCAAAGCTGCTGGAGCTTATATCGAAGGTAAACTTCATTGGCTTGATGTACTTCTAACAATCCAGAATTCTTGGAATTCAGATTTCATGTAATACAGATTTTGTGCAATTCGGATCTCACTTCATTCAGTTTTCATGTAATTCAGATTTTTTACAATTTGAAACACTTGCAGTTCTTATTTTATGCAATCAAATTTTCATACAGTTCAGAGTTCCTGACTTTCAGATTTCAGGCCAATGACACTATTTTCAATTAAAAATTTTAGCTATCCGTATTTTTCATGCAAATTTGGAAATCGGACAATTCAGATTTTTTTTCAATTCACATTTCTTGTAGTTCAATTTTTATGCTATTCTTTCACTATCGAATAAACAAGAAAACCAATTCTAGGTCAGTAGAGTTCCTATATATATTTATTTTGCTTGATTGATAATAGTGATAATTATAAATCACAAATGCTTAACAATACTATTTCTAATTTCACTATTCAACCAATAGTTCCGTATAGTAGTTGTCATTCCTGAAAGTGGTAATTGATATAAGCATTGTCTCCAGTACCTTACAATGCTTCGAATGCCATGCGTCTCGGATAGACTCCGGTCCAACTCTTGGCATTCACGCGTGGCTCATATAGGGCCCGGCAGAACTGTTTTCACTAATGGGAGAATGTGAATGGGCGAGTAACTGACGACTAAACCGGTAGGCTTCTTGCAGGAGGGGCTCATTAGCTTTATCTGGCTGGCCAGCTAGGAAAAGAAGGCTCTTTATTCAAACCTCTATTGCCTAGCGGCTATACCCAAGAACCTGAGGAGCCGGCGACTCTAAGGCAGCTTGCAGGCACACAGTGTGATAGATCGCCCAATGAATAGGGAGAACGCCAAGGCATTCAACAAGTCATTTATATATCCCAAATCCCAGTTCCGCGACTGAATGGGGATATTTACTCTGTAAAACTTTGTCAAATATGAACTTTTAAAATTCTGAATACTTTTATTTTAAACCTTTTTCTTTCAGCTCAAAACGGTGCTGATACTTGCATTGCTGTTAACGGTTATCCAAGATTTGGACCCGAGAAGGGAGTTCAAGCCTACATTACCTGCTGCCATGTCTAGAACCTTATTTATTGCCTTCATGTACATTAAGATATAATGACATGTTCTGGATTTTTTTATATATATTATTTGTGATCGTTTTTTTAAAGAACTTATAGCCTACAGTTTAATTTTGAAGAAAATAAAATTTTAAAGATACAATTTCGCACTTTATTTCTAGAATAAATTTTGATTTTAAATTTGAAGGAAACTGAATGGTGTACTACAAGAGAAGTCGGGAAAAAATTGAGGAGAAGATTATTAGAAGATTATTGGGTTAATGGATGTTCGGAGTAACAAAGGTGCACAGCTGAAACGTTTTAAAGACTAGCTTAGCCGACAACTTGCTATAATTGACATAAACATTTTTTGTTAGAAACAGTGGATAATTGTGCAAAGTTATTTTATATTACCTTTTTAAATGAATACAATAATATTCATATACTTTCAGCCTCTCACACTACATGCTGTGCATATTGGCCAGTTTTAAAACTTTCTGGTTGGTGGTATGATCCCTCCAGGAGATGCACATTATGCGTCGCAGGCAGCGTCGGTGAAAGCTATTAAATCTGTGTTCTTGACGCCTGTCACTTGCCCAGCTCGCACTGCGTAGAAGTAGAAGAAGTATGCTCAGAACGCAGGCTTCGTAGACTAGGATCTTTGTTGCCGTAGTCAATTTGGTATTTTCCTACACGCGCTTGGAGAGTTTTGCCATTGCTGCAGAAGCCTTTCCTATTATTTTTGTCAGCTCAGTGTCTAAATCTAGGTTGCTGGCTATTGTTGTTCCCAAATATGCGAATTCCTGTACCACAGTAAGTGTGTGATTTCCAATATGTATCGCTGTTATTACTGCGACGTCTTGTGCCAGGATTTTGGTCTTGGAGAGGCTTATTGACAAGCAGCTGCCAGAGCATTCACAATTCTCTGCAATCCTTCTTCTGAATGAGATATGAGTGCGTCGTCGTCAGCGAACTGCAGTTCCCTAATCAAGATATGCCGTCTCTTTGTTTTGGCTTTATGGCGTGCAGGTTAAATAGCTTTAAATCGGATCTACTGTTGATATATACTCCATCTTCCAGCGCTGGTGAGTACAACTGAAAAGAAGATGCCAAATAGTGTTGAAGCCAGAACACATCCTTGTTTTACTCCGCACTTGTTGGAGAATGGCCTAGAGGCGGAACTGTACGGTGCTCTGCATATTTTCATGAAAAGCTGACACTAGTTTCCGTAGCTTGTTTGGACAGCCGATTCTCTCTAATACGGCAAACAAGCCAGTTCTGCTGACAAGGTCAAACGCCTTGGTCAAGTCAAAGCTATTAAGAGGGACTGCCTTTGTTCTCTTCTTTTCTCCTGTAGCTTCCGCAGGGAGGAAATCCTATCTGTTATAGATCTACCGGCTCTATAGCCACACTGTGATTCTGGGTAAACTCGTGCTGCCAAGCTCTGCAACCGCTTCAGTATTACTCTGGCATAAGCCTTCCCAACTATGCTAAGAAGTGCTATGCATCTATAGTGTTATAATCGGAGCGTTCGCCTTTATTTTTTGTAAATTGTTACTATGTTGGCATCCTTCAATTCCTGGGGGACTATTTCTTGCTTCCAGCACAAATTTAGCAGTTCATGGAGCGGCTTGATTAGGGCATGCTTTCCAGCCTGAATGGCTTCAGCTGAAATACCATCTCCTCCGGGTGTTTTCCCATGTGCAAGCATGTCAATGGCTGTGATCAGTTAGTTTACAGAGGGTGTTTCGTCTAATTCGCTCAAAACTGAAAGTGGTGTGAAGTTAGACAAAGCAGTTGGCGAGATGGCATTTTCAATCTGGTAAAGTTCTGCATAGTGCTCTGCCCATCGCTCCATTTGCAGTACACTTGAGCGGGGCACACTTGGTGGTGTGAAATCCAAAGGCTTTTTTAATGTAAAGATATATCTACGAACATGCTTGACCAACCATGCCAGTGTGTTATTTTTTGTCTGACCACTTGACATTAAGCAAACACTATTTCATAACACGCAATGAAAAAAATGCAGGATAGTCTTGTAGTGTCATCGACTATACACGTACAGTAGACTATGCCTACATGTGTACGTCTAGCTGACCAGGTTGTTAAAAATCAGTTGGACACAGTCTATTTACTTAATGGTCAGAGAGGGTGTGGCCTTACTGTCAATTTAGACTTATATCTCAATAATAAGTCTTAAGATTATAAAAAAAGTGTGAACTTGATGTTCCTGCAGTTACAAAATTATTGTTTGCCGCAAATGAATTGATCAAAACCACTAAATATTGACCTAACTCACTAATCAGATTCCCACTATAAACAGAAATTAAACACCACCACGAGACTCACAAAAAATTCGGAACCCCATTCATAGTATTGCATAGAAGCTTTTGGCAAAAAAAGTTTAACATTTTATAATAACCTACTGCTACTTTCAAGTGCAGATATTGACTCCCATAACTTCTACCAGCATCTTATTTTACCCTCTTCAAATGCAGACTGACTAAATAGTTGTTAACTGCATCATCTTTTTGATAATCAAAGTCCCATGACCAGAAAACAAAGATGTGCGTGTCAACCCTGACCACCTGTTGAAAAGATGTGCAAATTTTAATTAAACTTTTTACTTAGTAACTAAAAATAAATAATTAGAGTTTAGTGATTAATCAGTTTGATTCCAAGATCGTTTTGAACCGTAAAAAAATAGTTTGAGGCCTATCTATTCGTTACTTACTAGAGCACGTTTGATCTTGTTCTAGTTCTGAAATCCAAGCGATCATCGGAGTAAGAGTAGACCTATTACAATTGTATTCTGATTTTTGCTTGTCATTTATACATGTATCTATGAAACATTCTCAGCTATTGACCTGGATCGTACAAACCACAACGATGTCTTTTAATGATTTAAACTTCTTTTGAATAAACACAAAGTATGGCATAAATTGTTACAGGTTTTAAAATGGAACATTAAAGAACAACATTTTTTTATAAAGATAAATGTTACCGTCGGCTGGTCTTTTTTTTTCTATAAGAGCTAGTTCTAATGGACCACTACAACATTCTTTTACTTCTTTATCTTATTTTTTATCGAATCATTTCTTTATCCCAGTATCTATACTTATAGATAGGAAAAAACTTCAGTATTATTTTTTGTCTTTAAGATTAGTGTCCTACAGATATATTTTTAAAAATATAGTTACAGGTTAAGCTTCTTAAAAAATACTATAAGGAACCCAGTATAAAACAGAGTTGTCACATTAATACTTGCAAGTCAGAATGTTTAGTTTTATCCTGACGTGTGTTTTCGTGATTTGGAGTCTTGAGAGATCAGACGGAGCCCCAGAGCTGCTTCAGAATCCTGGATTTGAGAATGGAACCAATCACTGGAACATAGGTGGGTTTACAGCTGTGGCTCAGACTGCAGTTGTTCATGGAGGACATTCAGCACTGAAATGTTCAGGCAGGTAGGTCCATGGCATCCAATTGTTTACAATTAGGCACCATTTGTCTTGGAGATGTTCTTCTATTACATATTTTCATCTTTGGCCAAACTTTTTTACAAAGCTTTTATCAACTGGTAAAAAGTTTTAGCACGTTATTTCTCTGACACACAATCTGAGATCAAGTTGAAATTGTAAAATTATTTCTTTCACCTGCCAACACAAGAATTAATATAGAAAAATAACCAATTAGTTAATTAAATATTGGTAATTAATTATTGTGTTTAGGTATTTCGAACAAGGGAAAGAAATTGCACATGACTGAAGGGGTGGAATAAGCTGCATTAGTCCCCTTTGTAGGTCGCCGCTGTAAATTGCAACAAAGATACCGCTTTCAGACCTTGCGATGTATGGGGGCAGATGTTGTAAAGCTCATCTGTTTCTTTGGCAGACGGTTAATGAAGGTGTCATATAACCAGCACAACGACCAACCGATTTGACTTTCCCAACGTATTTCAGGTACTAGCAAAAGTAGGGTGAACCTAAAATTCTATTGCTACATAAAATTATGTGGTAAATAAGTCTTGGTACTTTCGGAATTTAAGTTAACTTACCCAAATTCCAAAATACGCCGAGTAATCTTTTGTTTGTGAGGTGCGGTGGCTGAGTGGTGAAGCGCTTGGCTTCCGAATCCGGGTCTCGGATTCGAATCCTGTTCAAGACTGGTTATTTTAATTTCGGGATAAGGTCGCCCCTGAGTCCACCCAGCTCTAATGGGTACCTGACATTAGTTAAGGAAAAGTAAAGGAGGTTAATCGTTGTGCTGGCCACATAACACCATGGTTAACCGTAGGACACATCATCTGCCCTATAGATCGAAAGGTCTGAAAGGGGAACTAAAGAAAATCTTTTGTTTAGTGGAAGAGGTAACAATATTTCCTCTTTTCAAAAAAAGAAAAATTCCGCCAGGTAAAACAATGAATTAGTTGAGTCTAAATCTTTAGCAGGCACGACTAGATTAGACTTCACATGCAGCTTGAAAACTATTGACTGATTGTCCTAATCGTGGACCACGATATTAGCATGTTCGAAAGTTCTACAACCTTAAGGTTCCGGAGACCATATATCTCCCTTACCTATTTAATCTTTTATGTAGAAACACGAAACTTCCAGGTTTCGATATGTAAATAAACTTCCTGTTTACACTTCTCTTGGGAACTTGAAGCCAACACGATGGGGCACTATTCATTTTTTCGTGTCTTTAAGTTTGGTTCAAGCCAATTTCTATCTCTATATCTATATTAGTTCATTTATTATGACCTGTTTAAAGAGCATACACATACATTTAGCTACACTCTACTCTTACACAATTAATTAGAGTGTTAAACCTAAAGATAGAAAACTATGAAATATCATAAGAAATGCCCCCACCCACATACCCTTATTCAAAAAATTACATGACAAACAAATAGAACAGCAGGGTGGAAGATTACAGAGAAATCAATTATATCCACATTGCCGTTCTTGTAGAACTCAGACCTGGCAAGGACCGTCTCAAGATGTGGTGGTCAAGCCTGGGGGTCAATACGCTTTTAGCTCGTTCTTCAAGCTAGCCGCTGACGTCCCTGGGGTCTCATCTCAGTCTGTCGCTATCAAGATTCATTTCAAGTTTAAAGACACAGGTAAGACACTAGCGTACCATCTGAGACATAGATCTAAGTGTTATAGAAGCCAATGTGAACTTTATATGGGCGGAAAATTTATTTTGTTCTAGAAATAGAACTTTGAATAAATAGATTTGTAACAAGTGTATTAAGTTATACGGCATGGAATTGAAAAAACGACGCTGTTAAAATATAAGGAGGTTCTAACTAACATCTCAGATAACTGTACACAATCTAATTTTTTTCCCGAAAGGGAAATAGCCGCTATTAGTTTTGTGTGGAATGTCTGTACGTCCGTCCGTCCGTCCGTGTATTAAGCTATGTGGCATGGAATACAAAAACAACGCTGTTAAAATATAAGGAGGTTCTATCTAACATCTCAGGTAACTAACTGTACACAATCTCATATTTTAATACAGTTTCAAATTACGCCTTCGTCACTAGGCTTAATGAAATGCTCACCGTTTCACTTGTTGTTTATTTTAGAATAATTTTAAATATCGTATTAAGTTAATCACTAAAATTCAACTTTAAAATCAACCTGCTATTGTGTTTAGATGCGTAGAGGTAAAATAGGGTTTTAGTCTGTCTGTTTGTCTGTCTGATACATTTCTCTTTTATATTTTTTCTCCCACTTTCTGTTCTCGGATCAAGTTGAAATTTCGTTTAATTACTTAATAGTGTTGTTGTTGTTTTAATATTTTGCTCTTTGAAATTATTTTCTATTTGTACAGGGGAAGATAATTTTTTCCAAATTACGAACAGGCCCAGAATCAAAGCAGCTGACGGCTGGGTCCAGCTTGGAGCAGATTTTTTAGTACCAACCAGAGGTGACTTTATAAAAATATTTATTCCATTTTATGAAACACGCCTTTATAGCATGATCATTGATGTGGATAAATTAAAATGAATCTTTTGTTATAACTGCATGAATTCGCTTTAAAAGAAATAAAGACATTGTAGATCTTCTGCAAATGTCGTAGGAATGTCAGCTGTTTCAAGTTACCTACTTGATTTGACGCCAAAGTTGTAGATTATATAGACATCATAAATCCATTGTTGTTACCGGTCGTTGACTTGTAGCACCAAACTGCTGGTAGACAACTAATCGTTGTAGGCGTAATATATCTTAATATACTTCAAATAACTTGAATGACTTTTTTGTGAACAAAACTAAATAGAAATTTGCTTATAATATAAACAAAATCAAGTAGACTTTTGTAATATTTGCTTTTACTAAATTGAACTTAAAATTAAAGTAGCAATTATACATAAAACACTGAGCCATAATCTTCAAGTACAAAACAAAACCAATAAAACACACAGAAAGACAAAAAGATAAAGGCACATTTCACATTCCATATGCTAGGACAAATTTAAACAAATGCTCCTTTTTCCCTAGTGCTATTAGAGCATGGAATGGGTTGCCTAAGTCAGTCAGGAAAACCAGTGACTGGGCAGAATTTAAGTCATTGCATGACTAGATGCATAACGCGTAGGACGTAATCATCTTTTTTAAAGATATGTGGTCGAGAGGCTAAGTACGCTTGACTTGGTTACCTATGAAGGGGGCTCGAGGTCAAACACCCGACTCTAGCAGAGCTGTGTTTACTGAGCGCCTTAAGGCGGCACTGATGAAACCTTCTCCCAGATACCCCCTGCCCCCACTGGTCTCACAAATGAGATTGGACCATAGCGCTCTGAGCATGCTATAAGCATGAAAGTAGCGCTAGAGAAAAGTTATAATTTGTTAACGTAACGTCTGTATTTTATAAGATAAGATAAGATAAGATGTAACTTACAATCTACAAATAAACACTCGTTCTTCTGTCTCGCGGTGTTCGACTTCAACTGAATTTAATCAACCGTTCAACCAGATTTCAAGCCTAATGGTCTTACTAGTGATAACATCAGCCAATACAAACATGCATAAAAGCTCCATAACAGGGGACTCTTAAGACCACGCGCAATCAGTGACAAACCATAACTAATGTCTCGTGTTAGTACATATCTATCTAACTCTATTGCTTTTTTTTAGTAATATTCTACTAGAGCCTCATTTAAGGTTATTGCAGATTGGAAAATGTTCTTGCTTTAAAAAAAATTATTATATTAATTTAGAAATTTATATTTTGGGTGGCATTTTTTAACGTTTATTAAAACTGTACAACTTCATCTCATCAGAACACACAGTGTCTTCCCTGTATCTCGAGGGTCCATCTCCCAGTGCTGAGTTCTACTTTGATGACGCCACCCTTACCGAGCTACCAGAGAATCCAAACTGGAAGACAGAGGCTGACCATCGCATTGAAACTCTGAGGAAGAGCAATATCCATTTCAAGTTGGACACTTTTATTTTTCCTACCTAACTCAGTATTAGTTCATTGTTATTAAATGAGAATACATTCGTCTTATTATATTGCAAGCTAACGTTAGTATGATGTAATATAAGCCATATCAACAGTAACAAATACAATTTTTTTTTAAATTAAATATGATGTTTAAAATTTGAAGAAAACTAAACGTACTTACATTAATTGTTTTGTTTGTATTTTCAGTGTCAATGTGGCTTCAAATTTTAATGTTAATGATCTTAAGCTTCAGGTTTGTAAGTTTTACATTTTGTTAACACTAGAATGAAAATTTGCGAACACTTTTTGACCCTCACACCGGTTCTTTGCTGATCCTTAGTGAGTCTACGATTAATAGACCTGACTTCCTCTCTTTTCAATGGTTATTGCTTTTTTTACCCGCTGGCTATGTGCATTACAAGATTGTCTTTAAAAGAGTATTTTATTCTTTAACTTCACCATAGCATAAGCATTTTTTGGTCCTATACTTCTTTCAAGATGTCATATGGCCCTAATATAGTTTGGGACTTTCATACTTTTTCATAGTTTTTGTGAATGTAATGTCCACACTGTATTATGTAAAAAGCTGATTATTTTCTCTCTTATCGGCTTTGAGATTTTTTTTTCAGGTGATTTTGAATGTTTTTCTAATTGCTTGTTCTTCCTATCTACAGATCGATCACACCAAACATTTATTCGGCTTTGGAACACAGTTACGTAGTGACTATATCGTTAGCCCAGACTATAAACAGCTTCAGAACATTATCTATTACCTGTTTAACTGGGCCACCATAGAGGAATACAAGTGGACTTACAACAGAGGCACCAGGGTAATTATTGTCTTTTATTTTTCTTCTTCAACGCTGTTTCGATATTTTCCCATGGCACAAACTGCAAAAGAGCCTACAGTCAAGACTATTCATTACAGAAGGCCTTAACACTGACCTGCGAAGTTGCAGCCTGTGGTCAGTTTAGACCAATTGCTCGTTCTCCTATGACGATTGATTTCGCTACAGGTCAGCAGCAAAAAGCTGGCTTGATGAAGACGTTGACAACTGATTGCTGTAGGCAGCACGGAAACCTACTCCCAGATACCCCCCCCCTCCAAAACTGGTCCAGAATAGATATTAGACCATAACAGAGTGACCATGCTGCAAGCATGATAGAATAGCTACAGAAAAAAAAACACTTGAAAACCTGACATTTTCTATCTTTGAAATTAATAAATATCCTTCAGTAAAAGCCATCGGTTTTGGTGGAAAGCGATATGTTCTAAAAATACTCTTTTTTTATTTTTTTAGAAATTAAAAGTATCGCTTATTTATAGCTACAAATTTTACTATAGGGTTGCTCGTTGGTGCGCCACTGCAGATTTTGCAAGTCTAATTGACTTCTTATCAATTTTTTACTCCGACCTCTGAATCATTATGAAACTCTCAAATGAAGAAGCAAGTTGCCTTTATGATGTTCACATAATCTGACATTCATTTAAAAAAAAACAATAAGATTTTTGTAAACATCTTCATTTCAAGTATGAGACACCAAAAGGCCGCCTGCCATGTTCTTACATCATACATGAGATGGTGGCGACAACATCATCTTCTTAAATGACTGTCAATAAGTTGTTATCTACTAATCACTTTGAGAAATACAAAAAGTCTGTTTTTTTGTTAGATGGAATTTTGAAAGAAGAGTCGTAAAGAGAACAGTATATACATTCTGAGATGTCATTGCTATTAAATAGTCTTTAATAATGAAATGTGACGGCGACTGTATTAGTTTGGACACTATATAAAGCATTAGCCCATTGGCGGAAGAGGTAGTGATCTAGACATATTGTGTGGCCAGAAACAATTCATGAAATGTGCTCACTAGACAAGGTCTCAATGTGACCTAAACACGGATTGAACGCCATGATTGCTCTCAGTTAATTATAATAATATGGCTTGTCTTAGAGTTCGAAGTACGCATTTCATTATGGAAACTTCCATTAAACATGTGTGGGTGTGTGTGTGAGAGAGAGAGATAGAGAGAGAGAGAGATAGAGAGAGAGAGAGATAGAGAGAGAGAGATAGAGAGAGAGAGAGAAACAGCATATGATTTATTTAAGATCGTTAATATCTAATATTTGTGTTCACCATTAAATTGTTCAATCTTAAAATATTTCGTATTTTACTAAATGAAACAGAGCAGAATTTCTGTCTATTCTGTTTTAAGGAACACCCAGATTTTACGATGGCTGTGGCTGCAACTGATGAGCTCCGAAAACATGGGTATATCTTTTTTTTTACACATCGTATAGGTCCCTCTCTCTCTCTTTCTCTCTCTCTCTTTCTCTCTCTCTCTCTCTCTCTCTCTCTCCCTATATATATATATATATGTTATTTAACATGTATGACTAGATTGCACATGAAATGCGTAAGACGTAATCATCTTCTCTTTTGAAGTAACGTCTGTAATATATAAGATAAAATTTAAATACAGATTTTATCACAAGTTATGCCAATTTTAGTATTTTTGTCTTTACACGAATTTATTGAATATCTTTTTTTTTTAACAAATCATCTGTTGTAGGTTAAACGTTCGTGGTCACTGCATGTTTTGGGCAGTAGGTGGAGCCACTCAGCCAAGTTACGTGACCGCCATGTCTGGACAAACTTTAAAAGATACAGTCGTTGAACACATACGTTACATGACTGGCATCACTAAAGGGAAGTAAGTGTGTCGTCTCGTCTGCACACAGCAGAACAAAAAAAAAAGGTCTTACAGTGCTGTATTACCTGCAATAAAATGCTTCCTATGTGTTTAAAATAGCCTCTGACATGACCAAGTACTGGCCTTTACGTGTGGCTTGGGTATTGGGGGCCCGGTGGTACTTTTACAATAATAGGAGAATGGACAATGGTAAGAAACTAGTAGAAACGACTCTCAATCGTTTTCTGGCTACCCACTAAGGATAAGGAAAACCCTGAATTCAAATCTCTGCTGCCATGCAGATGTACGTTTACATGGAGCCACCTCTGAGAAAAAAATCAGGTGCCGGCGACCCCATAGGCATCTTGCAGCACACAGCGCTGGCAGAACAAGCGACGCTGTTGATACCCAGCTTATATTGATATTTAGATATAGATACAGGAAAGTTTTTAATTCGTTGCGTATTTCTCGATCTAAATTTTTGTGTTTTTCTATTTCATTTGGGGCCCACCTATTTACTTCGCCTAGTGTTGTTGTTTTTTTTTGGACATGTCCGTTCCGTGGAAACTGGGGGAATCATTGTGAGCGACAACATTCTGACCATAACTAATGCCCAGGCTTCCATCTCATTTCTCTGAGATAACCCCCCCCCCCCCAAACGTTCAATGACTGAACGGAGCCATCAGCTAGATGAGCGAAGAAACAAGACATTAATACTGTAATCCAGTCGTATTGTAATAACAATCTTTTCTATAATACAGTAGAACTGTGTGGACGTTTGATGTCAGTTCTAGCTAGTACATAGCACACACAACTGTCAGACTCTTAAAAACTTTTAACATGTGTCTGAAACTAATCGTGGACTTTCTTTGCCTGGACTCTATTTCATTGTACTCGTTACACAAATAAAAGTTTTATTAAATGTGTAATGATTTTTTTAAACATTTCTAAACCCTCAATTCGTAAAACAAAACTTAAAGTTACCATTCTAAATTAAATCATATCTCTGGATACTAAACAATGCTTATATTTTGTGAACATTATTTGCTAGGCTTTGAAAGAACAAAATAAGAGACCTAAGGGACTTGTATAGTAGGCTAAATGATTTTGAGGTCTACCTGTTATTTGGGCTACTATTGAAAAGGGTGCTGTGAAGTCAGTTACTTTAAGCTTTAAATCATAACCAAGTCTCGATACCACGATCGACAGCCGAATGAACCCCTACTTGACCACCCAAGCGTGGTCGAGAGGCTAAATACGCTCGAACTTGGCTTGACTACCTATGAAGAGGGCTCGAGGCAGAGTTGTGTTTACTGAGCACCTATAAGCAGCATGGAAAAACCTTCTCCAGGATACCCCCTCCCCCCACTGATCCACAATAGAGATTGGACCAAAGCGCTCTGAGCATATTTTAAGCATGAAAGTAGCTCTATATAAAAGTTATGATTTTGCATTATGTTTACTAAGCATTTTAAAGAGAACTACTATAAATGTTTTGTAAATATCACAAGTCGACGTCTAGATACAAGCTTGTAAGTTACACATATAGTGTATATAAACGTGTACCTGCCCTTAACTCGTTTATATATCATTTCCCCAGACTGTCTCACTGGGATGTCAACAACGAGCTACTTCACGGGAACTTCTATGAAAGCAAGACAGGAGATGACCACTACACACAACACATGTTTAGGACAGTACACTCACTGGACCCCACCCCAAAACTTTTCCTCAATGACTATAGTGTCGTGGCCAATGGCGAGTACACTCTGGTAGGTACTAGGTACAGAGGTTTACATTTTGTGAGCTTACTTATCGTGTTCATCACAGATTAACTATAAACCTAAGAAAAGGTGAAACTGGCAGCAACATATTAAAAATGTTAAGTGAAGTCCATTTAAACTATTTCAGGCTTATCTTTCACAAATCCAACAATTCAAAGCTGCCAACGTTGGACTAGGGGGTGTCGGTGTACAGAGTCACATGCCTTCCAACACTAAACCAAGTCCTACAGCACTAAAGGTAAGCTGGTTAATTATAATTACATGTTATGGATGTTAAGTATTTTCGATACGAGGATAATTTGAGTAATTTTAGCGTTTTTCTCTAAGAAACCTAATTTTTAAAAATTCATATATATAAATAACATTTATCTTTTCAGCATAGGCTGGACATCTTGGCCCAAGCAGGAGTGCCAATGTGGGCTACAGAAATGGATATGGTGGTACATGATGAAAACTCCAGAGCTGATTGGTAAAAAATCATTTATTGTAATAGAATACGATTTTGTAAAAATGATTAAGACTGCGTCCGGAATCCATTTATTAGAACAACCTGGACATTGACAATTATTTAATAAGGACAAGAAAACTGCTTCACTGAATTAGTTGTCTCAGCTTTCTATAACTCTTCTTAAGTTCATCTAATGCATACAATGAACGAATGTTTTAGACCATTATCTAAGGTTC